>NW_026989847.1:3000000-3363736 GCF_036321535.1 Camelus dromedarius | reverse complement strand
ACAGTCGAGCGCTGCGTAGGATTACCGAACTTTCATCCACCATAAAAGCCATGTTGACACTTGAAGCATTTTCTCACATTTCGAAAGTTTTTCCTAATGCCAGTTTTGAAAAGGAGGCCGATTTTGCAGAAAAATACTTGTGGAGCGAGTACTTCCCAATAGAAAAGTAATTTATATAGTTTCCTCACAAGTGACATTCCATTTCTGAACACGCTACATGCATCAAGGTTTCAACAAACTTTCCCGAATGAGTTGTGAACATGTAGATTACAGAACTTTCATCCACCATACATGGCATATTTACAACTAGAAACTTTAACTCTGAATTTGCAGCTTTTTCCTAATGCCAGTTTGGAAAATTAGGCCGTTTTCTCAGAGAAAAATTTTTGGAGCGAATTCTAACCAATAGGTGTGTAATTTAAATAGATTCCATCGCCGGGATTTTCCGTGATACGATCACACTGCATGCATAACGCTTTCTAAAAATATTCACCACAGATTTGTTTGCATGTGGTTTTACGATCTTGCATCACAATACAAGGCATATTGACACTTTGAAGCATTTTCACTGATTTTGCAGAGATTTCAAACGCCAGATTCAAAATAAGGCAGATTTCTCAGAAATACTCTTAGAGCAAATTCTACCCAAGAGACATGTATTTTACATAGATTCGCTCACCGTGATATTCCGTGTTCTGAACACACTTCACGTATCTCGGATTTGAAAATATTCCCTAAGAGTAGTTAGCATGCGGATTACCGAACTTTCATCCACCATAAATGGCAGATGTACACCGAGAATCTAGTAATCTGGGTTCGCAGGTTTTTCCTAAAGCCAGTTTCGAAACTCAGGCCGATTTCTCAGGAAAAATCTCTTGGTTTGATTTCTAACCAAGGGAAATGTAATTTACATAAATTCCCTAGCCGTTAAATTCCGTGTTCCGAACATGTTACATGCATAAAAGATTCGACAAATATTCACTACAAATTTGTTAGCATGTGGATTACCGAACTTTCATCACAGTACATTGAATATTGATTTTTAGAAGAATTTTCTCAGATTTTGCAGAATTTTCTAAATGCCAGGTTCAAAAATGACGAAGTTTTCGCAGAAAAACTCTCTCGGAGCGAGTTCTACCCAATAGAGAAGTCATTTACATTGTTTCAATCACCGTGAAATTCCATGTTCTGAACACGCTACATGCATCACGGATTAGAAATACATTCTTTAATATGTTGCTGAAAAAGTGGATTACCGAACTTTCTTGCAAAATAAAGGCACATTTACACCTGCAAATATTTGCTCCCTTTTAGCAGCATTTTCTAAACTTCAGATTCGATAATCATGCAATTTTCGCAGAAAAATTCTCTTCTAGCTCGTTCTACTCAATAGAATTGTAATTTCCATAGTTTCATTACCATGAAATTCCGTTTTCCAAAAGCGCTACATGAATCACGGTTTAAAAAATAATTACTACACTGTTATTAACATGTGGATTACCGGACTTTCATTCACCATTCAAGGCATATTGACACTTAGAAGCATTTTCTCAGATTTCACAGGGTTCTCCTAATGGCAGTTTACAAAATGAGGCACATTTCACAGAAAAATCCTCTTCAAGCGAGTTCTACCCAATAGATATGTAACTTACATTGTTTCCTTCACTATGACATTCCGGATTCCGAACACGTTACATGCATCACGAGTTTGACAAACATTCTTTAATGAGTGTGAGCATGTGGATTACTGAACTTTCATCCACCATACAAGGCATATTTACACCTAGAAGTAGTTATTCTGATTTCGCAGGTTTTCCTAACATCCAGTTTCGAAAATCATGAAATTTTCACAGAAACATTCAATTCAAGCGAGGTCTATCCAGTAGAATTTTTATTTTCAGAGCTTCACTCACCGAGACATTCTGTGTTCCGAAAACTTTACATTCATCACGGATTCGACAAACATTATTTAATGACCATGAGCACGTGGATTACCGATTTTTGAACCATAATATAAGGCATATTTACACCTAGAAACATTTACTTACATTTCGCAGGTTTTCCTAAAGTCAGTTACGAAAAATCAGGCAGTTTTCGCAGAAAAATTCTCTTGGTGCATGTTCTATCCAATAGACATCTCATTTTCATAGATACCTTCACCGTAACATTCTGTGTTCTGAAAACGGTACATGCACCACAGATTCAACATATATTCACTGCTGAGTTTTTAGCATGTGAATTACACATTTTTAATAACCCATTGAAGACATATTGTCACCTTAAAGCATTTACTCAGATTTTGCAGCATTTTCATAACAAAAGTTTCCAAACTGAGGCAGATTTTTCAGTAAAATGCTCCTGGAGCGTGTTCTAACCAATAGATATGTAATTTACATAGTTTGCCTCACCGTGACAGTCCATGTTCCGAACGCGCTACACACATCACGGATTTGACAAACATTCTTAATGAGTTGTTTGCATGCGTATTACAAAACTTTCATCCACCATACAAGGCATATTTTCACCTAGAAATATTAACATTGAGTTCCCAGATATTTCCTAATTGCAGTTTCGAAAATCAGGCAGTTTTCAAGGAAAAAACTGTTGGATCGTGTTCTACCCAATAGATACGTAAATTACATAGATTCTCCCGCTGTGAAATTACGTGTTTCGAACACGCTACATGCAGAAAAGTTTCGACAAAAATACACTACAGGGTTGTTAGCATGTGGATTAAAGTACTTTCTCACTATAGAAGGCATATAGATGCTTAGAAGCATTTTCTGTGATTTCACAGAGCTTTCTAAACGCCAGTTTCGAAATGAGGCAGATTTCACGGCACAAACCTCTTGGAGCGGGTTCTAACCAATAGATATGTAATTTACATGGATTCGCTCACCGTCAAATTACGTGTACTGAACACGCTACATGCATCTCGGATGCAAAAAATATTCACTACAGAGTTATTAGCAAGTGAATTACAGCACTTTCACCCACCATACAAGGCTTACTGACACTTTGAAGAATTTTCTCAGATTTCACACGTTAGTTTGAACGCCAGTTTGAAAATGAGGAAGATTTGGCAGAAAAATGCTCTTGGAGCCAGTTCTACCCAAAAGATAGGTAATTTACCTACTTTCAATCACCATGACATTCCATGTTCTGAACACGTTACCTGCAACACGGAATCAAAAAGCATTCTTTAATGAGTTGTGAACATGTGTATAAACGAACTTTAACCCACATTACAGTGCATATGTATACATAGAAATTTTATTCTGATTTAGTAGTATTCTCCTAATGTCAGTCTCTAAAATCATGCAGTTTCCACAGAAAAATCCTCTTGCAGCGAGTTCTACCCAATAGACATGCAATTTACATAGAACAAGTCATCGTGAAATTCCGTGTTCCGAACACGCTACATGCATCTCGGATTCGACAAATATTCACTGTAGAGTTGTTAGCATAAAGATTACCGAACTTTCATCCACCATAAAAGCCATGTTGACAGTTTGAAGCATTTTCTCACATTTCGAAAGTTTTTCCTAATGCCAGTTTTGAAAAGGAGGCCGATTTTGCAGAAAAATTCTCGTGGAGCGAGTACTTCCCAATAGAATTTTAATTTTCATAGTTTCCCTCACAGTGACATTCCATTTTCCGAACACGCTACATGCATCAAGGTTTCAACAAACTTTCTCGAATGAGTTGTGAACATGTAGATTACAGAACTTTCATCCACCATACATGGCATATTTACAACTAGAAACTTTAACTCGGAATTTGCAGCATTTTCCTAACGCCAGTTTGGAAAATTAGGCCGTTTTCTCAGAGAAAAACTTTTGGAGCGAATTCTAACCAATAGGTGTGTAAATTAAATAGATTCCATCGCCGGGATTTTCCGTGATACGATCACACTGCATGCATAATGCTTTCTAAAAATATTCACCACAGATTTGTTTGCATGTGGTTTTATGATCTTGCATCACAATACAAGGCATATTGACACTTTGAAGCATTTTCTCTGATTTTGCAGAGATTTTCAAACGCCAGGTTCAAAAATGAGGCAGATTTTCTCAGAAAAAAACTCTTAGAGCAAATTCTACCCAAGAGACATGTATTTTACATAGATTCCCTCACCGTGATATTCTGTGTTCCGAACACACTTCACGTATCTCGGATTCGACAAATATTCACTACAGAGTAGTTAGCATGCGGATTACCGAACTTTCATCCACCATAAAAGACAGATGTACACCGAGAATCTAGTAATCTGTGTTCGCTCGCAGGTTTTTCCTAACGCCAGTTTCAAAAATCAGGCCGATTTCTCAGGAAAAATCTCTTGGAATGATTTCTAACCAAGGGAAATGTAACTTACATAAATTCCCTAGCCGTGAAATTCCGTGTTCCGAACATGTTACATGCATAAAGGATTCTACAAATATTCACTACAAATTTGTTAGCATGTGGATTACTGAACTTTCATCACAATACATTGTGAATATTGATTTTTAGAAGAATTTTCTCAGATTTTGCAGAATTTTCTAAATGCCAGGTTCAAAAATGACGAAGTTTTCGCAGAAAAACTCTCTCGGAGCGAGTTCTACCCAATAGAGAAGTCATTTACATTGTTTCAATCACCGTGAAATTCCATGTTCTGAACACGCTACATGCATCACGGATTAGAAATACATTCTTTAATATGTTGTGAAAAAGTGGATTACCGAACTTTCTTGCAAAATAAAGGCACATTTACACCTGCAAATATTTGCTCCCTTTTAGCAGCATTTTCTAAACTTCAGATTCGATAATCATGCAATTTTCGCAGAAAAATTCTCTTCTAGCTCGTTCTACTCAATAGAATTGTAATTTCCATAGTTTCATTACATGAAATTCCGTTTTCCAAAAGCGCTACATGAATCACGGTTTAAAAAATAATTACTACACTGTTATTAACATGTGGATTACCGGACTTTCATTCACCATTCAAGGCATATTGACACTTAGAAGCATTTTCTCAGATTTCACAGGGTTCTCCTAATGGCAGTTTACAAAATGAGGCACATTTCACAGAAAAATCCTCTTCAAGCGAGTTCTACCCAATAGATATGTAACTTACATTGTTTCCTTCACTATGACATTCCGGATTCCGAACACGTTACATGCATCACGAGTTTGACAAACATTCTTTAATGAGTGTGAGCATGTGGATTACTGAACTTTCATCCACCATACAAGGCATATTTACACCTAGAAGTAGTTATTCTGATTTCGCAGGTTTTTCCTAACATCCAGTTTCGAAATCATGAAATTTTCACAGAATCATTCAATTCAAGCGAGGTCTATCCAGTAGAATTTTTATTTTCAGAGCTTCACTCACCGAGACATTCTGTGTTCCGAAAACTTTACATTCATCACGGATTCGACAAACATTATTTAATGACCATGAGCACGTGGATTACCGATTTTTGAACCATAATATAAGGCATATTTACACCTAGAAACATTTACTTACATTTCGCAGGTTTTCCTAAAGTCAGTTACGAAAATCAGGCAGTTTTCGCAGAAAAATTCTCTTGGTGCATGTTCTATCCAATAGACATCTCATTTTCATAGATACCTTCACCGTAACATTCTGTGTTCCGAAAACGGTACATGCACCACAGATTCAACATATATTCACTGCTGAGTTTTTAGCATGTGAATTACACATTTTTAATAACCCATTGAAGACATATTGTCACCTTAAAGCATTTACTCAGATTTTGCAGCATTTTCATAACAAAAGTTTCCAAACTGAGGCAGATTTTTCAGTAAAATGCTCCTGGAGCGTGTTCTAACCAATAGATATGTAATTTACATAGTTTGCCTCACCGTGACAGTCCATGTTCCGAACGCGCTACACACATCACGGATTTGACAAACATTCTTAATGAGTTGTTTGCATGCGTATTACAAAACTTTCATCCACCATACAAGGCATATTTTCACCTAGAAATATTAACATTGAGTTCCCAGATATTTCCTAATTGCAGTTTCGAAAATCAGGCAGTTTTCAAAGGAAAAAACTGTTGGATCGTGTTCTACCCAATAGATACGTAAATTACATAGATTCTCCCGCTGTGAAATTACGTGTTTCGAACACGCTACATGCAGAAAAGTTTCGACAAAAATACACTACAGGGTTGTTAGCATGTGGATTAAAGTACTTTCTCACTATAGAAGGCATATAGATGCTTAGAAGCATTTCTGTGATTTCACAGAGCTTTCTAAACGTCAGTTTCGAAAATGAGGCAGATTTCACGGCACAAATCTCTTGGAGCAGGTTCTAACCAATAGATATGTAATTTACATGGATTCGCTCACCGTCAAATTACGTGTACTGAACACGCTACATGCATCTCGGATGCAAAAAATATTCACTACAGAGTTATTAGCAAGTGAATTACAGCACTTTCACCCACCATACAAGGCTTACTGACACTTTGAAGAATTTTCTCAGATTTCACACGTTAGTTTGAACGCCAGTTTGAAAATGAGGAAGATTTGGCAGAAAAATGCTCTTGGAGCCAGTTCTACCCAAAAGATAGGTAATTTACCTACTTTCAATCACCATGACATTCCATGTTCTGAACACGTTACCTGCAACACGGAATCAAAAAGCATTCTTTAATGAGTTGTGAACATGTGTATAAACGAACTTTAACCCACATTACAGTGCATATTTATACATAGAAATTTTATTCTGATTTAGTAGTATTCTCCTAATGTCAGTCTCTAAAATCATGCAGTTTCCACAGAAAAATCCTCTTGCAGCGAGTTCTACCCCAATAGACATGCAATTTACATAGAACAAGTCATCGTGAAATTCCGTGTTCCGAACACGCTACATGTATCTCGGATTCGACAAATATTCACTGTAGAGTTGTTAGCATAAAGATTACCGAACTTTCATCCACCATAAAAGCCATGTTGACAGTTTGAAGCATTTTCTCACATTTCGAAAGTTTTTCCTAATGCCAGTTTTGAAAAGGAGGCCGATTTTGCAGAAAAAATTCTCGTGGAGCGAGTACTTCCCAATAGAATTTTAATTTTCATAGTTTCCCTCACAGTGACATTCCATTTTCCGAACACGCTACATGCATCAAGGTTTCAACAAACTTTCTCGAATGAGTTGTGAACATGTAGATTACAGAACTTTCATCCACCATACATGGCATATTTACAACTAGAAACTTTAACTCGGAATTTGCAGCATTTTCCTAACGCCAGTTTGGAAAATTAGGCCGTTTTCTCAGAGAAAAACTTTTGGAGCGAATTCTAACCAATAGGTGTGTAAATTAAATAGATTCCATCGCTGGGATTTTCCGTGATACGATCACACTGCATGCATAATGCTTTCTAAAAATATTCACCACAGATTTGTTTGCATGTGGTTTTATGATCTTGCATCACAATACAAGGCATATTGACACTTTGAAGCATTTTCTCTGATTTTGCAGAGATTTTCAAACGCCAGGTTCAAAAATGAGGCAGATTTCTCAGAAAAAAACTCTTAGAGCAAATTCTACCCAAGAGACATGTATTTTACATAGATTCCCTCACCGTGATATTCTGTGTTCTGAACACACTTCACGTATCTCGGATTCGACAAATATTCACTACAGAGTAGTTAGCATGCGGATTACCGAACTTTCATCCACCATAAAAGGCAGATGTACACCGAGAATCTAGTAATCTGTGTTCGCTCGCAGGTTTTTCCTAACGCCAGTTTCAAAAATCAGGCCGATTTCTCAGGAAAAATCTCTTGGAATGATTTCTAACCAAGGGAATTATAACTTACATAAATTCCCTGGCCGTGAAATTCCATGTTCCGAACATGTTACTTGCATAAAGGATTCAACAAATATTCACTACAAATTTGTTAGCATGTGGATTACTGAACTTTCATCACAATGCATTGAATATTGATTCTTAGAAGTACTTTCTCAGATTTTGCAGCGTTTTCTAAATGCCAGGTTCAAAAATGACGAAGTTTTCGCCGAAAAACCCTCTCGGAGCGAGTTCTACCCAATAGAGAAGTCATTTACATTGTTTCAATCACCGTGAAATTCCACGATCTGAACACGCTACATGCAGCACGGATTAGAAAAAGATTCTTTAATATGTTGTGAAAATGTGGATTACTGAACTTTCTTGCAACATAAAGGCACATTTACACCAGCAAATATTTACTCCCTTTTTGCAGCTTTTTCCAAACTTCAGATTCGATAATCATGCAATTTTCGCAGAAAAATCCTCTTCTAGCTCGTTCTACTCAATAGAATTGTAATTTCCATAGTTTCATTACCATGAAATTCCGTTTTCCAAAAGCGCTACATGAATCACGGTTTAAAAAATAATTACTACACTGTTATTAACATGTGGATTACCGGACTTTCATTCACCATTCAAGGCATATTGACACTTAGAAGCATTTTCTCAGATTTCACAGGGTTCTCCTAATGGCAGTTTACAAAATGAGGCACATTTCACAGAAAAATCCTCTTCAAGCGAGTTCTACCCAATAGACATGTAACTTACATTGTTTCCTTCACTATGACATTCCGGATTCCAAACACGTTACATGCATCACGAGTTCGACAAACATACTTTAATGAGTGTGAGCATGTGGATTACTGAACTTTCATCCACCATACAAGGCATATTTACACCTAGAAGTAGTTATTCTGATTTCGCAGGTTTTTCCTAACATCTAGTTTCGAAAATCATGAAATTTTCACAGAATCATTCAATTCAAGCGAGGTCTATCCAGTAGAATTGTTATTTTCAGAGCTTCACTCACCGAGACATTCCGTGTTCCGAAAATGTTACATTCATCACGGATTCGACAAACATTATTTAATGAACATGAGCACGTGGGTTACCGATTTTTGAACCATAATAAAAGGCATATTTACACCTAGAAACATTTACTTACATTTCGCAGGTTTTCCTAAAGTCAGTTACGAAAATCAGGCAGTTTTCGCAGAAAAATTCTCTTGGTGCACGTTCTATCCAATAGAAATCCCATTTTCATAGATACCGTCACCGTAACATTCCGTGTTCCGAAAATATTACATGCACCGCCGATTCAACAAATATTCACTGCTGAGTTCTTAGCAATTGAATTACACATCTTTAATATCCCATTGAATACACATTGTCACCTTAAATCATTTACTCAGATTTTGCAGCGTTTTCATAACACCAGTTTCCAAACTGAGGCAGATTCTTCAGTAAAATGCTCCTGGAGCGTGTTCTAACCAAGAGATATGTAATTTACATAGTTTGCCTCACCGTGACAGTCCATGTTCCGAACGCGTTACACACATCACGGATTTGGCAAACATTCTTAATGAGTTGTGTACATGTGTATTACAAAACTTTCATCCACCATACAAGGCATATTTACACCTAGAAACATTAACACTGAGTTCGCAGTTATTTCCTAATAGCAGTTTCGAATATCAGGCAGTTTTCAAATGAAAAAAATGTTGGAGCGTGTTCTACCCAATAGATATGTAAATTAGATAGATTCTGCCACTGTGAAATTACGTGTTTTGAACACGCTGCATGCAGAAAAGTTTCGACAAAAATACACTACAGGGATGTTTGCCTGTGGATTACAGCACTTTCTCACTATAGAATTCATATAGATGCTTAGAAGCATTTTCTGTGATTTCACAGAGTTTCCAAACGCCAGTTTCAAAAATGAGGCAGATTACACGGCAAAAACCTCTTGGAGCGGGTACTTACGAATAGACATGTAATTTACATGGATTCGCTCACCGTCAATTTCCGTGTTCCGAACACGCTACATGCATCTCGGATACGACAAATATTCACTACAGAGTTGTTAGCAAGTGGATTACAGCACTTTCATCCACCATACAAGGCTTACTGACACTTTGAAGAATTTTCTCAGATTTCACACGTTAGTTTGAACGCCAGTTTTGAAAATGAGGCAGATATGGCAGAAAAATTCTCTTGGAGCCAGCTCTACCCAAAAGATAGGTAATTTACCTACTTTCAATCACCGTGACATTCTGTGTTCTGAACATGTTACATGCACCACGGATTCAAAAAATATTCTTTAATGAGTTGTGAACACGTGTATTAACAAACTTTAATCCACCTTACAGTGCATATTTATACATAGAAATTTTATTCTGATTTAGTAGTATTCTCCTAATGTCAGTCTCTAAAATGATGCAGTTTCCACAGAAAAATCCTCTTGGAGCGAGTTCTACCCAATAGACATGGAATTTACATAGAACCTGTCATCATGAAATTCCGTGTTCCGAGAAAGCTACATGCATCACGGATTCGACAAATATTCACTACAGAGTTGTTAGCATAAAGATTACCGAACTTTCATCCACCATAAAAGCCATGTTGACACTTTGAAGCATTTTCTCACATTTCGAAAGTTTCTCCTAATGCCAGTTTTGAAAAGGAGGCAGATTTGGCAGAAAAATACTCGTGGAGCGAGTACTTCCCAATAGAAATGTAATTTATATAGTTTCCCTCACAGTGACATTCCATTTTCTGAACACGCTACATGCATCAAGGTTTCAACAAACTTTCTCTAATGAGTTGTGAACATGTAGATTTCAGAACTTTCATCCACCATACATGGCATATTTACAACTAGAAACTTTAACTCTGAATTTGCAGCATTTTCCTAATGCCAGATGGGAAAATCAGGCGGTTTTCTCAGGGAAAACTTTTGGAGCGAATTCTAACCAATAGGTGTGTAATTTACATAGATTCCATCGCCGGGATTTTCCGTGATACGATCACACTGCATGCATAACGCTTTCTAAAAATATTCACCACAGATTTGTTTGCATGTGGTTTTACGATCTTGCATCACAATAAAAGGCATATTGACACTTTGAAGCATTTTCTCTGATTTTGCAGAGATTTTCAAACGCCAGGTTCAAAAATGAGGCAGATTTCTCAGAAAAATCTCTTAGAGCATATTCTACCCAAGAGACATGTATTTTACATAGATTCGCTCACCGTGATATTCTGTGTTCCGAACACACTTCACGTATCTCGGATTTGACATATATTCACTACACAGTTGTTAGCATGCAGATTACCGAACTTTCATCCACCATAAAAGACAGATGTACACCGAGAATCTAGTAATCTGGGTTCGCAGGTTTTTCCTAACGCCAGTTTCAAAAATCAGGCCGATTTCTCAGGAAAAATCTCTTGGGGTGATTTCTAACCAAGGGAAATGTAACTTACATAAATTCCCTGGCAGTGAAATTCCGTGTTCCGAACATGTTACATGCATAAAGGTTTTGACAAGTATTCACTACAAATTTGTTAGCAAGTGGATTACCGAACTTTCATCACAATGCATTGAATATTGATTCTTAGGAGTACTTTCTCAGATTTTGCAGCGTTTTCTAAATGCCAGGTTCAAAAATGACGAAGTTTTCGCAGAAAAACCCTCTCGGAGCGAGTTCTACACAATAGAGAAGTCATTTACATTGTTTCAATCACCGTGAAATTCCACGATCTGAACACGCTACATGCATCACGGATTAGAAAAAGATTCTTTAATAAGTTGTGAAAATGTGGATTACCGAACTTTCTTGCAACATAAATGCACATTTACACCTGCAAATATTTACTCCCTTTTTGCAGCTGTTTCCAAACTTCAGATTCGATAATCATGCAATTTTCACAGAAAAATACTCTTCTAGCTCATTCTACTCAATAGAATTGTAATTTCAATAGTTTCATTACATTGAAATTCCGTTTTCCAAAAGCGCTACATGAATCACGGTTTAAAAAATAATTACAACACTGTTATTAACATGTGGATTACCGGACTTTCATTCACCATTCAAGGCATATTGACACTTAGAAGCATTTTCTCAGATTTCACAGGGTTCTCCTAATGGCAGTTTTGAAAATGAGGCACATTTTGCAGAAAAATTCTCTTCAGGTGAGTTCTACCCAATAGACATGTAACTTACATTGTTTCCTTCACTATGACATTCCGTATTCCGAACAAGTTAAATGCATCACGAGTTCGACAAACATTCTTTAATGAGTGTGAGCATGTGGATTACTGAACTTTCATCCACCATACAAGGCATATTTACACCTAGAAGTAGTTATTCTGATTTCGCAGGTTTTTCCTAACATCCAGTTTCGAAAATCATGAAATTTTCACAGAAACCTTCAATTCAAGTGAGTTCTATCCAGTAGAATTGTTATTTTCAGAGCTTCACTCACCGAGACATTCCGTGTTCCGTAAACGTTACATTCATCACGGCTTCGACAAACATTATTTAATGACCGTGAGCATGTGGATTACCGATTTTTTAACCACAATACAAGGCAAAATTACACCTAGAAACACTTACTTAGGTTTCTCAGGTTTTCCTAACGTCAGTTAAGAAAATCAGGCAGATTTCGCAGAAAAATTCTCTTGGTGCATGTTCTATCCAATAGACATCTCATTTTCATAGATCCCGTCACCGTAACATTCCGTGTTCCGAAAACAGTACATGCACCATGGATTCAACAAATATTCACTGCTGAGTTCTTAGCATGTGAATTACACATCTTTAATATCCCATTGAAAACACATTGTCACCTTAAAGCATTTACTCAGAATTTGCAGCATTTTCATAACACCAGTTTCCAAACTGAGGCAGATTTTTCAGTAAAATGCTCCTGGAGCGTGTTCTAACCAAGAGATATGTAATTTACATAGTTTGCCTCACCGTGACAGTCCATGTTCCGAACGCTTTACAAACATCACGTATTTGGCAAACATTCTTAATGAGTTGTGTACATGTGTATTACAAAACTTTCATGCACCATACAAGGCATATTTACTCCTGGAAACATTAACAATGAGTTCGCAGTTATTTCCTAATAGCAGTTTCGAAAATCAGGCAGTTTTCAAAGGAAAAATCATTTGGAGCGTGTTCTACCCAATAGATATATAAATTACATAGATTCTCCCACTGTGAAATTACATGTTTTGAACACGCTACATGCAGAAAAGTTTCGACAAAAATACACTACAGGGTTGTTTGCATGTGGATTAGAGGACTTTCACACTATAGAAGGCATATAGATGCTTAGAAGCATTTTCTGTGATTTCACAGAGAATTCCTAAAGCCAGTTTCGAAAATGAGGCAGATTTCACGGCAAAAACCTCTTGGAGCGGGTTCTAACCAATAGACATGTAATTTACATGGATTCGCTCACCGTCAAATTTCGTGATCCGAAAAACCTACATGCATCACGGATTCGACAAATATTCACTACAGAGTTGTTAGCATAAGGATTACCGAACTTTCATCCACCATAAAAGCCATGTTGACACTTTGAAGCATTTTCTCACATTTCGAAAGTTTTTCCTAATGCCAGTTTTGAAAAGGAGGCCGATTTTGCAGAAAAATACTTGTGGAGCGAGTACTTCCCAATAGAAAAGTAATTTATATAGTTTCCCTCACAGTGACATTCCATTTTCTGAACACGCTACATGCATCAAGGTTTCAACAAACTTTCTCTAATGAGTTGTGAACATGTAGATTTCAGAACTTTCATCCACCATACATGGCATATTTACAACTAGAAACTTTAACTCTGAATTTGCAGCATTTTCCTAATGCCAGATGGGAAAATCAGGCGGTTTTCTCAGGGAAAACTTTTGGAGCGAATTCTAACCAATAGGTGTGTAATTTACATAGATTCCATCGCCGGGATTTTCCGTGATACGATCACACTGCATGCATAACGCTTTCTAAAAATATTCACCACAGATTTGTTTGCATGTGGTTTTACGATCTTGCATCACAATAAAAGGCATATTGACACTTTGAAGCATTTTCTCTGATTTTGCAGAGATTTTCAAACGCCAGGTTCAAAAATGAGGCAGATTTCTCAGAAAAATCTCTTAGAGCATATTCTACCCAAGAGACATGTATTTTACATAGATTCGCTCACCGTGATATTCTGTGTTCCGAACACACTTCACGTATCTCGGATTTGACATATATTCACTACACAGTTGTTAGCATGCAGATTACCGAACTTTCATCCACCATAAAAGACAGATGTACACCGAGAATCTAGTAATCTGGGTTCGCAGGTTTTTCCTAACGCCAGTTTCAAAAATCAGGCCGATTTCTCAGGAAAAATCTCTTGGGGTGATTTCTAACCAAGGGAAATGTAACTTACATAAATTCCCTGGCAGTGAAATTCCGTGTTCCGAACATGTTACATGCATAAAGGTTTTGACAAATATTCACTACAAATTTGTTAGCAAGTGGATTACCGAACTTTCATCACAATGCATTGAATATTGATTCTTAGGAGTACTTTCTCAGATTTTGCAGCGTTTTCTAAATGCCAGGTTCAAAAATGACGAAGTTTTCGCAGAAAAACCCTCTCGGAGCGAGTTCTACACAATAGAGAAGTCATTTACATTGTTTCAATCACCGTGAAATTCCACGATCTGAACACGCTACATGCATCACGGATTAGAAAAAGATTCTTTAATAAGTTGTGAAAATGTGGATTACCGAACTTTCTTGCAACATAAATGCACATTTACACCTGCAAATATTTACTCCCTTTTTGCAGCTGTTTCCAAACTTCAGATTCGATAATCATGCAATTTTCACAGAAAAATACTCTTCTAGCTCATTCTACTCAATAGAATTGTAATTTCAATAGTTTCATTACATTGAAATTCCGTTTTCCAAAAGCGCTACATGAATCACGGTTTAAAAAATAATTACAACACTGTTATTAACATGTGGATTACCGGACTTTCATTCACCATTCAAGGCATATTGACACTTAGAAGCATTTTCTCAGATTTCACAGGGTTCTCCTAATGGCAGTTTTGAAAATGAGGCACATTTTGCAGAAAAATTCTCTTCAGGTGAGTTCTACCCAATAGACATGTAACTTACATTGTTTCCTTCACTATGACATTCCGTATTCCGAACAAGTTAAATGCATCACGAGTTCGACAAACATTCTTTAATGAGTGTGAGCATGTGGATTACTGAACTTTCATCCACCATACAAGGCATATTTACACCTAGAAGTAGTTATTCTGATTTCGCAGGTTTTTCCTAACATCCAGTTTCGAAAATCATGAAATTTTCACAGAAACCTTCAATTCAAGTGAGTTCTATCCAGTAGAATTGTTATTTTCAGAGCTTCACTCACCGAGACATTCCGTGTTCCGTAAACGTTACATTCATCACGGCTTCGACAAACATTATTTAATGACCGTGAGCATGTGGATTACCGATTTTTTAACCACAATACAAGGCAAAATTACACCTAGAAACACTTACTTAGGTTTCTCAGGTTTTCCTAACGTCAGTTAAGAAAATCAGGCAGATTTCGCAGAAAAATTCTCTTGGTGCATGTTCTATCCAATAGACATCTCATTTTCATAGATCCCGTCACCGTAACATTCCGTGTTCCGAAAACAGTACATGCACCATGGATTCAACAAATATTCACTGCTGAGTTCTTAGCATGTGAATTACACATCTTTAATATCCCATTGAAAACACATTGTCACCTTAAAGCATTTACTCAGAATTTGCAGCATTTTCATAACACCAGTTTCCAAACTGAGGCAGATTTTTCAGTAAAATGCTCCTGGAGCGTGTTCTAACCAAGAGATATGTAATTTACATAGTTTGCCTCACCGTGACAGTCCATGTTCCGAACGCTTTACAAACATCACGTATTTGGCAAACATTCTTAATGAGTTGTGTACATGTGTATTACAAAACTTTCATGCACCATACAAGGCATATTTACTCCTGGAAACATTAACAATGAGTTCGCAGTTATTTCCTAATAGCAGTTTCGAAAATCAGGCAGTTTTCAAAGGAAAAATCATTTGGAGCGTGTTCTACCCAATAGATATATAAATTACATAGATTCTCCCACTGTGAAATTACATGTTTTGAACACGCTACATGCAGAAAAGTTTCGACAAAAATACACTACAGGGTTGTTTGCATGTGGATTAGAGGACTTTCACACTATAGAAGGCATATAGATGCTTAGAAGCATTTTCTGTGATTTCACAGAGAATTCCTAAAGCCAGTTTCGAAAATGAGGCAGATTTCACGGCAAAAACCTCTTGGAGCGGGTTCTAACCAATAGACATGTAATTTACATGGATTCGCTCACCGTCAAATTTCGTGATCCGAAAAACCTACATGCATCACGGATTCGACAAATATTCACTACAGAGTTGTTAGCATAAGGATTACCGAACTTTCATCCACCATAAAAGCCATGTTGACACTTTGAAGCATTTTCTCACATTTCGAAAGTTTTTCCTAATGCCAGTTTTGAAAAGGAGGCCGATTTTGCAGAAAAATACTTGTGGAGCGAGTACTTCCCAATAGAAAAGTAATTTATATAGTTTCCCTCACAGTGACATTCCATTTTCTGAACACGCTACATGCATCAAGGTTTCAACAAACTTTCCCGAATGAGTTGTGAACATGTAGATTACAGAACTTTCATCCACCATACATGGCATATTTACAACTAGAAACTTTAACTCTGAATTTGCAGCTTTTTCCTAATGCCAGTTTGGAAAATTAGGCCGTTTTCTCAGAGAAAAATTTTTGGAGCGAATTCTAACCAATAGGTGTGTAATTTACATAGATTCCATCGCCGGGATTTTCCGTGATACGATCACACTGCATGCATAACGCTTTCTAAAAATATTCACCACAGATTTGTTTGCATGTGGTTTTACGATCTTGCATCACAATACAAGGCATATTGACACTTTGAAGCATTTTCACTGATTTTGCAGAGATTTTCAAACGCCAGATTCAAAAATAAGGCAGATTTCTCAGAAATACTCTTAGAGCAAATTCTACCCAAGAGACATGTATTTTACATAGATTCGCTCACCGTGATATTCCGTGTTCTGAACACACTTCACGTATCTCGGATTTGAAAATATTCCCTAAGAGTAGTTAGCATGCGGATTACCGAACTTTCATCCACCATAAATGGCAGATGTACACCGAGAATCTAGTAATCTGGGTTCGCAGGTATTTCCTAAAGCCAGTTTCGAAACTCAGGCCGATTTCTCAGGAAAAATCTCTTGGATTGATTTCTAACCAAGGGAAATGTAATTTACATAAATTCCCTAGCCGTTAAATTCCGTGTTCCGAACATGTTACATGCATAAAAGATTCGACAAATATTCACTACAAATTTGTTAGCATGTGGATTACCGAACTTTCATCACAGTACATTGAATATTGATTTTTAGAAGAATTTTCTCAGATTTTGCAGAATTTTCTAAATGCCAGGTTCAAAAATGACGAAGTTTTCGCAGAAAAACTCTCTCGGAGCGAGTTCTACCCAATAGAGAAGTCATTTACATTGTTTCAATCACCGTGAAATTCCATGTTCTGAACACGCTACATGCATCACGGATTAGAAATACATTCTTTAATATGTTGTGAAAAAGTGGATTACCGAACTTTCTTGCAAAATAAAGGCACATTTACACCTGCAAATATTTGCTCCCTTTTAGCAGCAATTTCTAAACTTCAGATTCGATAATCATGCAATTTTCGCAGAAAAATTCTCTTCTAGCTCGTTCTACTCAATAGAATTGTAATTTCAATAGTTTCATTACATTGAAATTCCGTTTTCCAAAAGCGCTACATGAATCACGGTTTAAAAAATAATTACAACACTGTTATTAACATGTGGATTACCGGACTTTCATTCACCATTCAAGGCATATTGACACTTAGAAGCATTTTCTCAGATTTCACAGGGTTCTCCTAATGGCAGTTTTGAAAATGAGGCACATTTTGCAGAAAAATTCTCTTCAGGTGAGTTCTACCCAATAGACATGTAACTTACATTGTTTCCTTCACTATGACATTCCGTATTCCGAACAAGTTAAATGCATCACGAGTTCGACATTCTTTAATGAGTGTGACCATGTGGATTACTGAACTTTCATCCACCATACAAGGCATATTTACACATAGAAGTAGTTATTCTGATTTCGCAGGTTTTTCCTAACATCCAGTTTCGAAAATCATGAAATTTTCACAGAAACCTTCAATTCAAGTGAGTTCTATCCAGTAGAATTGTTATTTTCAGAGCTTCACTCACCGAGACATTCCGTGTTCCGTAAACGTTACATTCATCACGGCTTCGACAAACATTATTTAATGACCGTGAGCATGTGGATTACCGATTTTTTAACCACAATACAAGGCATAATTACACCTAGAAACACTTACTTAGGTTTCTCAGGTTTTCCTAACGTCAGTTAAGAAAATCAGGCAGATTTCGCAGAAAAATTCTCTTGGTGCATGTTCTATCCAATAGACATCTCATTTTCATAGATCCCGTCACCGTAACATTCCGTGTTCCGAAAACAGTACATGCACCATGGATTCAACAAATATTCACTGCTGAGTTCTTAGCATGTGAATTACACATCTTTAATATCCCATTGAAAACACATTGTCACCTTAAAGCATTTACTCAGAATTTGCAGCATTTTCATAACACCAGTTTCCAAACTGAGGCAGATTTTTCAGTAAAATGCTCCTGGAGCGTGTTCTAACCAAGAGATATGTAATTTACATAGTTTGCCTCACCGTGACAGTCCATGTTCCGAACGCTTTACAAACATCACGTATTTGGCAAACATTCTTAATGAGTTGTGTACATGTGTATTACAAAACTTTCATGCACCATACAAGGCATATTTACTCCTGGAAACATTAACAATGAGTTCGCAGTTATTTCCTAATAGCAGTTTCGAAAATCAGGCAGTTTTCAAAGGAAAAATCATTTGGAGCGTGTTCTACCCAATAGATATATAAATTACATAGATTCTCCCACTGTGAAATTACATGTTTTGAACACGCTACATGCAGAAAAGTTTCGACAAAAATACACTACAGGGTTGTTTGCATGTGGATTAGAGGACTTTCACACTATAGAAGGCATATAGATGCTTAGAAGCATTTTCTGTGATTTCACAGAGAATTCCTAAAGCCAGTTTCGAAAATGAGGCAGATTTCACGGCAAAAACCTCTTGGAGCGGGTTCTAACCAATAGACATGTAATTTACATGGATTCGCTCACCGTCAAATTTCGTGATCCGAAAAACCTACATGCATCACGGATTCGACAAATATTCACTACAGAGTTGTTAGCATAAGGATTACCGAACTTTCATCCACCATAAAAGCCATGTTGACACTTTGAAGCATTTTCTCACATTTCGAAAGTTTTTCCTAATGCCAGTTTTGAAAAGGAGGCCGATTTTGCAGAAAAATACTTGTGGAGCGAGTACTTCCCAATAGAAAAGTAATTTATATAGTTTCCCTCACAGTGACATTCCATTTTCTGAACACGCTACATGCATCAAGGTTTCAACAAACTTTCCCGAATGAGTTGTGAACATGTAGATTACAGAACTTTCATCCACCATACATGGCATATTTACAACTAGAAACTTTAACTCTGAATTTGCAGCTTTTTCCTAATGCCAGTTTGGAAAATTAGGCCGTTTTCTCAGAGAAAAATTTTTGGAGCGAATTCTAACCAATAGGTGTGTAATTTACATAGATTCCATCGCCGGGATTTTCCGTGATACGATCACACTGCATGCATAACGCTTTCTAAAAATATTCACCACAGATTTGTTTGCATGTGGTTTTACGATCTTGCATCACAATACAAGGCATATTGACACTTTGAAGCATTTTCACTGATTTTGCAGAGATTTTCAAACGCCAGATTCAAAAATAAGGCAGATTTCTCAGAAATACTCTTAGAGCAAATTCTACCCAAGAGACATGTATTTTACATAGATTCGCTCACCGTGATATTCCGTGTTCTGAACACACTTCACGTATCTCGGATTTGAAAATATTCCCTAAGAGTAGTTAGCATGCGGATTACCGAACTTTCATCCACCATAAATGGCAGATGTACACCGAGAATCTAGTAATCTGGGTTCGCAGGTTTTTCCTAAAGCCAGTTTCAAAACTCAGGCCGATTTCTCAGGAAAAATCTCTTGGTTTGATTTCTAACCAAGGGAAATGTAATTTACATAAATTCCCTAGCCGTTAAATTCCGTGTTCCGAACATGTTACATGCATAAAAGATTCGACAAATATTCACTACAAATTTGTTAGCATGTGGATTACCGAACTTTCATCACAGTACATTGAATATTGATTTTTAGAAGAATTTTCTCAGATTTTGCAGAATTTTCTAAATGCCAGGTTCAAAAATGACGAAGTTTTCGCAGAAAAACTCTCTCGGAGCGAGTTCTACCCAATAGAGAAGTCATTTACATTGTTTCAATCACCGTGAAATTCCATGTTCTGAACACGCTACATGCATCACGGATTAGAAATACATTCTTTAATATGTTGTGAAAAAGTGGATTACCGAACTTTCTTGCAAAATAAAGGCACATTTACACCTGCAAATATTTGCTCCCTTTTAGCAGCATTTTCTAAACTTCAGATTCGATAATCATGCAATTTTCGCAGAAAAATTCTCTTCTAGCTCGTTCTACTCAATAGAATTGTAATTTCCATAGTTTCATTACCATGAAATTCCGTTTTCCAAAAGCGCTACATGAATCACGGTTTAAAAAATAATTACTACACTGTTATTAACATGTGGATTACCGGACTTTCATTCACCATTCAAGGCATATTGACACTTAGAAGCATTTTCTCAGATTTCACAGGGTTCTCCTAATGGCAGTTTACAAAATGAGGCACATTTCACAGAAAAATCCTCTTCAAGCGAGTTCTACCCAATAGATATGTAACTTACATTGTTTCCTTCACTATGACATTCCGGATTCCGAACACGTTACATGCATCACGAGTTTGACAAACATTCTTTAATGAGTGTGAGCATGTGGATTACTGAACTTTCATCCACCATACAAGGCATATTTACACCTAGAAGTAGTTATTCTGATTTCGCAGGTTTTTCCTAACATCCAGTTTCGAAAATCATGAAATTTTCACAGAAACATTCAATTCAAGCGAGGTCTATCCAGTAGAATTTTTATTTTCAGAGCTTCACTCACCGAGACATTCTGTGTTCCGAAAACTTTACATTCATCACGGATTCGACAAACATTATTTAATGACCATGAGCACGTGGATTACCGATTTTTGAACCATAATATAAGGCATATTTACACCTAGAAACATTTACTTACATTTCGCAGGTTTTCCTAAAGTCAGTTACGAAAATCAGGCAGTTTTCGCAGAAAAATTCTCTTGGTGCATGTTCTATCCAATAGACATCTCATTTTCATAGATACCTTCACCGTAACATTCTGTGTTCTGAAAACGGTACATGCACCACAGATTCAACATATATTCACTGCTGAGTTTTTAGCATGTGAATTACACATTTTTAATAACCCATTGAAGACATATTGTCACCTTAAAGCATTTACTCAGATTTTGCAGCATTTTCATAACAAAAGTTTCCAAACTGAGGCAGATTTTTCAGTAAAATGCTCCTGGAGCGTGTTCTAACCAATAGATATGTAATTTACATAGTTTGCCTCACCGTGACAGTCCATGTTCCGAACGCGCTACACACATCACGGATTTGACAAACATTCTTAATGAGTTGTTTGCATGCGTATTACAAAACTTTCATCCACCATACAAGGCATATTTTCACCTAGAAATATTAACATTGAGTTCCCAGATATTTCCTAATTGCAGTTTCGAAAATCAGGCAGTTTTCAAAGGAAAAAACTGTTGGATCGTGTTCTACCCAATAGATACGTAAATTACATAGATTCTCCCGCTGTGAAATTACGTGTTTCGAACACGCTACATGCAGAAAAGTTTCGACAAAAATACACTACAGGGTTGTTAGCATGTGGATTAAAGTACTTTCTCACTATAGAAGGCATATAGATGCTTAGAAGCATTTTCTGTGATTTCACAGAGCTTTCTAAACGCCAGTTTCGAAAATGAGGCAGATTTCACGGCACAAACCTCTTGGAGCGGGTTCTAACCAATAGATATGTAATTTACATGGATTCGCTCACCGTCAAATTACGTGTACTGAACACGCTACATGCATCTCGGATGCAAAAAATATTCACTACAGAGTTATTAGCAAGTGAATTACAGCACTTTCACCCACCATACAAGGCTTACTGACACTTTGAAGAATTTTCTCAGATTTCACACGTTAGTTTGAACGCCAGTTTGAAAATGAGGAAGATTTGGCAGAAAAATGCTCTTGGAGCCAGTTCTACCCAAAAGATAGGTAATTTACCTACTTTCAATCACCATGACATTCCATGTTCTGAACACGTTACCTGCAACACGGAATCAAAAAGCATTCTTTAATGAGTTGTGAACATGTGTATAAACGAACTTTAACCCACATTACAGTGCATATGTATACATAGAAATTTTATTCTGATTTAGTAGTATTCTCCTAATGTCAGTCTCTAAAATCATGCAGTTTCCACAGAAAAATCCTCTTGCAGCGAGTTCTACCCAATAGACATGCAATTTACATAGAACAAGTCATCGTGAAATTCCGTGTTCCGAACACGCTACATGCATCTCGGATTCGACAAATATTCACTGTAGAGTTGTTAGCATAAAGATTACCGAACTTTCATCCACCATAAAAGCCATGTTGACAGTTTGAAGCATTTTCTCACATTTCGAAAGTTTTTCCTAATGCCAGTTTTGAAAAGGAGGCCGATTTTGCAGAAAAATTCTCGTGGAGCGAGTACTTCCCAATAGAATTTTAATTTTCATAGTTTCCCTCACAGTGACATTCCATTTTCCGAACACGCTACATGCATCAAGGTTTCAACAAACTTTCTCGAATGAGTTGTGAACATGTAGATTACAGAACTTTCATCCACCATACATGGCATATTTACAACTAGAAACTTTAACTCGGAATTTGCAGCATTTTCCTAACGCCAGTTTGGAAAATTAGGCCGTTTTCTCAGAGAAAAACTTTTGGAGCGAATTCTAACCAATAGGTGTGTAAATTAAATAGATTCCATCGCCGGGATTTTCCGTGATACGATCACACTGCATGCATAATGCTTTCTAAAAATATTCACCACAGATTTGTTTGCATGTGGTTTTATGATCTTGCATCACAATACAAGGCATATTGACACTTTGAAGCATTTTCTCTGATTTTGCAGAGATTTTCAAACGCCAGGTTCAAAAATGAGGCAGATTTCTCAGAAAAAAACTCTTAGAGCAAATTCTACCCAAGAGACATGTATTTTACATAGATTCCCTCACCGTGATATTCTGTGTTCCGAACACACTTCACGTATCTCGGATTCGACAAATATTCACTACAGAGTAGTTAGCATGCGGATTACCGAACTTTCATCCACCATAAAAGACAGATGTACACCGAGAATCTAGTAATCTGTGTTCGCTCGCAGGTTTTTCCTAACGCCAGTTTCAAAAATCAGGCCGATTTCTCAGGAAAAATCTCTTGGAATGATTTCTAACCAAGGGAATTATAACTTACATAAATTCCCTGGCCGTGAAATTCCATGTTCCGAACATGTTACTTGCATAAAGGATTCAACAAATATTCACTACAAATTTGTTAGCATGTGGATTACTGAACTTTCATCACAATGCATTGAATATTGATTCTTAGAAGTACTTTCTCAGATTTTGCAGCGTTTTCTAAATGCCAGGTTCAAAAATGACGAAGTTTTCGCCGAAAAACCCTCTCGGAGCGAGTTCTACCCAATAGAGAAGTCATTTACATTGTTTCAATAACCGTGAAATTCCACGATCTGAACACGCTACATGCAGCACGGATTAGAAAAAGATTCTTTAATATGTTGTGAAAATGTGGATTACTGAACTTTCTTGCAACATAAAGGCACATTTACACCAGCAAATATTTACTCCCTTTTTGCAGCTTTTTCCAAACTTCAGATTCGATAATCATGCAATTTTCACAGAAAAATCCTCTTCTAGCTCGTTCTACTCAATAGAATTGTAATTTCCATAGTTTCATTACCATGAAATTCCGTTTTCCAAAAGCGCTACATGAATCACGGTTTAAAAAATAATTACTACACTGTTATTAACATGTGGATTACCGGACTTTCATTCACCATTCAAGGCATATTGACACTTAGAAGCATTTTCTCAGATTTCACAGGGTTCTCCTAATGGCAGTTTACAAAATGAGGCACATTTCACAGAAAAATCCTCTTCAAGCGAGTTCTACCCAATAGACATGTAACTTACATTGTTTCCTTCACTATGACATTCCAGATTCCGAACACGTTACATGCATCACGAGTTCGACAAACATTCTTTAATGAGTGTGAGCATGTGGATTACTGAACTTTCATCCACCATACAAGGCATATTTACACCTAGAAGTAGTTATTCTGATTTTGCAGGTTTTTCCTAACATCTAGTTTCGAAAATCATGAAATTTTCACAGAATCATTCAATTCAAGCGAGGTCTATCCAGTAGAATTGTTATTTTCAGAGCTTCACTCACCGAGACATTCCGTGTTCCGAAAATGTTACATTCATCACGGATTCGACAAACATTATTTAATGAACATGAGCACGTGGGTTACCGATTTTTGAACCATAATACAAGGCATATTTACACCTAGAAACATTTACTTACATTTCGCAGGTTTTCCTAAAGTCAGTTACGAAAATCAGGCAGTTTTCGCAGAAAAATTCTCTTGGTGCACGTTCTATCCAATAGAAATCCCATTTTCATAGATACCGTCACCGTAACATTCCGTGTTCCGAAAATATTACATGCACCGCCGATTCAACAAATATTCACTGCTGAGTTCTTAGCAATTGAATTACACATCTTTAATATCCCATTGAATACACATTGTCACCTTAAATCATTTACTCAGATTTTGCAGCGTTTTCATAACACCAGTTTCCAAACTGAGGCAGATTCTTCAGTAAAATGCTCCTGGAGCGTGTTCTAACCAAGAGATATGTAATTTACATAGTTTGCCTCACCGTGACAGTCCATGTTCCGAACGCGTTACACACATCACGGATTTGGCAAACATTCTTAATGAGTTGTGTACATGTGTATTACAAAACTTTCATCCACCATACAAGGCATATTTACACCTAGAAACATTAACACTGAGTTCGCAGTTATTTCCTAATAGCAGTTTCGAATATCAGGCAGTTTTCAAATGAAAAAAATGTTGGAGCGTGTTCTACCCAATAGATATGTAAATTAGATAGATTCTGCCACTGTGAAATTACGTGTTTTGAACACGCTGCATGCAGAAAAGTTTCGACAAAAATACACTACAGGGATGTTTGCCTGTGGATTACAGCACTTTCTCACTATAGAATTCATATAGATGCTTAGAAGCATTTTCTGTGATTTCACAGAGTTTCCAAACGCCAGTTTCAAAAATGAGGCAGATTACACGGCAAAAACCTCTTGGAGCGGGTACTTACGAATAGACATGTAATTTACATGGATTCGCTCACCGTCAATTTCCGTGTTCCGAACACGCTACATGCATCTCGGATACGACAAATATTCACTACAGAGTTGTTAGCAAGTGGATTACAGCACTTTCATCCACCATACAAGGCTTACTGACACTTTGAAGAATTTTCTCAGATTTCACACGTTAGTTTGAACGCCAGTTTTGAAAATGAGGCAGATATGGCAGAAAAATTCTCTTGGAGCCAGCTCTACCCAAAAGATAGGTAATTTACCTACTTTCAATCACCGTGACATTCTGTGTTCTGAACATGTTACATGCACCACGGATTCAAAAAATATTCTTTAATGAGTTGTGAACACGTGTATTAACAAACTTTAATCCACCTTACAGTGCATATTTATACATAGAAATTTTATTCTGATTTAGTAGTATTCTCCTAATGTCAGTCTCTAAAATGATGCAGTTTCCACAGAAAAATCCTCTTGGAGCGAGTTCTACCCAATAGACATGGAATTTACATAGAACCTGTCATCATGAAATTCCGTGTTCCGAGAAAGCTACATGCATCACGGATTCGACAAATATTCACTACAGAGTTGTTAGCATAAAGATTACCGAACTTTCATCCACCATAAAAGCCATGTTGACACTTTGAAGCATTTTCTCACATTTCGAAAGTTTCTCCTAATGCCAGTTTTGAAAAGGAGGCAGATTTGGCAGAAAAATACTCGTGGAGCGAGTACTTCCCAATAGAAATGTAATTTATATAGTTTCCCTCACAGTGACATTCCATTTTCTGAACACGCTACATGCATCAAGGTTTCAACAAACTTTCTCTAATGAGTTGTGAACATGTAGATTTCAGAACTTTCATCCACCATACATGGCATATTTACAACTAGAAACTTTAACTCTGAATTTGCAGCATTTTCCTAATGCCAGATGGGAAAATCAGGCGGTTTTCTCAGGGAAAACTTTTGGAGCGAATTCTAACCAATAGGTGTGTAATTTACATAGATTCCATCGCCGGGATTTTCCGTGATACGATCACACTGCATGCATAACGCTTTCTAAAAATATTCACCACAGATTTGTTTGCATGTGGTTTTACGATCTTGCATCACAATACAAGGCATATTGACACTTTGAAGCATTTTCTCTGATTTTGCAGAGATTTTCAAACGCCAGGTTCAAAAATGAGGCAGATTTCTCAGAAAAATCTCTTAGAGCATATTCTACCCAAGAGACATGTATTTTACATAGATTCGCTCACCGTGATATTCTGTGTTCCGAACACACTTCACGTATCTCGGATTTGACATATATTCACTACACAGTTGTTAGCATGCGGATTACCGAACTTTCATCCACCATAAAAGACAGATGTACACCGAGAATCTAGTAATCTGGGTTCGCAGGTTTTTCCTAACGCCAGTTTCAAAAATCAGGCCGATTTCTCAGGAAAAATCTCTTGGGGTGATTTCTAACCAAGGGAAATGTAACTTACATAAATTCCCTGGCAGTGAAATTCCGTGTTCCGAACATGTTACATGCATAAAGGATTTGACAAATATTCACTACAAATTTGTTAGCAAGTGGATTACCGAACTTTCATCACAATGCATTGAATATTGATTCTTAGGAGTACTTTCTCAGATTTTGCAGCGTTTTCTAAATGCCAGGTTCAAAAATGACGAAGTTTTCGCAGAAAAACCCTCTCGGAGCGAGTTCTACACAATAGAGAAGTCATTTACATTGTTTCAATCACCGTGAAATTCCACGATCTGAACACGCTACATGCATCACGGATTAGAAAAAGATTCTTTAATAAGTTGTGAAAATGTGGATTACCGAACTTTCTTGCAACATAAATGCACATTTACACCTGCAAATATTTACTCCCTTTTTGCAGCTGTTTCCAAACTTCAGATTCGATAATCATGCAATTTTCACAGAAAAATACTCTTCTAGCTCATTCTACTCAATAGAATTGTAATTTCAATAGTTTCATTACATTGAAATTCCGTTTTCCAAAAGCGCTACATGAATCACGGTTTAAAAAATAATTACAACACTGTTATTAACATGTGGATTACCGGACTTTCATTCACCATTCAAGGCATATTGACACTTAGAAGCATTTTCTCAGATTTCACAGGGTTCTCCTAATGGCAGTTTTGAAAATGAGGCACATTTTGCAGAAAAATTCTCTTCAGGTGAGTTCTACCCAATAGACATGTAACTTACATTGTTTCCTTCACTATGACATTCCAGATTCCGAACACGTTACATGCATCACGAGTTCGACAAACATTCTTTAATGAGTGTGAGCATGTGGATTACTGAACTTTCATCCACCATACAAGGCATATTTACACCTAGAAGTAGTTATTCTGATTTTGCAGGTTTTTCCTAACATCTAGTTTCGAAAATCATGAAATTTTCACAGAATCATTCAATTCAAGCGAGGTCTATCCAGTAGAATTGTTATTTTCAGAGCTTCACTCACCGAGACATTCCGTGTTCCGAAAATGTTACATTCATCACGGATTCGACAAACATTATTTAATGAACATGAGCACGTGGGTTACCGATTTTTGAACCATAATACAAGGCATATTTACACCTAGAAACATTTACTTACATTTCGCAGGTTTTCCTAAAGTCAGTTACGAAAATCAGGCAGTTTTCGCAGAAAAATTCTCTTGGTGCACGTTCTATCCAATAGAAATCCCATTTTCATAGATACCGTCACCGTAACATTCCGTGTTCCGAAAATATTACATGCACCGCCGATTCAACAAATATTCACTGCTGAGTTCTTAGCAATTGAATTACACATCTTTAATATCCCATTGAATACACATTGTCACCTTAAATCATTTACTCAGATTTTGCAGCGTTTTCATAACACCAGTTTCCAAACTGAGGCAGATTCTTCAGTAAAATGCTCCTGGAGCGTGTTCTAACCAAGAGATATGTAATTTACATAGTTTGCCTCACCGTGACAGTCCATGTTCCGAACGCGTTACACACATCACGGATTTGGCAAACATTCTTAATGAGTTGTGTACATGTGTATTACAAAACTTTCATCCACCATACAAGGCATATTTACACCTAGAAACATTAACACTGAGTTCGCAGTTATTTCCTAATAGCAGTTTCGAATATCAGGCAGTTTTCAAATGAAAAAAATGTTGGAGCGTGTTCTACCCAATAGATATGTAAATTAGATAGATTCTGCCACTGTGAAATTACGTGTTTTGAACACGCTGCATGCAGAAAAGTTTCGACAAAAATACACTACAGGGATGTTTGCCTGTGGATTACAGCACTTTCTCACTATAGAATTCATATAGATGCTTAGAAGCATTTTCTGTGATTTCACAGAGTTTCCAAACGCCAGTTTCAAAAATGAGGCAGATTACACGGCAAAAACCTCTTGGAGCGGGTACTTACGAATAGACATGTAATTTACATGGATTCGCTCACCGTCAATTTCCGTGTTCCGAACACGCTACATGCATCTCGGATACGACAAATATTCACTACAGAGTTGTTAGCAAGTGGATTACAGCACTTTCATCCACCATACAAGGCTTACTGACACTTTGAAGAATTTTCTCAGATTTCACACGTTAGTTTGAACGCCAGTTTTGAAAATGAGGCAGATATGGCAGAAAAATTCTCTTGGAGCCAGCTCTACCCAAAAGATAGGTAATTTACCTACTTTCAATCACCGTGACATTCTGTGTTCTGAACATGTTACATGCACCACGGATTCAAAAAATATTCTTTAATGAGTTGTGAACACGTGTATTAACAAACTTTAATCCACCTTACAGTGCATATTTATACATAGAAATTTTATTCTGATTTAGTAGTATTCTCCTAATGTCAGTCTCTAAAATGATGCAGTTTCCACAGAAAAATCCTCTTGGAGCGAGTTCTACCCAATAGACATGGAATTTACATAGAACCTGTCATCATGAAATTCCGTGTTCCGAGAAAGCTACATGCATCACGGATTCGACAAATATTCACTACAGAGTTGTTAGCATAAAGATTACCGAACTTTCATCCACCATAAAAGCCATGTTGACACTTTGAAGCATTTTCTCACATTTCGAAAGTTTCTCCTAATGCCAGTTTTGAAAAGGAGGCAGATTTGGCAGAAAAATACTCGTGGAGCGAGTACTTCCCAATAGAAATGTAATTTATATAGTTTCCCTCACAGTGACATTCCATTTTCTGAACACGCTACATGCATCAAGGTTTCAACAAACTTTCTCTAATGAGTTGTGAACATGTAGATTTCAGAACTTTCATCCACCATACATGGCATATTTACAACTAGAAACTTTAACTCTGAATTTGCAGCATTTTCCTAATGCCAGATGGGAAAATCAGGCGGTTTTCTCAGGGAAAACTTTTGGAGCGAATTCTAACCAATAGGTGTGTAATTTACATAGATTCCATCGCCGGGATTTTCCGTGATACGATCACACTGCATGCATAACGCTTTCTAAAAATATTCACCACAGATTTGTTTGCATGTGGTTTTACGATCTTGCATCACAATACAAGGCATATTGACACTTTGAAGCATTTTCTCTGATTTTGCAGAGATTTTCAAACGCCAGGTTCAAAAATGAGGCAGATTTCTCAGAAAAATCTCTTAGAGCATATTCTACCCAAGAGACATGTATTTTACATAGATTCGCTCACCGTGATATTCTGTGTTCCGAACACACTTCACGTATCTCGGATTTGACATATATTCACTACACAGTTGTTAGCATGCGGATTACCGAACTTTCATCCACCATAAAAGACAGATGTACACCGAGAATCTAGTAATCTGGGTTCGCAGGTTTTTCCTAACGCCAGTTTCAAAAATCAGGCCGATTTCTCAGGAAAAATCTCTTGGGGTGATTTCTAACCAAGGGAAATGTAACTTACATAAATTCCCTGGCAGTGAAATTCCGTGTTCCGAACATGTTACATGCATAAAGGATTTGACAAATATTCACTACAAATTTGTTAGCAAGTGGATTACCGAACTTTCATCACAATGCATTGAATATTGATTCTTAGGAGTACTTTCTCAGATTTTGCAGCGTTTTCTAAATGCCAGGTTCAAAAATGACGAAGTTTTCGCAGAAAAACCCTCTCGGAGCGAGTTCTACACAATAGAGAAGTCATTTACATTGTTTCAATCACCGTGAAATTCCACGATCTGAACACGCTACATGCATCACGGATTAGAAAAAGATTCTTTAATAAGTTGTGAAAATGTGGATTACCGAACTTTCTTGCAACATAAATGCACATTTACACCTGCAAATATTTACTCCCTTTTTGCAGCTGTTTCCAAACTTCAGATTCGATAATCATGCAATTTTCACAGAAAAATACTCTTCTAGCTCATTCTACTCAATAGAATTGTAATTTCAATAGTTTCATTACATTGAAATTCCGTTTTCCAAAAGCGCTACATGAATCACGGTTTAAAAAATAATTACAACACTGTTATTAACATGTGGATTACCGGACTTTCATTCACCATTCAAGGCATATTGACACTTAGAAGCATTTTCTCAGATTTCACAGGGTTCTCCTAATGGCAGTTTTGAAAATGAGGCACATTTTGCAGAAAAATTCTCTTCAGGTGAGTTCTACCCAATAGACATGTAACTTACATTGTTTCCTTCACTATGACATTCCGTATTCCGAACAAGTTAAATGCATCACGAGTTCGACAAACATTCTTTAATGAGTGTGAGCATGTGGATTACTGAACTTTCATCCACCATACAAGGCATATTTACACCTAGAAGTAGTTACTCTGATTTCGCAGGTTTTTCCTAACATCCAGTTTCGAAAATCATGAAATTTTCACAGAAACCTTCAATTCAAGTGAGTTCTATCCAGTAGAATTGTTATTTTCAGAGCTTCACTCACCGAGACATTCCGTGTTCCGTAAACGTTACATTCATCACGGCTTCGACAAACATTATTTAATGACCGTGAGCATGTGGATTACCGATTTTTTAACCACAATACAAGGCATAATTACACCTAGAAACACTTACTTAGGTTTCTCAGGTTTTCCTAACGTCAGTTAAGAAAATCAGGCAGATTTCGCAGAAAAATTCTCTTGGTGCATGTTCTATCCAATAGACATCTCATTTTCATAGATCCCGTCACCGTAACATTCCGTGTTCCGAAAACAGTACATGCACCATGGATTCAACAAATATTCACTGCTGAGTTCTTAGCATGTGAATTACACATCTTTAATATCCCATTGAAAACACATTGTCACCTTAAAGCATTTACTCAGAATTTGCAGCATTTTCATAACACCAGTTTCCAAACTGAGGCAGATTTTTCAGTAAAATGCTCCTGGAGCGTGTTCTAACCAAGAGATATGTAATTTACATAGTTTGCCTCACCGTGACAGTCCATGTTCCGAACGCTTTACAAACATCACGTATTTGGCAAACATTCTTAATGAGTTGTGTACATGTGTATTACAAAACTTTCATGCACCATACAAGGTATATTTACTCCTGGAAACATTAACAATGAGTTCGCAGTTATTTCCTAATAGCAGTTTCGAAAATCAGGCAGTTTTCAAAGGAAAAATCATTTGGAGCGTGTTCTACCCAATAGATATATAAATTACATAGATTCTCCCACTGTGAAATTACATGTTTTGAACACGCTACATGCAGAAAAGTTTCGACAAAAATACACTACAGGGTTGTTTGCATGTGGATTAGAGGACTTTCACACTATAGAAGGCATATAGATGCTTAGAAGCATTTTCTGTGATTTCACAGAGAATTCCTAAAGCCAGTTTCGAAAATGAGGCAGATTTCACGGCAAAAACCTCTTGGAGCGGGTTCTAACCAATAGACATGTAATTTACATGGATTCGCTCACCGTCAAATTTCGTGATCCGAAAAACCTACATGCATCACGGATTCGACAAATATTCACTACAGAGTTGTTAGCATAAGGATTACCGAACTTTCATCCACCATAAAAGCCATGTTGACACTTTGAAGCATTTTCTCACATTTTGAAAGTTTTTCCTAATGCCAGTTTTGAAAAGGAGGCCGATTTTGCAGAAAAATACTTGTGGAGCGAGTACTTCCCAATAGAAAAGTAATTTATATAGTTTCCCTCACAGTGACATTCCATTTTCTGAACACGCTACATGCATCAAGGTTTCAACAAACTTTCCCGAATGAGTTGTGAACATGTAGATTACAGAACTTTCATCCACCATACATGGCATATTTACAACTAGAAACTTTAACTCTGAATTTGCAGCTTTTTCCTAATGCCAGTTTGGAAAATTAGGCCGTTTTCTCAGAGAAAAATTTTTGGAGCGAATTCTAACCAATAGGTGTGTAATTTAAATAGATTCCATCGCCGGGATTTTCCGTGATACGATCACACTGCATGCATAACGCTTTCTAAAAATATTCACCACAGATTTGTTTGCATGTGGTTTTACGATCTTGCATCACAATACAAGGCATATTGACACTTTGAAGCATTTTCACTGATTTTGCAGAGATTTTCAAACGCCAGATTCAAAAATAAGGCAGATTTCTCAGAAATACTCTTAGAGCAAATTCTACCCAAGAGACATGTATTTTACATAGATTCGCTCACCGTGATATTCCGTGTTCTGAACACACTTCACGTATCTCGGATTTGAAAATATTCCCTAAGAGTAGTTAGCATGCGGATTACCGAACTTTCATCCACCATAAATGGCAGATGTACACCGAGAATCTAGTAATCTGGGTTCGCAGGTATTTCCTAAAGCCAGTTTCGAAACTCAGGCCGATTTCTCAGGAAAAATCTCTTGGATTGATTTCTAACCAAGGGAAATGTAATTTACATAAATTCCCTAGCCGTTAAATTCCGTGTTCCGAACATGTTACATGCATAAAAGATTCGACAAATATTCACTACAAATTTGTTAGCATGTGGATTACCGAACTTTCATCACAGTACATTGAATATTGATTTTTAGAAGAATTTTCTCAGATTTTGCAGAATTTTCTAAATGCCAGGTTCAAAAATGACGAAGTTTTCGCAGAAAAACTCTCTCGGAGCGAGTTCTACCCAATAGAGAAGTCATTTACATTGTTTCAATCACCGTGAAATTCCATGTTCTGAACACGCTACATGCATCACGGATTAGAAATACATTCTTTAATATGTTGTGAAAAAGTGGATTACCGAACTTTCTTGCAAAATAAAGGCACATTTACACCTGCAAATATTTGCTCCCTTTTAGCAGCATTTTCTAAACTTCAGATTCGATAATCATGCAATTTTCGCAGAAAAATTCTCTTCTAGCTCGTTCTACTCAATAGAATTGTAATTTCCATAGTTTCATTACCATGAAATTCCGTTTTCCAAAAGCGCTACATGAATCACGGTTTAAAAAATAATTACTACACTGTTATTAACATGTGGATTACCGGACTTTCATTCACCATTCAAGGCATATTGACACTTAGAAGCATTTTCTCAGATTTCACAGGGTTCTCCTAATGGCAGTTTACAAAATGAGGCACATTTCACAGAAAAATCCTCTTCAAGCGAGTTCTACCCAATAGATATGTAACTTACATTGTTTCCTTCACTATGACATTCCGGATTCCGAACACGTTACATGCATCACGAGTTTGACAAACATTCTTTAATGAGTGTGAGCATGTGGATTACTGAACTTTCATCCACCATACAAGGCATATTTACACCTAGAAGTAGTTATTCTGATTTCGCAGGTTTTTCCTAACATCCAGTTTCGAAAATCATGAAATTTTCACAGAAACATTCAATTCAAGCGAGGTCTATCCAGTAGAATTTTTATTTTCAGAGCTTCACTCACCGAGACATTCTGTGTTCCGAAAACTTTACATTCATCACGGATTCGACAAACATTATTTAATGACCATGAGCACGTGGATTACCGATTTTTGAACCATAATATAAGGCATATTTACACCTAGAAACATTTACTTACATTTCGCAGGTTTTCCTAAAGTCAGTTACGAAAATCAGGCAGTTTTCGCAGAAAAATTCTCTTGGTGCATGTTCTATCCAATAGACATCTCATTTTCATAGATACCTTCACCGTAACATTCTGTGTTCTGAAAACGGTACATGCACCACAGATTCAACATATATTCACTGCTGAGTTTTTAGCATGTGAATTACACATTTTTAATAACCCATTGAAGACATATTGTCACCTTAAAGCATTTACTCAGATTTTGCAGCATTTTCATAACAAAAGTTTCCAAACTGAGGCAGATTTTTCAGTAAAATGCTCCTGGAGCGTGTTCTAACCAATAGATATGTAATTTACATAGTTTGCCTCACCGTGACAGTCCATGTTCCGAACGCGTTACACACATCACGGATTTGGCAAACATTCTTAATGAGTTGTGTACATGTGTATTACAAAACTTTCATGCACCATACAAGGCATATTTACTCCTGGAAACATTAACAATGAGTTCGCAGTTATTTCCTAATAGCAGTTTCGAAAATCAGGCAGTTTTCAAAGGAAAAATCATTTGGAGCGTGTTCTACCCAATAGATATATAAATTACATAGATTCTCCCACTGTGAAATTACATGTTTTGAACACGCTACATGCAGAAAAGTTTCGACAAAAATACACTACAGGGTTGTTTGCATGTGGATTAGAGGACTTTCACACTATAGAAGGCATATAGATGCTTAGAAGCATTTTCTGTGATTTCACAGAGAATTCCTAAAGCCAGTTTCGAAAATGAGGCAGATTTCACGGCAAAAACCTCTTGGAGCGGGTTCTAACCAATAGACATGTAATTTACATGGATTCGCTCACCGTCAAATTTCGTGATCCGAAAAACCTACATGCATCACGGATTCGACAAATATTCACTACAGAGTTGTTAGCATAAGGATTACCGAACTTTCATCCACCATAAAAGCCATGTTGACACTTTGAAGCATTTTCTCACATTTCGAAAGTTTTTCCTAATGCCAGTTTTGAAAAGGAGGCCGATTTTGCAGAAAAATACTTGTGGAGCGAGTACTTCCCAATAGAAAAGTAATTTATATAGTTTCCCTCACAGTGACATTCCATTTTCTGAACACGCTACATGCATCAAGGTTTCAACAAACTTTCCCGAATGAGTTGTGAACATGTAGATTACAGAACTTTCATCCACCATACATGGCATATTTACAACTAGAAACTTTAACTCTGAATTTGCAGCTTTTTCCTAATGCCAGTTTGGAAAATTAGGCCGTTTTCTCAGAGAAAAATTTTTGGAGCGAATTCTAACCAATAGGTGTGTAATTTAAATAGATTCCATCGCCGGGATTTTCCGTGATACGATCACACTGCATGCATAACGCTTTCTAAAAATATTCACCACAGATTTGTTTGCATGTGGTTTTACGATCTTGCATCACAATACAAGGCATATTGACACTTTGAAGCATTTTCACTGATTTTGCAGAGATTTTCAAACGCCAGATTCAAAAATAAGGCAGATTTCTCAGAAATACTCTTAGAGCAAATTCTACCCAAGAGACATGTATTTTACATAGATTCGCTCACCGTGATATTCCGTGTTCTGAACACACTTCACGTATCTCGGATTTGAAAATATTCCCTAAGAGTAGTTAGCATGCGGATTACCGAACTTTCATCCACCATAAATGGCAGATGTACACCGAGAATCTAGTAATCTGGGTTCGCAGGTTTTTCCTAAAGCCAGTTTCGAAACTCAGGCCGATTTCTCAGGAAAAATCTCTTGGTTTGATTTCTAACCAAGGGAAATGTAATTTACATAAATTCCCTAGCCGTTAAATTCCGTGTTCCGAACATGTTACATGCATAAAAGATTCGACAAATATTCACTACAAATTTGTTAGCATGTGGATTACCGAACTTTCATCACAGTACATTGAATATTGATTTTTAGAAGAATTTTCTCAGATTTTGCAGAATTTTCTAAATGCCAGGTTCAAAAATGACGAAGTTTTCGCAGAAAAACTCTCTCGGAGCGAGTTCTACCCAATAGAGAAGTCATTTACATTGTTTCAATCACCGTGAAATTCCATGTTCTGAACACGCTACATGCATCACGGATTAGAAATACATTCTTTAATATGTTGTGAAAAAGTGGATTACCGAACTTTCTTGCAAAATAAAGGCACATTTACACCTGCAAATATTTGCTCCCTTTTAGCAGCATTTTCTAAACTTCAGATTCGATAATCATGCAATTTTCGCAGAAAAATTCTCTTCTAGCTCGTTCTACTCAATAGAATTGTAATTTCCATAGTTTCATTACCATGAAATTCCGTTTTCCAAAAGCGCTACATGAATCACGGTTTAAAAAATAATTACTACACTGTTATTAACATGTGGATTACCGGACTTTCATTCACCATTCAAGGCATATTGACACTTAGAAGCATTTTCTCAGATTTCACAGGGTTCTCCTAATGGCAGTTTACAAAATGAGGCACATTTCACAGAAAAATCCTCTTCAAGCGAGTTCTACCCAATAGATATGTAACTTACATTGTTTCCTTCACTATGACATTCCGGATTCCGAACACGTTACATGCATCACGAGTTTGACAAACATTCTTTAATGAGTGTGAGCATGTGGATTACTGAACTTTCATCCACCATACAAGGCATATTTACACCTAGAAGTAGTTATTCTGATTTCGCAGGTTTTTCCTAACATCCAGTTTCGAAAATCATGAAATTTTCACAGAAACATTCAATTCAAGCGAGGTCTATCCAGTAGAATTTTTATTTTCAGAGCTTCACTCACCGAGACATTCTGTGTTCCGAAAACTTTACATTCATCACGGATTCGACAAACATTATTTAATGACCATGAGCACGTGGATTACCGATTTTTGAACCATAATATAAGGCATATTTACACCTAGAAACATTTACTTACATTTCGCAGGTTTTCCTAAAGTCAGTTACGAAAATCAGGCAGTTTTCGCAGAAAAATTCTCTTGGTGCATGTTCTATCCAATAGACATCTCATTTTCATAGATACCTTCACCGTAACATTCTGTGTTCTGAAAACGGTACATGCACCACAGATTCAACATATATTCACTGCTGAGTTTTTAGCATGTGAATTACACATTTTTAATAACCCATTGAAGACATATTGTCACCTTAAAGCATTTACTCAGATTTTGCAGCATTTTCATAACAAAAGTTTCCAAACTGAGGCAGATTTTTCAGTAAAATGCTCCTGGAGCGTGTTCTAACCAATAGATATGTAATTTACATAGTTTGCCTCACCGTGACAGTCCATGTTCCGAACGCGCTACACACATCACGGATTTGACAAACATTCTTAATGAGTTGTTTGCATGCGTATTACAAAACTTTCATCCACCATACAAGGCATATTTTCACCTAGAAATATTAACATTGAGTTCCCAGATATTTCCTAATTGCAGTTTCGAAAATCAGGCAGTTTTCAAAGGAAAAAACTGTTGGATCGTGTTCTACCCAATAGATACGTAAATTACATAGATTCTCCCGCTGTGAAATTACGTGTTTCGAACACGCTACATGCAGAAAAGTTTCGACAAAAATACACTACAGGGTTGTTAGCATGTGGATTAAAGTACTTTCTCACTATAGAAGGCATATAGATGCTTAGAAGCATTTTCTGTGATTTCACAGAGCTTTCTAAACGCCAGTTTCGAAAATGAGGCAGATTTCACGGCACAAACCTCTTGGAGCGGGTTCTAACCAATAGATATGTAATTTACATGGATTCGCTCACCGTCAAATTACGTGTACTGAACACGCTACATGCATCTCGGATGCAAAAAATATTCACTACAGAGTTATTAGCAAGTGAATTACAGCACTTTCACCCACCATACAAGGCTTACTGACACTTTGAAGAATTTTCTCAGATTTCACACGTTAGTTTGAACGCCAGTTTGAAAATGAGGAAGATTTGGCAGAAAAATGCTCTTGGAGCCAGTTCTACCCAAAAGATAGGTAATTTACCTACTTTCAATCACCATGACATTCCATGTTCTGAACACGTTACCTGCAACACGGAATCAAAAAGCATTCTTTAATGAGTTGTGAACATGTGTATAAACGAACTTTAACCCACATTACAGTGCATATGTATACATAGAAATTTTATTCTGATTTAGTAGTATTCTCCTAATGTCAGTCTCTAAAATCATGCAGTTTCCACAGAAAAATCCTCTTGCAGCGAGTTCTACCCAATAGACATGCAATTTACATAGAACAAGTCATCGTGAAATTCCGTGTTCCGAACACGCTACATGCATCTCGGATTCGACAAATATTCACTGTAGAGTTGTTAGCATAAAGATTACCGAACTTTCATCCACCATAAAAGCCATGTTGACAGTTTGAAGCATTTTCTCACATTTCGAAAGTTTTTCCTAATGCCAGTTTTGAAAAGGAGGCCGATTTTGCAGAAAAATTCTCGTGGAGCGAGTACTTCCCAATAGAATTTTAATTTTCATAGTTTCCCTCACAGTGACATTCCATTTTCCGAACACGCTACATGCATCAAGGTTTCAACAAACTTTCTCGAATGAGTTGTGAACATGTAGATTACAGAACTTTCATCCACCATACATGGCATATTTACAACTAGAAACTTTAACTCGGAATTTGCAGCATTTTCCTAACGCCAGTTTGGAAAATTAGGCCGTTTTCTCAGAGAAAAACTTTTGGAGCGAATTCTAACCAATAGGTGTGTAAATTAAATAGATTCCATCGCCGGGATTTTCCGTGATACGATCACACTGCATGCATAATGCTTTCTAAAAATATTCACCACAGATTTGTTTGCATGTGGTTTTATGATCTTGCATCACAATACAAGGCATATTGACACTTTGAAGCATTTTCTCTGATTTTGCAGAGATTTTCAAACGCCAGGTTCAAAAATGAGGCAGATTTCTCAGAAAAAAACTCTTAGAGCAAATTCTACCCAAGAGACATGTATTTTACATAGATTCCCTCACCGTGATATTCTGTGTTCCGAACACACTTCACGTATCTCGGATTCGACAAATATTCACTACAGAGTAGTTAGCATGCGGATTACCGAACTTTCATCCACCATAAAAGACAGATGTACACCGAGAATCTAGTAATCTGTGTTCGCTCGCAGGTTTTTCCTAACGCCAGTTTCAAAAATCAGGCCGATTTCTCAGGAAAAATCTCTTGGAATGATTTCTAACCAAGGGAATTATAACTTACATAAATTCCCTGGCCGTGAAATTCCATGTTCCGAACATGTTACTTGCATAAAGGATTCAACAAATATTCACTACAAATTTGTTAGCATGTGGATTACTGAACTTTCATCACAATGCATTGAATATTGATTCTTAGAAGTACTTTCTCAGATTTTGCAGCGTTTTCTAAATGCCAGGTTCAAAAATGACGAAGTTTTCGCCGAAAAACCCTCTCGGAGCGAGTTCTACCCAATAGAGAAGTCATTTACATTGTTTCAATAACCGTGAAATTCCACGATCTGAACACGCTACATGCAGCACGGATTAGAAAAAGATTCTTTAATATGTTGTGAAAATGTGGATTACTGAACTTTCTTGCAACATAAAGGCACATTTACACCAGCAAATATTTACTCCCTTTTTGCAGCTTTTTCCAAACTTCAGATTCGATAATCATGCAATTTTCACAGAAAAATCCTCTTCTAGCTCGTTCTACTCAATAGAATTGTAATTTCCATAGTTTCATTACCATGAAATTCCGTTTTCCAAAAGCGCTACATGAATCACGGTTTAAAAAATAATTACTACACTGTTATTAACATGTGGATTACCGGACTTTCATTCACCATTCAAGGCATATTGACACTTAGAAGCATTTTCTCAGATTTCACAGGGTTCTCCTAATGGCAGTTTACAAAATGAGGCACATTTCACAGAAAAATCCTCTTCAAGCGAGTTCTACCCAATAGACATGTAACTTACATTGTTTCCTTCACTATGACATTCCAGATTCCGAACACGTTACATGCATCACGAGTTCGACAAACATTCTTTAATGAGTGTGAGCATGTGGATTACTGAACTTTCATCCACCATACAAGGCATATTTACACCTAGAAGTAGTTATTCTGATTTTGCAGGTTTTTCCTAACATCTAGTTTCGAAAATCATGAAATTTTCACAGAATCATTCAATTCAAGCGAGGTCTATCCATTAGAATTGTTATTTTCAGAGCTTCACTCACCGAGACATTCTGTGTTCCGAAAATGTTACATTCATCACGGATTCGACAAACATTATTTAATGAACATGAGCACGTGGGTTACCGATTTTTGAACCATAATACAAGGCATATTTACACCTAGAAACATTTACTTACATTTCGCAGGTTTTCCTAAAGTCAGTTACGAAAATCAGGCAGTTTTCGCAGAAAAATTCTCTTGGTGCACGTTCTATCCAATAGAAATCCCATTTTCATAGATACCGTCACCGTAACATTCCGTGTTCCGAAAATATTACATGCACCGCCGATTCAACAAATATTCACTGCTGAGTTCTTAGCAATTGAATTACACATCTTTAATATCCCATTGAATACACATTGTCACCTTAAATCATTTACTCAGATTTTGCAGCGTTTTCATAACACCAGTTTCCAAACTGAGGCAGATTCTTCAGTAAAATGCTCCTGGAGCGTGTTCTAACCAAGAGATATGTAATTTACATAGTTTGCCTCACCGTGACAGTCCATGTTCCGAACGCGTTACACACATCACGGATTTGGCAAACATTCTTAATGAGTTGTGTACATGTGTATTACAAAACTTTCATCCACCATACAAGGCATATTTACACCTAGAAACATTAACACTGAGTTCGCAGTTATTTCCTAATAGCAGTTTCGAATATCAGGCAGTTTTCAAATGAAAAAAATGTTGGAGCGTGTTCTACCCAATAGATATGTAAATTAGATAGATTCTGCCACTGTGAAATTACGTGTTTTGAACACGCTGCATGCAGAAAAGTTTCGACAAAAATACACTATAGGGATGTTTGCCTGTGGATTACAGCACTTTCTCACTATAGAATTCATATAGATGCTTAGAAGCATTTTCTGTGATTTCACAGAGTTTCCAAACGCCAGTTTCAAAAATGAGGCAGATTACACGGCAAAAACCTCTTGGAGCGGGTACTTACGAATAGACATGTAATTTACATGGATTCGCTCACCGTCAATTTCCGTGTTCCGAACACGCTACATGCATCTCGGATACGACAAATATTCACTACAGAGTTGTTAGCAAGTGGATTACAGCACTTTCATCCACCATACAAGGCTTACTGACACTTTGAAGAATTTTCTCAGATTTCACACGTTAGTTTGAACGCCAGTTTTGAAAATGAGGCAGATATGGCAGAAAAATTCTCTTGGAGCCAGCTCTACCCAAAAGATAGGTAATTTACCTACTTTCAATCACCGTGACATTCTGTGTTCTGAACATGTTACATGCACCACGGATTCAAAAAATATTCTTTAATGAGTTGTGAACACGTGTATTAACAAACTTTAATCCACCTTACAGTGCATATTTATACATAGAAATTTTATTCTGATTTAGTAGTATTCTCCTAATGTCAGTCTCTAAAATGATGCAGTTTCCACAGAAAAATCCTCTTGGAGCGAGTTCTACCCAATAGACATGGAATTTACATAGAACCTGTCATCATGAAATTCCGTGTTCCGAGAAAGCTACATGCATCACGGATTCGACAAATATTCACTACAGAGTTGTTAGCATAAAGATTACCGAACTTTCATCCACCATAAAAGCCATGTTGACACTTTGAAGCATTTTCTCACATTTCGAAAGTTTCTCCTAATGCCAGTTTTGAAAAGGAGGCAGATTTGGCAGAAAAATACTCGTGGAGCGAGTACTTCCCAATAGAAATGTAATTTATATAGTTTCCCTCACAGTGACATTCCATTTTCTGAACACGCTACATGCATCAAGGTTTCAACAAACTTTCTCTAATGAGTTGTGAACATGTAGATTTCAGAACTTTCATCCACCATACATGGCATATTTACAACTAGAAACTTTAACTCTGAATTTGCAGCATTTTCCTAATGCCAGATGGGAAAATCAGGCGGTTTTCTCAGGGAAAACTTTTGGAGCGAATTCTAACCAATAGGTGTGTAATTTACATAGATTCCATCGCCGGGATTTTCCGTGATACGATCACACTGCATGCATAACGCTTTCTAAAAATATTCACCACAGATTTGTTTGCATGTGGTTTTACGATCTTGCATCACAATAAAAGGCATATTGACACTTTGAAGCATTTTCTCTGATTTTGCAGAGATTTTCAAACGCCAGGTTCAAAAATGAGGCAGATTTCTCAGAAAAATCTCTTAGAGCATATTCTACCCAAGAGACATGTATTTTACATAGATTCGCTCACCGTGATATTCTGTGTTCCGAACACACTTCACGTATCTCGGATTTGACATATATTCACTACACAGTTGTTAGCATGCGGATTACCGAACTTTCATCCACCATAAAAGACAGATGTACACCGAGAATCTAGTAATCTGGGTTCGCAGGTTTTTCCTAACGCCAGTTTCAAAAATCAGGCCGATTTCTCAGGAAAAATCTCTTGGGGTGATTTCTAACCAAGGGAAATGTAACTTACATAAATTCCCTGGCAGTGAAATTCCGTGTTCCGAACATGTTACATGCATAAAGGATTTGACAAATATTCACTACAAATTTGTTAGCAAGTGGATTACCGAACTTTCATCACAATGCATTGAATATTGATTCTTAGGAGTACTTTCTCAGATTTTGCAGCGTTTTCTAAATGCCAGGTTCAAAAATGACGAAGTTTTCGCAGAAAAACCCTCTCGGAGCGAGTTCTACACAATAGAGAAGTCATTTACATTGTTTCAATCACCGTGAAATTCCACGATCTGAACACGCTACATGCATCACGGATTAGAAAAAGATTCTTTAATAAGTTGTGAAAATGTGGATTACCGAACTTTCTTGCAACATAAATGCACATTTACACCTGCAAATATTTACTCCCTTTTTGCAGCTGTTTCCAAACTTCAGATTCGATAATCATGCAATTTTCACAGAAAAATACTCTTCTAGCTCATTCTACTCAATAGAATTGTAATTTCAATAGTTTCATTACATTGAAATTCCGTTTTCCAAAAGCGCTACATGAATCACGGTTTAAAAAATAATTACAACACTGTTATTAACATGTGGATTACCGGACTTTCATTCACCATTCAAGGCATATTGACACTTAGAAGCATTTTCTCAGATTTCACAGGGTTCTCCTAATGGCAGTTTTGAAAATGAGGCACATTTTGCAGAAAAATTCTCTTCAGGTGAGTTCTACCCAATAGACATGTAACTTACATTGTTTCCTTCACTATGACATTCCGTATTCCGAACAAGTTAAATGCATCACGAGTTCGACAAACATTCTTTAATGAGTGTGAGCATGTGGATTACTGAACTTTCATCCACCATACAAGGCATATTTACACCTAGAAGTAGTTATTCTGATTTCGCAGGTTTTTCCTAACATCCAGTTTCGAAAATCATGAAATTTTCACAGAAACCTTCAATTCAAGTGAGTTCTATCCAGTAGAATTGTTATTTTCAGAGCTTCACTCACCGAGACATTCCGTGTTCCGTAAACGTTACATTCATCACGGCTTCGACAAACATTATTTAATGACCGTGAGCATGTGGATTACCGATTTTTTAACCACAATACAAGGCATAATTACACCTAGAAACACTTACTTAGGTTTCTCAGGTTTTCCTAACGTCAGTTAAGAAAATCAGGCAGATTTCGCAGAAAAATTCTCTTGGTGCATGTTCTATCCAATAGACATCTCATTTTCATAGATCCCGTCACCGTAACATTCCGTGTTCCGAAAACAGTACATGCACCATGGATTCAACAAATATTCACTGCTGAGTTCTTAGCATGTGAATTACACATCTTTAATATCCCATTGAAAACACATTGTCACCTTAAAGCATTTACTCAGAATTTGCAGCATTTTCATAACACCAGTTTCCAAACTGAGGCAGATTTTTCAGTAAAATGCTCCTGGAGCGTGTTCTAACCAAGAGATATGTAATTTACATAGTTTGCCTCACCGTGACAGTCCATGTTCCGAACGCTTTACAAACATCACGTATTTGGCAAACATTCTTAATGAGTTGTGTACATGTGTATTACAAAACTTTCATGCACCATACAAGGCATATTTACTCCTGGAAACATTAACAATGAGTTCGCAGTTATTTCCTAATAGCAGTTTCGAAAATCAGGCAGTTTTCAAAGGAAAAATCATTTGGAGCGTGTTCTACCCAATAGATATATAAATTACATAGATTCTCCCACTGTGAAATTACATGTTTTGAACACGCTACATGCAGAAAAGTTTCGACAAAAATACACTACAGGGTTGTTTGCATGTGGATTAGAGGACTTTCACACTATAGAAGGCATATAGATGCTTAGAAGCATTTTCTGTGATTTCACAGAGAATTCCTAAAGCCAGTTTCGAAAATGAGGCAGATTTCACGGCAAAAACCTCTTGGAGCGGGTTCTAACCAATAGACATGTAATTTACATGGATTCGCTCACCGTCAAATTTCGTGATCCGAAAAACCTACATGCATCACGGATTCGACAAATATTCACTACAGAGTTGTTAGCATAAGGATTACCGAACTTTCATCCACCATAAAAGCCATGTTGACACTTTGAAGCATTTTCTCACATTTCGAAAGTTTTTCCTAATGCCAGTTTTGAAAAGGAGGCCGATTTTGCAGAAAAATACTTGTGGAGCGAGTACTTCCCAATAGAAAAGTAATTTATATAGTTTCCCTCACAGTGACATTCCATTTTCTGAACACGCTACATGCATCAAGGTTTCAACAAACTTTCCCGAATGAGTTGTGAACATGTAGATTACAGAACTTTCATCCACCATACATGGCATATTTACAACTAGAAACTTTAACTCTGAATTTGCAGCTTTTTCCTAATGCCAGTTTGGAAAATTAGGCCGTTTTCTCAGAGAAAAATTTTTGGAGCGAATTCTAACCAATAGGTGTGTAATTTAAATAGATTCCATCGCCGGGATTTTCCGTGATACGATCACACTGCATGCATAACGCTTTCTAAAAATATTCACCACAGATTTGTTTGCATGTGGTTTTACGATCTTGCATCACAATACAAGGCATATTGACACTTTGAAGCATTTTCACTGATTTTGCAGAGATTTTCAAACGCCAGATTCAAAAATAAGGCAGATTTCTCAGAAATACTCTTAGAGCAAATTCTACCCAAGAGACATGTATTTTACATAGATTCGCTCACCGTGATATTCCGTGTTCTGAACACACTTCACGTATCTCGGATTTGAAAATATTCCCTAAGAGTAGTTAGCATGCGGATTACCGAACTTTCATCCACCATAAATGGCAGATGTACACCGAGAATCTAGTAATCTGGGTTCGCAGGTTTTTCCTAAAGCCAGTTTCGAAACTCAGGCCGATTTCTCAGGAAAAATCTCTTGGATTGATTTCTAACCAAGGGAAATGTAATTTACATAAATTCCCTAGCCGTTAAATTCCGTGTTCCGAACATGTTACATGCATAAAAGATTCGACAAATATTCACTACAAATTTGTTAGCATGTGGATTACCGAACTTTCATCACAGTACATTGAATATTGATTTTTAGAAGAATTTTCTCAGATTTTGCAGAATTTTCTAAATGCCAGGTTCAAAAATGACGAAGTTTTCGCAGAAAAACTCTCTCGGAGCGAGTTCTACCCAATAGAGAAGTCATTTACATTGTTTCAATCACCGTGAAATTCCATGTTCTGAACACGCTACATGCATCACGGATTAGAAATACATTCTTTAATATGTTGTGAAAAAGTGGATTACCGAACTTTCTTGCAAAATAAAGGCACATTTACACCTGCAAATATTTGCTCCCTTTTAGCAGCATTTTCTAAACTTCAGATTCGATAATCATGCAATTTTCGCAGAAAAATTCTCTTCTAGCTCGTTCTACTCAATAGAATTGTAATTTCCATAGTTTCATTACCATGAAATTCCGTTTTCCAAAAGCGCTACATGAATCACGGTTTAAAAAATAATTACTACACTGTTATTAACATGTGGATTACCGGACTTTCATTCACCATTCAAGGCATATTGACACTTAGAAGCATTTTCTCAGATTTCACAGGGTTCTCCTAATGGCAGTTTACAAAATGAGGCACATTTCACAGAAAAATCCTCTTCAAGCGAGTTCTACCCAATAGATATGTAACTTACATTGTTTCCTTCACTATGACATTCCGGATTCCGAACACGTTACATGCATCACGAGTTTGACAAACATTCTTTAATGAGTGTGAGCATGTGGATTACTGAACTTTCATCCACCATACAAGGCATATTTACACCTAGAAGTAGTTATTCTGATTTCGCAGGTTTTTCCTAACATCCAGTTTCGAAAATCATGAAATTTTCACAGAAACATTCAATTCAAGCGAGGTCTATCCAGTAGAATTTTTATTTTCAGAGCTTCACTCACCGAGACATTCTGTGTTCCGAAAACTTTACATTCATCACGGATTCGACAAACATTATTTAATGACCATGAGCACGTGGATTACCGATTTTTGAACCATAATATAAGGCATATTTACACCTAGAAACATTTACTTACATTTCGCAGGTTTTCCTAAAGTCAGTTACGAAAATCAGGCAGTTTTCGCAGAAAAATTCTCTTGGTGCATGTTCTATCCAATAGACATCTCATTTTCATAGATACCTTCACCGTAACATTCTGTGTTCTGAAAACGGTACATGCACCACAGATTCAACATATATTCACTGCTGAGTTTTTAGCATGTGAATTACACATTTTTAATAACCCATTGAAGACATATTGTCACCTTAAAGCATTTACTCAGATTTTGCAGCATTTTCATAACAAAAGTTTCCAAACTGAGGCAGATTTTTCAGTAAAATGCTCCTGGAGCGTGTTCTAACCAATAGATATGTAATTTACATAGTTTGCCTCACCGTGACAGTCCATGTTCCGAACGCGCTACACACATCACGGATTTGACAAACATTCTTAATGAGTTGTTTGCATGCGTATTACAAAACTTTCATCCACCATACAAGGCATATTTTCACCTAGAAATATTAACATTGAGTTCCCAGATATTTCCTAATTGCAGTTTCGAAAATCAGGCAGTTTTCAAAGGAAAAAACTGTTGGATCGTGTTCTACCCAATAGATACGTAAATTACATAGATTCTCCCGCTGTGAAATTACGTGTTTCGAACACGCTACATGCAGAAAAGTTTCGACAAAAATACACTACAGGGTTGTTAGCATGTGGATTAAAGTACTTTCTCACTATAGAAGGCATATAGATGCTTAGAAGCATTTTCTGTGATTTCACAGAGCTTTCTAAACGCCAGTTTCGAAAATGAGGCAGATTTCACGGCACAAACCTCTTGGAGCGGGTTCTAACCAATAGATATGTAATTTACATGGATTCGCTCACCGTCAAATTACGTGTACTGAACACGCTACATGCATCTCGGATGCAAAAAATATTCACTACAGAGTTATTAGCAAGTGAATTACAGCACTTTCACCCACCATACAAGGCTTACTGACACTTTGAAGAATTTTCTCAGATTTCACACGTTAGTTTGAACGCCAGTTTGAAAATGAGGAAGATTTGGCAGAAAAATGCTCTTGGAGCCAGTTCTACCCAAAAGATAGGTAATTTACCTACTTTCAATCACCATGACATTCCATGTTCTGAACACGTTACCTGCAACACGGAATCAAAAAGCATTCTTTAATGAGTTGTGAACATGTGTATAAACGAACTTTAACCCACATTACAGTGCATATGTATACATAGAAATTTTATTCTGATTTAGTAGTATTCTCCTAATGTCAGTCTCTAAAATCATGCAGTTTCCACAGAAAAATCCTCTTGCAGCGAGTTCTACCCAATAGACATGCAATTTACATAGAACAAGTCATCGTGAAATTCCGTGTTCCGAACACGCTACATGCATCTCGGATTCGACAAATATTCACTGTAGAGTTGTTAGCATAAAGATTACCGAACTTTCATCCACCATAAAAGCCATGTTGACAATTTGAAGCATTTTCTCACATTTCGAAAGTTTTTCCTAATGCCAGTTTTGAAAAGGAGGCCGATTTTGCAGAAAAATTCTCGTGGAGCGAGTACTTCCCAATAGAATTTTAATTTTCATAGTTTCCCTCACAGTGACATTCCATTTTCCGAACACGCTACATGCATCAAGGTTTCAACAAACTTTCTCGAATGAGTTGTGAACATGTAGATTACAGAACTTTCATCCACCATACATGGCATATTTACAACTAGAAACTTTAACTCGGAATTTGCAGCTTTTTCCTAATGCCAGTTTGGAAAATCAGGCCGTTTTCTCAGGGAAAATCTTTTGGAGTGAATTCTAACCAATAGGTGTGTAATGTACATAGATTCCATCGCCGGGATTTTCTGTGATACGATCACACTGCATGCATAACACTTTTTAAAAATATTCACCACAGATTTGTTTGCATGTGATTTTACGATCTTGCATCATAATAAAATGCATATTGACACTTTGAAGCATTTTCACTGATTTTGCAGAGATTTTCAAACGCCAGGTTCAAAAATGAGGCAGATTTCTCAGAAATTCTCTTAGAGCAAATTCTACCCAAGAGACATGTATTTTACATAGATTCGCTCACCGTGATATTCCGTGTTCCGAACACACTTCACATATCTCGGATTTGACAAATATTCACTACAGATTAGTTAGCATGCGGATTACCGAAATTTCATCCACCATAAATGGCAGATGTACACCGAGAATCTAGTAATCTGGGTTCGCAAGTATTTCCTAAAGCCAGTTTCGAAAATCAGGCCGATTTCTCAGGAAAAAACTATTGGAGTGATTTCTAACCAAGGGAAATGTAATTTACATAAATTCCCTAGCCGTTAAATTCCGTGTTCCGAACATGTTACATGCATAAAAGATTCGACAAATATTCACTACAAATTTGTTAGCATGTGGATTACCGAACTTTCATCACAATACATTGAATATTGATTCTTAGAAGAATTTTCTCAGATTTTGCAGAAATTTCTAATTGCCAGGTTCAAAAATGACGAAGTTTTCGCAGAAAATCTCTCTCGGAGCGAGTTCTACCCAATAGAGAAGTCATTTACATTGTTTCAATCACCGTGAAATTCCATGTTCTGAACACGCTACATGCATCACGGATTAGAAATACATTCTTTAATATGTTGTGAAAAAGTGGATTACCGAACTTTCTTGCAAAATAAAGGCACATTTACACCTGCAAATATTTGCTCCCTTTTAGCAGCATTTTCTAAACTTCAGATTCGATAATCATGCAATTTTCGCAGAAAAATTCTCTTCTAGCTCGTTCTACTCAATAGAATTGTAATTTCCATAGTTTCATGACCATGAAATTCCGTTTTCCAAAAGCACTACATGAATCACGGTTTAAAAAATAATTACTACACTGTTATTAACATGTGGATTACCGGACTTTCATTCACCATTCAAGGCATATTGACACTTAGAAGCATTTTCTCAGATTTCACAGGGTTCTCCTAATGGCAGTTTACAAAATGAGGCACATTTCACAGAAAAATCCTCTTCAAGCGAGTTCTACCCAATAGACATGTAACTTACATTGTTTCCTTCACTATGACATTCCGGATTCCGAACACGTTACATGCATCACGAGTTCGACAAACATACTTTAATGAGTGTGAGCATGTGGATTACTGAACTTTCATCCACCACACAAGGCATATTTACACCTAGAAGTAGTTATTCTGATTTTGCAGGTTTTTCCTAACATCTAGTTTCGAAAATCATGAAATTTTCACAGAATCATTCAATTCAAGCGAGGTCTATCCAGTAGAATTGTTATTTTCAGAGCTTCACTCACCGAGACATTCCGTGTTCCGAAAATGTTACATTCATCACGGATTCGACAAACATTATTTAATGAACATGAGCACGTGGGTTACCGATTTTTGAACCATAATACAAGGCATATTTACACCTAGAAACATTTACTTACATTTCGCAGGTTTTCCTAAAGTCAGTTACGAAAATCAGGCAGTTTTCGCAGAAAAATTCTCTTGGTGCACGTTCTATCCAATAGAAATCTCATTTTCATAGATACCATCACCGTAACATTCCGTGTTCCGAAAATATTACATGCACCGCGGATTCAACAAATATTCACTGCTGAGTTCTTAGCAATTGAATTACACATCTTTAATATCCCATTGAATACACATTGTCACCTTAAATCATTTACTCAGATTTTGCAGCGTTTTCATAACACCAGTTTCCAAACTGAGGCAGATTCTTCAGTAAAATGCTCCTGGAGAGTGTTGTAACCAAGAGATATGTAATTTACATAGTTTGCCTCACCGTGACAGTCCATGTTCTGAACGCATTACACACATCACGGATTTGGCAAACATTCTTAATGAGTTGTGTACATGTGTATTACAAAACTTTCATCCACCATACAAGGCAGATTTACACCTAGAAACTTTAACACTGAGTTCGCAGTTATTTCCTAATAGCAGTTTCGAATATCAGGCAGTTTTCAAATGAAAAAAATGTTGGAGCGTGTTCTACCCAATAGATATGTAAATTAGATAGATTCTGCCACTGTGAAATTACGTGTTTTGAACACGCTACATGCAGAAAAGTTTCGACAAAAATACACTACAGGGATGTTTGCCTGTGGATTACAGCACTTTCTCACTATAGAATTCATATAGATGCTTAGAAGCATTTTCTGTGATTTCACAGAGTTTCCAAACGCCAGTCTCAAAAATGAGGCAGATTACACGGCAAAAACCTCTTGGAGCGGGTACTTACGAATAGACATGTAATTTACATGGATTCGCTCACCGTCAATTTCCGTGTTCCGAACACGCTACATGCATCTCGGATACGACAAATATTCACTACAGAGTTGTTAGCAAGTGGATTACAGCACTTTCATCCACCATACAAGGCTTACTGACACTTTGAAGAATTTTCTCAGATTTCACACGTTAGTTTGAACGCCAGTTTTGAAAATGAGGCAGATATGGCAGAAAAATTCTCTTGGAGCCAGTTCTACCCAAAAGATAGGTAATTTACCTACTTTCAATCACCGTGACATTCTGTGTTATGAACATGTTACATGCACCACGGATTCAAAAAATATTCTTTAATGAGTTGTGAACACGTGTATTAACGAACTTTAATCCATCTTACAGTGCATAATTATACATAGAAATTTTATTCTGATTTAGTAGTATTCACCTAATGTCAGTCGATTAAATCATGCAGTTTCCACAGAAAAATCCTCTTGGAGCGAGTTCTACCCAATAGAAATGGAATTTACATAGAACCTGTCATCATGAAATTCCGTGTTCCGAGAAAGCTACATGCATCACGGATTCGACAAATATTCACTACAGAGTTGTTAGCATAAGGATTACCGAACTTTCATCCACCATAAAAGCCATGTTGACACTTTGAAGCATTTTCTCACATTTCGAAAGTTTTTCCTAATGATAGTTTTGAAAAGGAGCCCAATTTTGCAGAAAAATACTCGTGGAGCGAGTACTTCCCAATAGAAAAGTAATTTTTATAGATACCCTCACAGTGACATTCCATTTTCTGAACACGCTACATGCATCAAGGTTTCAACAAACTTTCCCGGATGAGTTGTGAACATGTAGATTACAGAACTTTCATCCACCATACATGGCATATTTACAACTAGAAACTTTAACTCTGAATTTGCAGCTTTTTCCTAATGCCAGTTTGGAAAATTAGGCCGTTTTCTCAGAGAAAAACTTTTGGAGAGAATTCTAACAAATAGCTGTGTAATTTAAATAGATTCCATCGCCGGGATTTTCCGTGATACGATCACACTGCATGCATAACGCTTTCTAAAAATATTCACCACAGATTTGTTTGCATGTGGTTTTACGATCTTGCATCACAATACAAGGCATATTGACACTTTGAAGCATTTTCTCTGATTTTGCAGAGATTTTCAAACGCCAGGTTCAAAAATGAGGCAGATTTCTCAGAAAAAACTCTTAGAGCAAATTCTACCCAAGAGACATGTATTTTACATAGATTCGCTCACCGTGATATTCTGTGTTCCGAACACACTTCACGTATCTCGGATTCGAAAAATATTCACTACAGAGTACTTAGCATGCGGATTACCGAACTTTCATCCACCATAAAAGGCAGATGTACACCGAGAATCTAGTAATCTTGGTGCGCTCGCAGGTTTTTCCTAACGCCAGTTTCAAAAATCAGGCCGATTTCTCAGGAAAAATCTCTTGGAGTGATTTCTAACCAAGGGAAATGTAACTTACATAAATTCCCTGTCCGTGAAGTTCCGTGTTCTGAACATGTTACATGCATAAAGGATTCGAAAATTTTCACTACAAATTTGTTAGCATGTGGATTACCGAACTTTCATCTCAATATATTGAATATTGATTATTAGAAGTACTTTCTCAGATTTTGCAGCGTTTTCTAAATGCCAGGTTCAAAAATGACGAAGTTTTAGCAGAAAAACTCTCTCGGAGCGAGTTCTACCCAATAGAGAAGTCATTTACATTGTTTCAATCACCGTGAAATTCCACGATCTGAACATGCTACATGCATCACGGATTAGAAAATGATTCTTTAATATGTTGTGAAAATGTGGATTACCGAACTTTCTTGCAACATAAAGGCACATTTACACCTGCAAATATTTACTCCCTTTTTGCAGCTGTTTCCAAACTTCAGATTCGATAATCATGCAATTTTCGCAGAAAAATTCTCTTCTAGCTCGTTCTACTCAATAGAATTATAATTTCCATAGTTTCATTACCGTGAAATTCCGTTTTCCAAAAGCGCTACATGAATCACGGTTTAAAAAATAATTACTACACTGTTATTAACATGTGGATTACCGGACTTTCATTCACCATTCAAGGCATATTGACACTTAGAAGCATTTTCTCAGATTTCACAGGGTTCTCCTAATGGCAGTTTTGAAAATGAGGCACATTTTGCAGAAAAGTTCTCTTCAAGCGAGTTCTACCCAATAGACATGTAACTTAGATTGTTTCCTTAACTATGACATTCCGTATTCCGAAGAAGTTACATACATCACGAGTTCGACAAACAATCTTTAATGAGTGTGAGCATGTGGATTACTGAACTTTCATCCACCATACAAGGCATATTTACAACTAGAAGTAGTTATTCTTATATCGCAGGTTTTTCTAACATCCAGTTTCAAAAATCATGAAATTTTCACAGAAACCTTCAATTCAAGCGAGTTCTATCCAGTAAAATTGTTATTTTCAGAGCTTCACTCACCGAGACATTCCGTGTTCCGTAAACGTTACATTCATCACGGCTTCGACAAACATTATTTAATGACCGTGAGCATGTGGATTACCGATTTTTCAACCACAATACAAGGCATATTTACACCTAGAAACATTTACTTAGATTTCGCAGGTTTTCCTAACGTCAGTTACGAAAATCAGGCAGTTTTCGCAGAAAAATTCTCTTGGTGCACGTTCTGTCCAATAGACATCTCATTTTCATAGATACCGTCACCGTAACATTCCGTGTTCCGAAAACAGTACATGCACCACGGATTCAACAAATATTCTCTGCTGAGTTCTTAGCATGTGAATTACACATCTTTAATATCCCATTGAAAACACATTGTCACCTTAAAGCATTTACTCAGATTTTGCAGCTTTTTCATAACACCAGTTTCCAAACTGAGGCAGATTTTTCAGTAAAATGCTCCTGGAGCGTGTTCTAACCAAGAGATATGTAATTTACATAGTTTGCCTCACCGTGACAGTCCATGTTCCGAACGCGTTACACACATCACGGATTTGGCAAACATTCTTAATGAGTTGTGTACATGTGTATTACAAAACTTTCATCCACCATACAAGGCATATTTACACCTAGAAATATTAACACTGAGTTCGCAGTTATATCCTAATAGCAATTTCGAAATTCAGGCAGTTTTCCAAAGGAAAAACTGTTGGAGCGTTTTCTACCCAATAGATATCTAAATTTTATTGATTCTGCCACTGTGATATTACGTGTTTTGAACACTCTACATGCAGAAAATTTTCGACAAAAATACACTACAGGGTTGTTTGCCTGTGGATTACAGGACTTTCTCACTATAGAAGGCATATAGATGCTTAGAAGCATTTTCTGTGATTTCACATAGTTTCCAAACGCCAGTTTCAAAAATGAGGCAGATTTCACGGCAAAAACCTCTTGGAGCGGGTTCTAACCAATAGACATGTAATTTACATGGATTCGCTCACCGTCAAATCCCGTGTTCCGAACATGCTACATGCATTTCGGATGCGACAAATATTCACTACAGATTTGTTAGAAAGTGGATTACAGCACTTTCATCCACCATACAAGGCTTACTGACACTTTGAAGAATTTTCTCAGATTTCACACGTTAGTTTGAACGCCAGATTTGAAAATGAGGCAGATATGGCAGAAAAATGCTCTTGGATCCAGATCTACCCAAATGATCGGTAATTTACCTACTTTCAATCACCGTGACATTCTGTGTTCTGAACATGTTACATGCACCACGGATTCAAAAAGTATTCTTTAATGAGTTGTGAACATGTGTATTAACGAACTATAATCCACCTTACAGTGCATATTTATACATAGAAATTTTATTCTGATTTAGTAGTATTCTCCTAATGTCAGTCTCTAAAATCATGCAGTTTCCACAGAAAAACCCTCTTGGAGCGAGTTCTAACCAATAGACATGCAATTTACATAGAACCCGTCTTCGTGAAATTCCGTGTTCCGAAAAAATTACATGCATCACTGATTCGACAAATATTCACTACAGAGTTGTTAGCATAAGGATTACCGAACTTTCATCCACCATAAAAGCCATGTTGACACTTTGAAGCATTTTCTCACATTTCGAAAGTTTTTCCTAATGACAGTTTTGAAAAGGAGCAGATTTGGCAGAAAAATCCTCGTGGAGTGAGTACTTCCCAATAGAAATTTAATTTACGTAGTTTCCCTCACAGTGCCATTCCATTTTCCGAACACGCTACATGCATCAAGGTTTCAACAAACTTTCTCGAATGAGTTGTGAACATATAGATTACAGAACTTTCATCCACCATACATGGCATATTTACAACTAGAAACTTTAACTCTGAATTTGCAGCATTTTCCTAACGCCAGTTTGGAAAATTAGGCCGTTTTCTCAGAGAAAAACTTTTGGAGCGAATTCTAACCAATAGGTGTGTAAATTAAATAGATTCCATCGCCGGGATTTTCCGTGATACGATCACACTGCATGCATAATTCTTTCTAAAAATATTCACCACAGATTTGTTTGCATGTGGTTTTATGATCTTGCATCACAATACAAGGCATATTGACACTTTGAAGCATTTTCTCTGATTTTGCAGAGATTTTCAAACGCCAGGTTCTAAAATGAGGCAGATTTCTCAGAAAAAAACTCTTAGAGCAAATTCTACCCAAGAGACATGTATTTTACATAGATTCGCTCACCGTGATATTCTGTGTTCCGAACACACTTCACGTATCTCGGATTCGACAAATATTCACTACAGAGTAGTTAGCATGCGGATTACCGAACTTTCATCCACCATAAAAGGCAGATGTACACCGAGAATCTAGTAATCTGTGTTCGCTCGCAGGTTTTTCCTAACGCCAGTTTCAAAAATCAGGCCGATTTCTCAGGAAAAATCTCTTGGAATGATTTCTAACCAAGGGAATTATAACTTACATAAATTCCCTGGCCGTGAAATTCCATGTTCCGAACATGTTACTTGCATAAAGGATTCAACAAATATTCACTACAAATTTGTTAGCATGTGGATTACTGAACTTTCATCACAATGCATTGAATATTGATTCTTAGAAGTACTTTCTCAGATTTTGCAGCGTTTTCTAAATGCCAGGTTCAAAAATGATGAAGTTTTCGCCGAAAAACCCTCTCGGAGCGAGTTCTACCCAATAGAGAAGTCATTTACATTGTTTCAATCACCGTGAAATTCCACGATCTGAACACGCTACATGCAGCACGGATTAGAAAAAGGTTCTTTAATATGTTGTGAAAATGTGGATTACTGAACTTTCTTGCAACATAAAGGCACATTTACACCAGCAAATATTTACTCCCTTTTTGCAGCTTTTTCCAAACTTCAGATTCGATAATCATGCAATTTTCGCAGAAAAATCCTCTTCTAGCTCGTTCTACTCAATAGAATTGTAATTTCCATAGTTTCATTACCGTGAAATTCCGTTTTCCAAAAGCGCTACATGAATCACGGTTTAAAAAATAATTACTACACTGTTATTAACATGTGGATTACCGGACTTTCATTCACCATTCAAGGCATATTGACACTTAGAAGCATTTTCTCAGATTTCACAGGGTTCTCCTAATTGCAGTTTTGAAAATGAGGCATATTTTGCAGAGAAATCCTCTTCAACCGAGTTCTACCCAATAGACATGTAACTGAATTTGTTTCCTTCACTATGACATTCCGTAATCTGAACACATTACATGCATCACGAGTTCGACAAACATTCTTTAATGAGTGTGATCATGTGGATTACTGAACTTTCATCCACCCTACAAGGCATATTTACACCTAGAAGTAGTTATTCTGATTTCACAGGTTTTTCCTAACATCCAGTTTCGAAAATCATGAAATTTTCACAGAAACCTTCAATTCAAGCGAGTTCTATCCAGTAGAATTGTTATTTTCAGAGCTTCACTCACCGAGACATTCCGTGTTCCGTAAGCATTACATTCATCACGGATTCGACAAACATTATTTAATGACCGTGAGCATGTTGATTACCGATTTTTCAACCACAATACAAGGCATATTTACACCTAGAAACATTTACTTAGATTTCGCACGTTTTCCTAACGTCAGTTACGAAAATCAGGCAGATTTCGCAGAAAAATTCTCTTGGTGCACGTTCTATCCAATAGACATCTCATTTTCATAGATACCGTCACCGTAACATTCCGTGTTCCGAAAAGAGTACATGCACCAGGGATTCAAGAAATATTCTCTGCTGAGTTCTTAGCATGTGAATTACACATCTTTAATATCCCATTGAAAACACATTGTCACCTTAAAGCATTTACTCTGATTTTGCAGCGTTTCATAACACCAGTTTCCAAACTGAGGCAGATTTTTCAGTAAAATGCTCCTGGAGCGTGTTGTAACCAAGAGATATGTAATTTTCATAGTTTGCCTCACCGTGACATTCCATGTTCCGAACGCGTTACACACATCACGGATTTGGCAAACATTCTTAATGAGTTGTGTACATGTGTATTACAAAACTTTCATCCACCATACAAGGCATATTTACACCTAGAAACTTTAACACTGAGTTCGCAGATATTCCCTAATAGCAGTTTCGAAAGTCAGGCAGTTTTCAAATGAAAAAACTGTTGGAGCGTGTTCTACCCAATAGATTTGTAAATTACATAGATTCTGCCACTGTGAAATTACGTGTTTTGAACACGCTACATGCAGAAAAGTTTCAACAAAATACACTACAGGGTTGTTTGCCTGTGGATTACAGGACTTTCTCACTATAGAAGGCATATAGATGCTTAGAAGCATTTTCTGTGATTTCACATAGTTTCCAAACGCCAGTTTCAAAAATGAGGCAGATTTCACGGCAAAAACCTCTTGGAGCGGGTTCTAACCAATAGACATGTAATTTACATGGATTCGCTCACCGTCAAATCCAGTGTTCCGAACATGCTACATGCATTTCGGATGCGACAAATATTCACTACAGATTTGTTAGAAAGTGGATTAAAGCACTTTGATCCACCATACAAGGCTTACTGACACTTTGAATAATTTTCTCATATTTCACACGTTAGTTTAAACGCCAGATTTGAAAATGAGGCAGATATGGCAGAAAAATGCTCTTGGATCCAGATCTACCCAAATGATCGGTAATTTACCTACTTTCAATCACCGTGACATTCTGTGTTCTGAACATGTTACATGCACCACGGATTCAAAAAGTATTCTTTAATGAGTTGTGAACATGTGTATTAACGAACTTTAATCCACCTTGCAGTGCATATTTATACATAGAAATTTTATTCTGATTTAGTAGTATTCTCCTAATGTCAGTCTCTAAAATCATGCAGTTTCCACAGAAAAATCCTCTTGGAGCGAGTTCTACCCAATAGACATGCAATTTACATAGAACCCGTCATCGTGAAATTCCGTGTTCCGAAAAGCCTACATGCATCCCGGATTCGACAAATATTCACTACAGAGTTGTTAGCATAAGGATTACCGAACTTTCATCCACCATAAAAGCCATGTTGACACTTTGAAGCATTTTCTCACATTTCGAAAGTTTTTCCTAATGACAGTTTTGACAAGGAGGCAGATTTGGCAGAAAAATTCTCGTGGAGCGAGTACTTACCAATAGAAATGTAATTTATATATTTTCCCTCACAGTGACATTCCATTTTCTGAACACGCTACATGCATCAAGGTTTCAACAAACTTTCTCGAATGAGTTGTGAACATATAGATTACAGAACTTTCATCCACCATACATGGCATATTTACAACTAGAAACTTTAACTCTGAATTTGCAGCTTTTTCCTAATGCGAGTTTGGAAAATTAGGCCGTTTTCTCAGAGAAAAACTTTTGGTGAGAATTCTAACCAATAGGTGTGTAATTTACATAGATTCCATCGCCGGGATTTTCCGTGATACGATCACACTGCATGCATAACGCTTTCTAAAAATATTCACCACAGATTTGTTTGCATGTGGTTTTATGATCTTGCATCAGAATACAAGGCATATTGACACTTTGAAGCATTTTCTCTGATTTTGCAGAGATTTTCAAACGCCAGGTTCATAAATGAGGCAGATTTCTCAGAAAAACTCTTAGAGCAAATTCTACCCAAGAGACATGTATTTTACATAGATTCGCTCACCGTGATATTCTGTGTTCCGAACACACTTCACGTATCTCTGATTCGACAAATGTTCCCTACAGAGTAGTTAGCATGCGGATTACCGAACTTTCATCCACCATAAAAGACAGATGTACACCGAGAATCTAGTAATCTGGGTGCGCTCGCAGGTTTTTCCTAACGCTAGTTTCAAAAATCAGGCCGATTTCTCAGGAAAAATCTCTTGGAGTGATTTCTAACCAAGGGAAATGTAACTTACATAAATTCCCTGGCCGTGAAATTCCGTGTCCCGAACATGTTACATGCATAAAGGATTCGACAATTATTCACTTCAAATTTGTTAGCATGTGGATTACCGAACTTTCTTCACAATACATTGAATATTGATTCTTAGAAGTACTTTCTCAGATTTTGCAGCGTTTTCTAAATGCCAGGTTCAAAAATGACGAAGTTTTCGCCGAAAAACCCTCTCGGAGCGAGTTCTACCCAATAGAGAAGTCATTTACATTGTTTCAATCACCGTGAAATTCCACGATCTGAACACGCTACATGCATCACGGATTAGAAAAAGATTCTTTAATATGTTGTGAAAATGTGGATTACCGAACTTTCTTGCAACATAAAGGCACATTTACACCTGCAAATATTTACTCCTTTTTGCAGCTGTTTCCAAACTTCAGATTCGATAATCATGCAATTTTCGCAGAAAAATTCTCTTCTAGCTCGTTCTACTCAATAGAATTGTAATTTCCATAGTTTCATTACCGTGAAATTCCGTTTTCCAAAAGCGCTACATGAATCACGGTTTAAAAAATAATTACTACACTGTTATTAACATGTGGATTACCGGACTTTCATTCACCATTCAAGGCATATTGACACTTAGAAGCATTTTCTCAGATTTCACAGGGTTCTCTTAATGGCAGTTTTGAAAATGAGGCACATTTTGCAGACAAATTCTCTTCAAGCGAGTTCTACCCAATAGGCATGTAACTGAATTTGTTTCCTTCACTATGACATTCCGTAATCTGAACACATTACATGCATCACGAGTTTGACAAACATTCTTTAATGAGTGTGAGCATGTGGATTACTGAACTTTCATCCACCATACAAGGCATATTTACACCTAGAAGTAGTTATTCTGATTTCGCAGGTTTTTCCTAACATCCAGTTTCGAAAATCATGAAATTTTCACAGAAACCTTCAATTCAAGCGAGTTCTATCCAGTAGAATTGTTATTTTCAGAGCTTCACTCACCGAGACATTCCGTGTTCCATAAACGTTACATTAATCACGGCTTCGACAAACATTATTTAATGACCGTGAGCATGTGGATTACCGATTTTCAACCACAATAAAAGGCATATTTACACCTAGAAACATTTACTTAGATTTCGCAGGTTTTCATAACGTCAGTTACGAAAATCAGGCAGATTTCGCAGAAAAATTCTCTTGGTACACATTCTATCCAATAGACATCTCATTTTCATAGATACCATCACCGTAACATTCCGTGTTCTGAAAACAGTACATGCACCACGGATTCAACAAATATTCTCTGCTGAGTTCTTAGCATGTGAATTACACATCTTTAATATCCCATTGAAAACACATTGTCACCTTAAAGCATTTACTCAGATTTTGCAGCGTTTTCATAACACCAGTTTCCAAACTGAGGCAGATTTTTCAGTAAAATGCTCCTGGAGCGTGTTCTAACCAAGAGATATGTAATTTACATAGTTTGCCTCACCGTGACAGTCCATGTTCCGAACGCGTTACACACATCACGGTTTTGGCAAACATTCTTAATGAGTTGTGTACATGTGTATTACAAAACTTTCATCCACCATACAAGGCATATTTACACCTAGAAACATTAACACTGTGTTCGCAGTTATTTCCTAATAGCAGTTTCGAAAATCAGGCAGTTTTCAAATGAAAAAACTTTTGGAGAGTGCTCTACCCAATAGATATGTATACTACATAGATTCTGCCACTGTGAAATTACGTGTTTTGAACAAGCTACATGCAGAAATGTTTTGACAAAAATACACTACAGTGTTGTTTCCATGTGGATTACAGTAATATCTCACTATAGAAGGCATATAGATGCTTAGAAGCATTTTCTGTGATTTCACATAGTTTCCAAACGCCTGTTTCAAAAATGAGGCAGATTTCACGGCAAAAACCTCTTGGAGCGGGTTCTAACCAATAGACATGTAATTTAAATGGATTGGCTCACCGTCAAATTCCGTGTTCCGAACACGCTACATGCATCTCGGATGCGACAAATATTAACTACAGAGTTGTTAGCAAGTATATTACAGCACTTTCATCCACCATACAAGGCTTACTGAATCTTTGAAAAATTCTCTCAGATTTCACATGTTAGTTTGAACGCCAGGTTTGAAAATGAGGCAGATATGGCAGAAAAATTCTCTTGGAGCCAGTTCTACCCAAAAGATAGGTAATTTACCTACTTTAATTCACCGTGACATTCTGTGATCTGAACATGTTACATGCACCACGGATTCAAAAAATATTCTTTAATGAGTTGTGAACATGTGTATTAACGAACTTTAATCCACCTTACAGTGCATATTTATACATAGAAATTTTATTCTGATTTAGTAGTATTCTCCTAATGTCAGTCTCTAAAATCATGCAGTTTCCACAGAAAAATCCTCTTGCAGCGAGTTCTACCCAATAGACATGCAATTTACATAGGACCAGTCATCGTGAAATTCCATGTTCCGAAAAAGCTACATGCATCACGGATTCGACATATATTCACTACAGAGTTATTAGCATAAGGATTACCGAACTTTCATCCACCATATAAGCCATGTTGACACTTTGAAGCATTTTCTCACATTTCGAAAGTTTTTCCTAATGCCAGTTTTGAAAAGGATCAGATTTGGCAGAAAAATCCTCGTGGAGCGAGTACTTCCCAATAGAAATGTAATTTATATAGTTTCCCTCACAGTGACATTCCATTTTCTGAATACGCTACATGCATCAAGGTTTCAACAAACTTTCTCGAATGAGTTGTGAACATATAGATTACAGAACTTTCATCCACCATAAATGGCATATTTACAACTAGAAACTTTAACTCTGAATTTGAAGATTTTCCTAATGCCCGTTTGGAAAATCAGGCCGTTTTCTCATGGAAAAACTTTAGGAGCGAATTGTAACCAATACGTGTGTAATATACATAGATTCCATCGCCGGGATTTTCCGTGATACGATCACACTGCACGCATAACGCTTTCTAAAAATATTCACCACAGATTTGTTTGCATGTGGTTTTATGATCTTGCATCACAATAAAAGGCATATTGACACTTTGAAGCATTTTGTCTGATTTTGCAGAAATTTTCAGACGCCAGGTTGAAAAATGAGGCAGATTTCTCAGAAAAAACTCTTAGAGCTAATTCTACCCAAGAGACATTTATTTTACATAGATTCGCTCACCGTGAAATTCTGTGTTCCGAACACACTTCACGTATCTCGGATTCGACAAATATTAACTACAGAGTAGTTAGCATGCGGATTACCGAACTTTCATCCACCATAAAAAGCAGATGTACACCGAGAATCTAGTAATATAGGTTCGCAGGTTTTTCCTAACGCCAGCTTCAAAAATCAGGACGATTTCTCAGGAAAAATCTCTTGGAGTGATTTCTTACCAAGGGAAATGTAACTTACATAAATTCCCTGGCCGTGAAATTCTGTGTTCCGAACATGTTACATGCATAAAGGATTCGACAAAGATTCACTACAAATTTGTTAGCATGTGGATTACCGAACTTTCATCACAATACATTGAATATTGATTCTTAGAAGTACTTTCTCAGATTTTGCAGCGTTTTCTAAAAGCCAGGTTAAAAAATGACGAAGTTTTCGCAGAAAAACCCTCTCCGAGCGAGTTCTACCCAATAGAGAAGTCATTTACATTGTTTCAATCACCGTGAAATTCCACGATCTGAACACGCTACATGCATCACAGATTAGAAAAAGATTCTTTAATATGTTGTGAAAATGTGGATTACCGAACTTTCTTGCAACATAAAGGCACATTTACACCTGCAAATATTTACTCCCTTTTTGCAGCTGTTTCCAAACTTCAGATTTGATAATCATGCAATTTTCGCAGAAAAATTCTCTTCTAGCTCATTCTACTCAATAGAATTATAATTTCCACAGTTTCATTACCGTGAAATTCCATTTTCCAATAGCGATACATGAATCACGGTTTAAAAAATAATTACTACACTGTTATTAACATGTGGATTACCGGACTTTCATTCACCATTCAAGGCATATTGACACTTAGAAGCATTTTCTCAGATTTCACAGGGTTCTTCTAATGGCAGTTTTGAAAATGAGGCACATTTTGCAGAAAAAATCTCTTCAAGCGAGTTCTACCCAATAGACATGTAACTTACATTGTTTCCTTCACTATGACATTCCATATTCCAAACAAGTTACATGCATCACGAGTTCGACAAACATTCTTTAATGAGTGTGAGCATGTGGATTACTGAATTTGCAACCACCATACAAGGCATATTTACACCTAGATGTAGTTATTCTGATTTCGCATGTTTTTCCTAACATCCAGTTTCGAAAATCTTGAAATTTTCACAGAAATCTTCAATTCAAGCGAGTTTTATCCAGTAGAATTGTTATTTTCAGAGCTTCACTCACCGAGACATTCCGTGTTCCGTAAACGTTACATTCATCACGGCTTCGACAAACATTATTTAATGACCGTGAGCATGTGGATTACCGACTTTTCAACCACAATACAAGGCATATTTACACCTAGAAACATTTACTTAGATTTCGCAGGTTTTCATAACGTCAGTTACGAAAATCAGGCAGATTTCGCAGAAAAATTCTCTTGGTACACATTCTATCCAATAGACATCTCATTTTCATAGATACCGTCACCGTAACATTCCGTGTTCCGAAAACAGTACATGCACCACGGATTCAACAAATATTCTCTGCTGAGTTCTTAGCATGTGAATTACACATCTTTAATATCCCATTGAAAACACATTGTCACCTTAAAGCATTTACTCAGATTTTGCAGCATTTTCATAACAACAGTTTCCAAACTGAGGCAGATTTTTCAGTAAAATGCTCCTGGAGCGTGTTCTAACCAAGAGATATGTAATTTACATAGATTGCCTCACCGTGAGAGTCCATGTTCCGAACGTGTTACACACATCACGGATTTGGCAAACATTCTTAATGAGTTGTGTACATGTGTATTACAAAACTTTCATCCACCATACAAGGCATATTTACACCTAGAAACATTAACACTGTGTTCGCAGTTATTTCCTAATAGCAGTTTCGAAAATCAGGCAGTTTTCAAATGAAAAAACTTTTGGAGAGTGCTCTACCCAATAGATATGTATATTACATAGATTCTGCCACTGTGAAATTATGTGTTTTGAACACGCTACATGCAGAAAAGTTTCAACAAAAATACACTACAGGGTTGTTTGCCTGTGGATTACAGGACTTTCTCACTATAGAAGGCATATAGATGCTTAGAAGCATTTTCTGTGATTTCACAAAGTTTCCAAACGCTTGTTTCAAAAATGAGGCAGATTTCACGGCAAAAACCTCTTGGAGCGGGTTCTAACCAATAGACATGTAATTTAAATGGATTGGCTCACCGTCAAATTCCGTGTTCCGAACACGCTACATGCATCTCGGATGCGACAAATATTAACTACAGAGTTGTTAGCAAGTATATTACAGCACTTTCATCCACCATACAAGGCTTACTGAATCTTTGAAAAATTCTCTCAGATTTCACAGGTTAGTTTGAACGCCAGGTTTGAAAATGAGGCAGATATGGCAGAAAAATTCTCTTGGAGCCAGTTCTACCCAAAAGATAGGTAATTTACCTACTTTAATTCACCGTGACATTCTGTGATCTGAACATGTTACATGCACCACGGATTCAAAAATTATTCTTTAATGAGTTGTGAACATGTGTATTAACGAACTTTAATCCACCTTGCAGTGCATATTTATACATAGAAATTTTATTCTGATTTAGTAGTATTCTCCTAATGTCAGTCTCTAAAATCATGCAGTTTCCACAGGAAAATCCTCTTGGAGCGAGTTCTACCCAATAGACATGGAATTTACATAGAACCCGTCATCGTGAAATTCCGTGTTCCGAAAAACCTACATGCATCCCGGATTCGACAAATATTCACTACAGAGTTGTTAGCATAAGGATTACCGAACTTTCATCCACCATAAAAGCCATGTTGACACTTTGAAGCATTTTCTCACATTTCGAAAGTTTTTCCTAATGACAGTTTTGATAAGGAGGCAGATTTGGCAGAAAAATTCTCGTGGAGCGAGTACTTACCAATAGAAATGTAATTTATATATTTTCCCTCACAGTGACATTCCATTTTCTGAACACGCTACATGCGTCAAGGTTTCAACAAACTTTCTCTAATGAGTTGTGAACATATAGATTACAGAACTTTCATCCACCATACATGGCATATTTACAACTAGAAACTTTAACTCTGAATTTGCAGCTTTTTCCTAATGCGAGTTTGGAAAATTAGGCCGTTTTCTCAGAGAAAAACTTTTGGTGAGAATTCTAACCAATAGGTGTGTAATTTACATAGATTCCATCGCCGGGATTTTCCGTGATACGATCACACTGCATGCATAACGCTTTCTAAAAATATTCACCACAGATTTGTTTGCATGTGGTTTTATGATCTTGCATCAGAATACAAGGCATATTGACACTTTGAAGCATTTTCTCTGATTTTGCAGAGATTTTCAAACGCCAGGTTCATAAATGAGGCAGATTTCTCAGAAAAACTCTTAGAGCAAATTCTACCCAAGAGACATGTATTTTACATAGATTCGCTCACCGTGATATTCTGTGTTCCGGACACACTTCACGTATCTCTGATTCGACAAATGTTCCCTACAGAGTAGTTAGCATGCGGATTACCGAACTTTCATCCACCATAAAAGACAGATGTACACCGAGAATCTAGTAATCTGGGTGCGCTCGCAGGTTTTTCCTAACGCTAGTTTCAAAAATCAGGCCGATTTCTCAGGAAAAATCTCTTGGAGTGATTTCTAACCAAGGGAAATGTAACTTACATAAATTCCCTGGCCGTGAAATTCCGTGTCCCGAACATGTTACATGCATAAAGGATTCGACAATTATTCACTTCAAATTTGTTAGCATGTGGATTACCGAACTTTCTTCACAATACATTGAATATTGATTCTTAGAAGTACTTTCTCAGATTTTGCAGCGTTTTCTAAATGCCAGGTTCAAAAATGACGAAGTTTTCGCCGAAAAACCCTCTCGGAGCGAGTTCTACCCAATAGAGAAGTCATTTACATTGTTTCAATCACCGTGAAATTCCACGATCTGAACACGCTACATGCATCACGGATTAGAAAAAGATTCTTTAATATGTTGTGAAAATGTGGATTACCGAACTTTCTTGCAACATAAAGGCACATTTACACCTGCAAATATTTACTCCTTTTTGCAGCTGTTTCCAAACTTCAGATTCAATAATCATGCAATTTTCGCAGAAAAATTCTCTTCTAGCTCGTTCTACTCAATAGAATTGTAATTTCCATAGTTTCATTACCGTGAAATTCCGTTTTCCAAAAGCGCTACATGAATCACGGTTTAAAAAATAATTACTACACTGTTATTAACATGTGGATTACCGGACTTTCATTCACCATTCAAGGCATATTGACACTTAGAAGCATTTTCTCAGATTTCACAGGGTTCTCTTAATGGCAGTTTTGAAAATGAGGCACATTTTGCAGACAAATTCTCTTCAAGCGAGTTCTACCCAATAGGCATGTAACTGAATTTGTTTCCTTCACTATGACATTCCGTAATCTGAACACATTACATGCATCACGAGTTTGACAAACATTCTTTAATGAGTGTGAGCATGTGGATTACTGAACTTTCATCCACCATACAAGGCATATTTACACCTAGAAGTAGTTATTCTGATTTCGCAGGTTTTTCCTAACATCCAGTTTCGAAAATCATGAAATTTTCACAGAAACCTTCAATTCAAGCGAGTTCTATCCAGTAGAATTGTTATTTTCAGAGCTTCACTCACCGAGACATTCCGTGTTCCATAAACGTTACATTCATCACGGCTTCGACAAACATTATTTAATGACCATGAGCATGTGGATTACCGATTTTCAACCACAATAAAAGGCATATTTACACCTAGAAACATTTACTTAGATTTCGCAGGTTTTCATAACGTCAGTTACGAAAATCAGGCAGATTTCGCAGAAAAATTCTCTTGGTACACATTCTATCCAATAGACATCTCATTTTCATAGATACCATCACCGTAACATTCCGTGTTCTGAAAACAGTACATGCACCACGGATTCAACAAATATTCTCTGCTGAGTTCTTAGCATGTGAATTACACATCTTTAATATCCCATTGAAAACACATTGTCACCTTAAAGCATTTACTCAGATTTTGCAGCGTTTTCATAACACCAGTTTCCAAACTGAGGCAGATTTTTCAGTAAAATGCTCCTGGAGCGTGTTCTAACCAAGAGATATGTAATTTACATAGATTGCCTCACCGTGAGAGTCCATGTTCCGAACGTGTTACACACATCACGGATTTGGCAAACATTCTTAATGAGTTGTGTACATGTGTATTACAAAACTTTCATCCACCATACAAGGCATATTTACACCTAGAAACATTAACACTGTGTTCGCAGTTATTTCCTAATAGCAGTTTCGAAAATCAGGCAGTTTTCAAATGAAAAAACTTTTGGAGAGTGCTCTACCCAATAGATATGTATACTACATAGATTCTGCCACTGTGAAATTACGTGTTTTGAACAAGCTACATGCAGAAATGTTTTGACAAAAATACACTACAGTGTTGTTTCCATGTGGATTACAGTAATATCTCACTATAGAAGGCATATAGATGCTTAGAAGCATTTTCTGTGATTTCACATAGTTTCCAAACGCCTGTTTCAAAAATGAGGCAGATTTCACGGCAAAAACCTCTTGGAGCGGGTTCTAACCAATAGACATGTAATTTAAATGGATTGGCTCACCGTCAAATTCCGTGTTCCGAACACGCTACATGCATCTCGGATGCGACAAATATTAACTACAGAGTTGTTAGCAAGTATATTACAGCACTTTCATCCACCATACAAGGCTTACTGAATCTTTGAAAAATTCTCTCAGATTTCACATGTTAGTTTGAACGCCAGGTTTGAAAATGAGGCAGATATGGCAGAAAAATTCTCTTGGAGCCAGTTCTACCCAAAAGATAGGTAATTTACCTACTTTAATTCACCGTGACATTCTGTGATCTGAACATGTTACATGCACCACGGATTCAAAAAATATTCTTTAATGAGTTGTGAACATGTGTATTAATGAACTTTAATCCACCTTACAGTGCATATTTATACATAGAAATTTTATTCTGATTTAGTAGTATTCTCCTAATGTCAGTCTCTAAAATCATGCAGTTTCCACAGAAAAATCCTCTTGCAGCGAGTTCTACCCAATAGACATGCAATTTACATAGGACCAGTCATCGTGAAATTCCATGTTCCGAAAAAGCTACATGCATCACGGATTCGACATATATTCACTACAGAGTTATTAGCATAAGGATTACCGAACTTTCATCCACCATATAAGCCATGTTGACACTTTGAAGCATTTTCTCACATTTCGAAAGTTTTTCCTAATGCCAGTTTTGAAAAGGATCAGATTTGGCAGAAAAATCCTCGTGGAGCGAGTACTTCCCAATAGAAATGTAATTTATATAGTTTCCCTCACAGTGACATTCCATTTTCTGAATACGCTACATGCATCAAGGTTTCAACAAACTTTCTCGAATGAGTTGTGAACATATAGATTACAGAACTTTCATCCACCATAAATGGCATATTTACAACTAGAAACTTTAACTCTGAATTTGAAGATTTTCCTAATGCCCGTTTGGAAAATCAGGCCGTTTTCTCATGGAAAAACTTTAGGAGCGAATTGTAACCAATACGTGTGTAATATACATAGATTCCATCGCCGGGATTTTCCGTGATACGATCACACTGCACGCATAACGCTTTCTAAAAATATTCACCACAGATTTGTTTGCATGTGGTTTTATGATCTTGCATCACAATAAAAGGCATATTGACACTTTGAAGCATTTTGTCTGATTTTGCAGAAATTTTCAGACGCCAGGTTGAAAAATGAGGCAGATTTCTCAGAAAAAACTCTTAGAGCTAATTCTACCCAAGAGACATTTATTTTACATAGATTCGCTCACCGTGAAATTCTGTGTTCCGAACACACTTCACGTATCTCGGATTCGACAAATATTAACTACAGAGTAGTTAGCATGCGGATTACCGAACTTTCATCCACCATAAAAGGCAGATGTACACCGAGAATCTAGTAATATAGGTTCGCAGGTTTTTCCTAACGCCAGCTTCAAAAATCAGGACGATTTCTCAGGAAAAATCTCTTGGAGTGATTTCTTACCAAGGGAAATGTAACTTACATAAATTCCCTGGCCGTGAAATTCTGTGTTCCGAACATGTTACATGCATAAAGGATTCGACAAATATTCACTACAAATTTGTTAGCATGTGGATTACCGAACTTTCATCACAATACATTGAATATTGATTCTTAGAAGTACTTTCTCAGATTTTGCAGCGTTTTCTAAAAGCCAGGTTCAAAAATGACGAAGTTTTCGCAGAAAAACACTCTCGGAGCGAGTTCTACCCAATAGAGAAGTCATTTACATTGTTTCAATCACCGTGAAATTCCACGATCTGAACACGCTACATGCATCACGGATTAGAAAAAGATTCTTTAATATGTTGTGAAAATGTGGATTACCGAACTTTCTTGCAACATAAAGGCACATTTACACCTGCAAATATTTACTCCCTTTTTGCAGCTGTTTCCAAACTTCAGATTTGATAATCATGCAATTTTCGCAGAAAAATTCTCTTCTAGCTCATTCTACTCAATAGAATTATAATTTCCACAGTTTCATTACCGTGAAATTCCGTTTTCCAAAAGCGATACATGAATCACGGTTTAAAAAATAATTACTACACTGTTATTAACATGTGGATTACCGGACTTTCATTCACCATTCAAGGCATATTGACACTTAGAAGCATTTTCTCAGATTTCACAGGGTTCTCCTAATGGCAGTTTTGAAAATGAGGCACATTTGGCAGAAAAATTCTCTTCAAGCGAGTTCTACCCAATAGACTTTTAACTTACATTGTTTCCTTCACCATGACATTCCGTATTCCGAACACGTTACATGCATCACGAGTTCGACAAACATTCTTTAATGAGTGTGAGCATGTGGATTACTGAACTTTCATCCACCATACAAGGCATATTTACACCTAGAAGTAGTTATTCTGATTTCGCAGGTTTTTCCTTACATCCAGTTTCGAAAATCATGAAATTTTCACAGAAACATTCAATTCAAGCGAGTTCTATCCAGTAGAATTGGTATTTTCAGAGCTTCACTCACCGAGACATTCCGTGTTCCGTAAACGTTACATTCATCACGGCTTCGACAAACATTATTTAATGACCGTGAGCATGTGGATTACCGATTTTCAACCACAATACAAGGCATATTTACACCTAGAAACATTTACTTAGATTTCGCAGGTTTACATAACGTCAGTTACGAAAATCAGGCAGATTTCGCAGAAAAATTCTCTTGGTACACATTCTATCCAATAGACATCTCATTTTCATAGATACCATCACCGTAACATTCCGTGTTCCAAAAACAGTACATGCACCACGGATTCAACAAATATTCTCTGCTGAGTTCTTAGCATGTGAATTACACATCTTTAATATCCCATTGAAAACACATTGTCACCTTAAAGCATTTACTCAGATTTTGCAGCATTTTCATAACAACAGTTTCCAAACTGAGGCAGATTTTTCAGTAAAATGCTCCTGGAGCGTGTTCTAACCAAGAGATATGTAATTTACATAGATTGCCTCACCGTGAGAGTCCATGTTCCGAACGTGTTTCACACATCACGGATTTGGCAAACATTCTTAATGAGTTGTGTACATGTGTATTAAAAAACTTTCATCCACCATACAAGGCATATTTACACCTAGAAACATTAACACTGTGTTCGCAGTTATTTCCTAATAGCAGTTTCGAAAATCAGGCAGTTTTCAAATGAAAAAACTTTTGGAGAGTGCTCTACCCAATAGATATGTATATTACATAGATTCTGCCACTGTGAAATTACGTGTTTTGAACACGCTACATGCAGAAAAGTTTCAACAAAAATACACTACAGGGTTGTTTGCCTGTGGATTACAGGACTTTCTCACTATAGAAGGCATATAGATGCTTAGAAGCATTTTCTGTGATTTCACAAAGTTTCCAAACGCTTGTTTCAAAAATGAGGCAGATTTCACGGCAAAAACCTCTTGGAGCGGGTTCTAACCAATAGACATGTAATTTAAATGGATTGGCTCACCGTCAAATTCCGTGTTCCGAACACGCTACATGCATCTCGGATGCGACAAATATTAACTACAGAGTTGTTAGCAAGTATATTACAGCACTTTCATCCACCATACAAGGCTTACTGAATCTTTGAAAAATTCTCTCAGATTTCACAGGTTAGTTTGAACGCCAGGTTTGAAAATGAGGCAGATATGGCAGAAAAATTCTCTTGGAGCCAGTTCTACCCAAAAGATAGGTAATTTACCTACTTTAATTCACCGTGACATTCTGTGATCTGAACATGTTACATGCACCACGGATTCAAAAAATATTCTTTAATGAGTTGTGAACATGTGTATTAACGAACTTTAATCCACCTTACAGTGCATATTTATACATAGAAATTTTATTCTTATTTAGTAGTATTCTCCTAATGTCAGTCTCTAAAATCATGCAGTTTCCACAGAAAAATCCTCTTGGAGCGAGTTCTACCCAATAGACATGCAATTTACATAGAACCTGTCATCATGAAATTCCGTGTTACGAAAAAGCTACATGCATCACGGATTCGACAAATATTAACTACAGGGTTGTTAGCATGAAGATTACCGAACTTTCATCCACCATAAAAGCCATGTTGAAACTTTGAAGCATTTTCTCACATTTCGAAAGTTTTTCCTAATGCCAGTTTTGAAAAGGAGGCAGATTTGGCAGAAAAATCCTCGTGGAGCGAGAACTTCCCTATAGAAATGTAATTTACATAGTATCCCTCACAGTGACATTCCATTTTCTGAAAACGCTACATGCATGAAGGTTTCAACAAACATTCTCGAATGAGTTGTGAACATGTAGATTACAGAACTTTCATCCACCATACATGGCATATTTACAACTAGAAATTTTAACTTTGAATTTGCAGCTTTCTCCTAATGCCAGTTTGGAAAATCAGGCCGTTTTCCCAGGGAAAAACATTTGGAGCGAATTCTAACCAATAGGTGTGTAATTTACATAGATTACATCGCCGGGATTTTCCGTGATACGATCACACCGCATGCATAACGCTTTCTAAAAATATTCACCACAGATTTGTTTGCATGTGGTTTTACGATCTTGCATCACAATACAAGGCATATTGACACTTTGAAGCATTTTCTCTGATTTTGCAGAGATTTTCAAACGCCAGTTTCAAAAATGAGGCAGATTTCTCAGAAAAATCTCTTAGAGCAAATTCTACCCAAGAGACATGTATTTTACATAGATTCACTCACCGTGATATTCTGTGTTCTGAACACACTTCACGTATCTCGGATTCAAGAAATATTCACTACAGAGTAATTAGCATGCGGATTACCGAACTTTCATCCACCATAAAAGGCAGATGTACACCGAGAATCTAGTAATCTGGGTTCGCTCGCAGGTTTTTCCTAACGCCAGTTTCAAAAATCAGGCCGATTTCTCAGGAAAAATCTCTTGGTGTGATTTCTTACCAAGGGAAATGTAACTTACATAAATTCCCTGGCCGTGAAATTCCGTGTTCCGAACATGTTACATGCATAAAGGATTCGACAAAGATTCACTACAAATTTGTTAGCATGTGGATTACCGAACTTTCATCACAATACATTGAATATTGATTCTTAGAAGTACTTTCTCAGATTTTGCAGAGTTTTCTAAATGCCAGGTTCAAAAATGACGAAGTTTTCGCAGAAAAACCCTCTCGGATGGAGTTCTACCCAATAGAGAAGTCATTTACATTGCTTCAATCACCGTGAAATTCCACGATCTGAACACGCTACATGCATCACGGATTAGAAAAAGATTCTTTAATATGTTGTGCAAATGTGGATTACCGAACTTTCTTGCAACATAAAGGCACATTTACACCTGCAAATATTTACTCCCCTTTTGCAGCTGTTTCCAAACTTCAGATTCGATAATCATGCAATTTTCGCAGAAAAATTCTCTTCTAGCTCGTTCTACTCAATAGAATTGTAATTTCCATAGTTTCATTACCGTGAAATTCCGTTTTCCAAAAGCGCTACATGAACCACGGTTTAAAAAATAATTACTACACTGTTATTAACATGTGGATTACCGGACTTTCATTCACCATTCAAGGCATATTGACACTTAGAAGCATTTTCTCAGATTTCACAGGGTTCTCCTAATGGCAGTTTTGAAAATGAGGCACATTTTGCAGAAAAATTCTCTTCAAGCGAGTTCTACCCAATAGACATGTAACTTACATTGTTTCCTTCACTATGACATTCCGTATTCCGAACAAGTTACATGCATCACGAGTTCGACAAACATTCTTTAATGAGTGTGAGCATGTGGATTACTGAACTTTCATCCACCATACAAGGCATATTTACACCTAGAAGTAGTTATTCTGATTTCGCAGGTTTTTCCTAACATCCAGTTTCGAAAATCATGCAATTTTCACAGAAACATTCAATTCAAGCGAGTTCTATCCAGTAGAATTGGTATTTTCAGAGCTTCACTCACCGAGACATTCCGTGTTCCGTAAACGTTACATTCATCACGGCTTCGACAAACATTATTTAATGACCGTGAGCATGTGGATTACCGATTTTCAACCACAATAAAAGGTATAATTACAAATAGAAACATTTACTTAGATTTCGCAGGTTTTCGTAACGTCAGTTACGAAAATCAGAGAGATTTCGCAGAAAAATTCTCTTGGTGCATGTTTTATCTAATAGACATCTCATTTTCATAGATACCGTCACCGTAACATTCCGTGTTCCGAAAACAGTACATGCACCACGGATTCAACAAATATTCTCTGCTGAGTTCTTAGCATGTGAATTACACTTCTTTAATATCCCATTGAAAACACATTGTCACCTTAAAGCATTTACTCAGATGTTGCAGCGTTTTCAGTACACCAGTTTCCAAACTGAGGCAGATTTTTCAGTAAAATGCTCCTGGAGCGTTTTCTAACCAAGATATATGTAATTTACATAGTTTGCCTCACCGTGACAGTCCATGTTCCGAACGCGTTACAAACATCACGGATTTGGCAAACATTCTTAATGAGTTGTGTACATGTGTATTACAAAACTTTCATCCACCATACAAGGCATATTTACACCTAGAAACATTAACACTGAGTTCGCAGTTATTTCCTAATAGCAGTTTCGAAAATCAGGCAGTTTTCAAAGGAAAAAACTGTTGGAGCGTGTTCTACCCAATAGATATGTAAATTTCATTGATTCTCCCACTGTGAAATTACGTGTTTTGAACAATCTACATGCAGAAAAGTTTCGACAAAATACACTATAGGGTTGTTTGCATGTGGATTACAGGACTTTCTCACTATAGAAGGCATATAGATGCTTAGAAGCATTTTCTGTGATTTCACAGAGTTTCCAAAAGCCAGTTTCAATAATGAGGCAGATTTCACGGCAAAAACCTCTTGGAGCGGGTTCTATCCAATAGACATGTAATTTACATGGATTCGCTCACCGTCAAATTCCGTGTTCCGAAAAAGCTACATGCATCACGGATTCGACAAATATTCACTACAGAGTTGTTAGCATAAGGATTACCGAACTTTCATCCACCATAAAAGCCATGTTGAAACTTTGAAGCATTTTCTCACATTTCGAAAGTTTTTCCTAATGCCAGTTATGAAAAGGAGGCAGATTTGGCAGAAAAATCCTCGTGGAGCGAGTACTTCCCAATAGAAATGTAATTTATATAATTTCGTTCACAGTGACATTCCATTTTCTGAACACGCTACCTGCATCAAGGTTTCAAAACTTTCTCGAATGAGTTGTGAACATGTAGATTACAGAACTTTCATCCACCATACATTGCATATTTACAACTAGAAATTTTAACTCAGAATTTGCAGCTTTTTCCTAATGCCAGTTTGGAAAATCAGGCCGTTTTCTGAGGGAAAAATTTTTGGAGCGAATTCTAACCAATAGGTGTGTAATTTAAATAGATTCCATCGCCGGGATTTTCCGTGATACGATCACACTGCACGCATAACGCTTTCTAAAAATATTCACCACAGATTTGTTTGCATGTGGTTTTATGATCTTGCATCACAATAAAAGGCATATTGACACTTTGAAGCATTTTGTCTGATTTTGCAGAAATTTTCAAACGCCAGGTTGAAAAATGAGGCAGATTTCTCAGAAAAAACTCTTAGAGCTAATTCTACCCAAGAGACATTTATTTTACATAGATTCGCTCACCGTGAAATTCTGTGTTCCGAACACACTTCACGTATCTCGGATTCGACAAATATTAACTACAGAGTAGTTAGCATGCGGATTACCGAACTTTCATCCACCATAAAAAGCAGATGTACACCGAGAATCTAGTAATATAGGTTCGCAGGTTTTTCCTAACGCCAGCTTCAAAAATCAGGACGATTTCTCAGGAAAAATCTCTTGGAGTGATTTCTTACCAAGGGAAATGTAACTTACATAAATTCCCTGGCCGTGAAATTCTGTGTTCCGAACATGTTACATGCATAAAGGATTCGACAAATATTCACTACAAATTTGTTAGCATGTGGATTACCGAACTTTCATCACAATACATTGAATATTGATTCTTAGAAGTACTTTCTCAGATTTTGCAGCGTTTTCTAAAAGCCAGGTTCAAAAATGACGAAGTTTTCGCAGAAAAACCCTCTCGGAGCGAGTTCTACCCAATAGTGAAGTCATTTACATTGTTTCAATCACCGTGAAATTCCACGATCTGAACACGCTACATGCATCACGGATTAGAAAAAGATTCTTTAATATGTTGTGAAAATGTGGATTACCGAACTTTCTTGCAACATAAAGGCACATTTACACCTGCAAATATTTACTCCCTTTTTGCAGCTGTTTCCAAACTTCAGATTTGATAATCATGCAATTTTCGCAGAAAAATTCTCTTCTAGCTCATTCTACTCAATAGAATTTTCATTTCCACAGTTTCATTACCGTGAAATTCCGTTTTCCAAAAGCGATACATGAATCACGGTTTAAAAAATAATTACTACACTGTTATTAACATGTGGATTACCGGACTTTCATTCACCATTCAAGGCATATTGACACTTAGAAGCATTTTCTCAGATTTCACAGGGTTCTCCTAATGGCAGTTTTGAAAATGAGGCACATTTGGCAGAAAAATTCTCTTCAAGCGAGTTCTACCCAATAGACTTTTAACTTACATTGTTTCCTTCACCATGACATTCCGTATTCCGAACACGTTACATGCATCACGAGTTCGACAAACATTCTTTAATGAGTGTGAGCATGTGGATTACTGAACTTTCATCCACCATACAAGGCATATTTACACCTAGAAGTAGTTATTCTGATTTCGCAGGTTTTTCCTTACATCCAGTTTCGAAAATCATGAAATTTTCACAGAAACATTCAATTCAAGCGAGTTCTATCCAGTAGAATTGGTATTTTCAGAGCTTCACTCACCGAGACATTCCGTGTTCCGTAAACGTTACATTCATCACGGCTTCGACAAACATTATTTAATGACCGTGAGCATGTGGATTACCGATTTTCAACCACAATACAAGGCATATTTACACCTAGAAACATTTACTTAGATTTCGCAGGTTTACATAACGTCAGTTACGAAAATCAGGCAGATTTCGCAGAAAAATTCTCTTGGTACACATTCTATCCAATAGACATCTCATTTTCATAGATACCATCACCGTAACATTCCGTGTTCCAAAAACAGTACATGCACCACGGATTCAACAAATATTCTCTGCTGAGTTCTTAGCATGTGAATTACACATCTTTAATATCCCATTGAAAACACATTGTCACCTTAAAGCATTTACTCAGATTTTGCAGCATTTTCATAACAACAGTTTCCAAACTGAGGCAGATTTTTCAGTAAAATGCTCCTGGAGCGTGTTCTAACCAAGAGATATGTAATTTACATAGATTGCCTCACCGTGAGAGTCCATGTTCCGAACGTGTTTCACACATCACGGATTTGGCAAACATTCTTAATGAGTTGTGTACATGTGTATTAAAAAACTTTCATCCACCATACAAGGCATATTTACACCTAGAAACATTAACACTGTGTTCGCAGTTATTTCCTAATAGCAGTTTCGAAAATCAGGCAGTTTTCAAATGAAAAAACTTTTGGAGAGTGCTCTACCCAATAGATATGTATATTACATAGATTCTGCCACTGTGAAATTACGTGTTTTGAACACGCTACATGCAGAAAAGTTTCAACAAAAATACACTACAGGGTTGTTTGCCTGTGGATTACAGGACTTTCTCACTATAGAAGGCATATAGATGCTTAGAAGCATTTTCTGTGATTTCACAAAGTTTCCAAACGCTTGTTTCAAAAATGAGGCAGATTTCACGGCAAAAACCTCTTGGAGCGGGTTCTAACCAATAGACATGTAATTTAAATGGATTGGCTCACCGTCAAATTCCGTGTTCCGAACACGCTACATGCATCTCGGATGCGACAAATATTAACTACAGAGTTGTTAGCAAGTATATTACAGCACTTTCATCCACCATACAAGGCTTACTGAATCTTTGAAAAATTCTCTCAGATTTCACAGGTTAGTTTGAACGCCAGGTTTGAAAATGAGGCAGATATGGCAGAAAAATTCTCTTGGAGCCAGTTCTACCCAAAAGATAGGTAATTTACCTACTTTAATTCACCGTGACATTCTGTGATCTGAACATGTTACATGCACCACGGATTCAAAAAATATTCTTTAATGAGTTGTGAACATGTGTATTAACGAACTTTAATCCACCTTACAGTGCATATTTATACATAGAAATTTTATTCTTATTTAGTAGTATTCTCCTAATGTCAGTCTCTAAAATCATGCAGTTTCCACAGAAAAATCCTCTTGGAGCGAGTTCTACCCAATAGACATGCAATTTACATAGAACCTGTCATCATGAAATTCCGTGTTACGAAAAAGCTACATGCATCACGGATTCGACAAATATTAACTACAGGGTTGTTAGCATGAAGATTACCGAACTTTCATCCACCATAAAAGCCATGTTGAAACTTTGAAGCATTTTCTCACATTTCGAAAGTTTTTCCTAATGCCAGTTTTGAAAAGGAGGCAGATTTGGCAGAAAAATCCTCGTGGAGCGAGAACTTCCCTATAGAAATGTAATTTACATAGTATCCCTCACAGTGACATTCCATTTTCTGAAAACGCTACATGCATGAAGGTTTCAACAAACATTCTCGAATGAGTTGTGAACATGTAGATTACAGAACTTTCATCCACCATACATGGCATATTTACAACTAGAAATTTTAACTTTGAATTTGCAGCTTTCTCCTAATGCCAGTTTGGAAAATCAGGCCGTTTTCCCAGGGAAAAACATTTGGAGCGAATTCTAACCAATAGGTGTGTAATTTACATAGATTACATCGCCGGGATTTTCCGTGATACGATCACACCGCATGCATAACGCTTTCTAAAAATATTCACCACAGATTTGTTTGCATGTGGTTTTACGATCTTGCATCACAATACAAGGCATATTGACACTTTGAAGCATTTTCTCTGATTTTGCAGAGATTTTCAAACGCCAGTTTCAAAAATGAGGCAGATTTCTCAGAAAAATCTCTTAGAGCAAATTCTACCCAAGAGACATGTATTTTACATAGATTCACTCACCGTGATATTCTGTGTTCTGAACACACTTCACGTATCTCGGATTCAAGAAATATTCACTACAGAGTAATTAGCATGCGGATTACCGAACTTTCATCCACCATAAAAGGCAGATGTACACCGAGAATCTAGTAATCTGGGTTCGCTCGCAGGTTTTTCCTAACGCCAGTTTCAAAAATCAGGCCGATTTCTCAGGAAAAATCTCTTGGTGTGATTTCTTACCAAGGGAAATGTAACTTACATAAATTCCCTGGCCGTGAAATTCCGTGTTCCGAACATGTTACATGCATAAAGGATTCGACAAAGATTCACTACAAATTTGTTAGCATGTGGATTACCGAACTTTCATCACAATACATTGAATATTGATTCTTAGAAGTACTTTCTCAGATTTTGCAGAGTTTTCTAAATGCCAGGTTCAAAAATGACGAAGTTTTCGCAGAAAAACCCTCTCGGATGGAGTTCTACCCAATAGAGAAGTCATTTACATTGCTTCAATCACCGTGAAATTCCACGATCTGAACACGCTACATGCATCACGGATTAGAAAAAGATTCTTTAATATGTTGTGCAAATGTGGATTACCGAACTTTCTTGCAACATAAAGGCACATTTACACCTGCAAATATTTACTCCCCTTTTGCAGCTGTTTCCAAACTTCAGATTCGATAATCATGCAATTTTCGCAGAAAAATTCTCTTCTAGCTCGTTCTACTCAATAGAATTGTAATTTCCATAGTTTCATTACCGTGAAATTCCGTTTTCCAAAAGCGCTACATGAACCACGGTTTAAAAAATAATTACTACACTGTTATTAACATGTGGATTACCGGACTTTCATTCACCATTCAAGGCATATTGACACTTAGAAGCATTTTCTCAGATTTCACAGGGTTCTCCTAATGGCAGTTTTGAAAATGAGGCACATTTTGCAGAAAAATTCTCTTCAAGCGAGTTCTACCCAATAGACATGTAACTTACATTGTTTCCTTCACTATGACATTCCGTATTCCGAACAAGTTACATGCATCACGAGTTCGACAAACATTCTTTAATGAGTGTGAGCATGTGGATTACTGAACTTTCATCCACCATACAAGGCATATTTACACCTAGAAGTAGTTATTCTGATTTCGCAGGTTTTTCCTAACATCCAGTTTCGAAAATCATGCAATTTTCACAGAAACATTCAATTCAAGCGAGTTCTATCCAGTAGAATTGGTATTTTCAGAGCTTCACTCACCGAGACATTCCGTGTTCCGTAAACGTTACATTCATCACGGCTTCGACAAACATTATTTAATGACCGTGAGCATGTGGATTACCGATTTTCAACCACAATAAAAGGTATAATTACAAATAGAAACATTTACTTAGATTTCGCAGGTTTTCGTAACGTCAGTTACGAAAATCAGAGAGATTTCGCAGAAAAATTCTCTTGGTGCATGTTTTATCCAATAGACATCTCATTTTCATAGATACCGTCACCGTAACATTCCGTGTTCCGAAAACAGTACATGCACCACGGATTCAACAAATATTCTCTGCTGAGTTCTTAGCATGTGAATTACACTTCTTTAATATCCCATTGAAAACACATTGTCACCTTAAAGCATTTACTCAGATGTTGCAGCGTTTTCAGTACACCAGTTTCCAAACTGAGGCAGATTTTTCAGTAAAATGCTCCTGGAGCGTTTTCTAACCAAGATATATGTAATTTACATAGTTTGCCTCACCGTGACAGTCCATGTTCCGAACGCGTTACAAACATCACGGATTTGGCAAACATTCTTAATGAGTTGTGTACATGTGTATTACAAAACTTTCATCCACCATACAAGGCATATTTACACCTAGAAACATTAACACTGAGTTCGCAGTTATTTCCTAATAGCAGTTTCGAAAATCAGGCAGTTTTCAAAGGAAAAAACTGTTGGAGCGTGTTCTACCCAATAGATATGTAAATTTCATTGATTCTCCCACTGTGAAATTACGTGTTTTGAACAATCTACATGCAGAAAAGTTTCGACAAAATACACTATAGGGTTGTTTGCATGTGGATTACAGGACTTTCTCACTATAGAAGGCATATAGATGCTTAGAAGCATTTTCTGTGATTTCACAGAGTTTCCAAAAGCCAGTTTCAATAATGAGGCAGATTTCACGGCAAAAACCTCTTGGAGCGGGTTCTATCCAATAGACATGTAATTTACATGGATTCGCTCACCGTCAAATTCCGTGTTCCGAAAAAGCTACATGCATCACGGATTCGACAAATATTCACTACAGAGTTGTTAGCATAAGGATTACCGAACTTTCATCCACCATAAAAGCCATGTTGAAACTTTGAAGCATTTTCTCACATTTCGAAAGTTTTTCCTAATGCCAGTTATGAAAAGGAGGCAGATTTGGCAGAAAAATCCTCGTGGAGCGAGTACTTCCCAATAGAAATGTAATTTATATAATTTCGTTCACAGTGACATTCCATTTTCTGAACACGCTACCTGCATCAAGGTTTCAAAACTTTCTCGAATGAGTTGTGAACATGTAGATTACAGAACTTTCATGCACCATACATTGCATATTTACAACTAGAAATTTTAACTCAGAATTTGCAGCTTTTTCCTAATGCCAGTTTGGAAAATCAGGCCGTTTTCTGAGGGAAAAATTTTTGGAGCGAATTCTAACCAATAGGTGTGTAATTTAAATAGATTCCATCGCCGGGATTTTCCGTGATACGATCACACTGCACGCATAACGCTTTCTAAAAATATTCACCACAGATTTGTTTGCATGTGGTTTTATGATCTTGCATCACAATAAAAGGCATATTGACACTTTGAAGCATTTTGTCTGATTTTGCAGAAATTTTCAAACGCCAGGTTGAAAAATGAGGCAGATTTCTCAGAAAAAACTCTTAGAGCTAATTCTACCCAAGAGACATTTATTTTACATAGATTCGCTCACCGTGAAATTCTGTGTTCCGAACACACTTCACGTATCTCGGATTCGACAAATATTAACTACAGAGTAGTTAGCATGCGGATTACCGAACTTTCATCCACCATAAAAAGCAGATGTACACCGAGAATCTAGTAATATAGGTTCGCAGGTTTTTCCTAACGCCAGCTTCAAAAATCAGGACGATTTCTCAGGAAAAATCTCTTGGAGTGATTTCTTACCAAGGGAAATGTAACTTACATAAATTCCCTGGCCGTGAAATTCTGTGTTCCGAACATGTTACATGCATAAAGGATTCGACAAATATTCACTACAAATTTGTTAGCATGTGGATTACCGAACTTTCATCACAATACATTGAATATTGATTCTTAGAAGTACTTTCTCAGATTTTGCAGCGTTTTCTAAAAGCCAGGTTCAAAAATGACGAAGTTTTCGCAGAAAAACCCTCTCGGAGCGAGTTCTACCCAATAGTGAAGTCATTTACATTGTTTCAATCACCGTGAAATTCCACGATCTGAACACGCTACATGCATCACGGATTAGAAAAAGATTCTTTAATATGTTGTGAAAATGTGGATTACCGAACTTTCTTGCAACATAAAGGCACATTTACACCTGCAAATATTTACTCCCTTTTTGCAGCTGTTTCCAAACTTCAGATTTGATAATCATGCAATTTTCGCAGAAAAATTCTCTTCTAGCTCATTCTACTCAATAGAATTATAATTTCCACAGTTTCATTACCGTGAAATTCCGTTTTCCAAAAGCGATACATGAATCACGGTTTAAAAAATAATTACTACACTGTTATTAACATGTGGATTACCGGACTTTCATTCACCATTCAAGGCATATTGACACTTAGAAGCATTTTCTCAGATTTCACAGGGTTCTTCTAATGGCAGTTTTGAAAATGAGGCACATTTTGCAGAAAAATTCTCTTCAAGCGAGTTCTACCCAATAGACATGTAACTTACATTGTTTCCTTCACTATGACATTCCATATTCCAAACAAGTTACATGCATCATGAGTTCGACAAACATTAGTGTGAGCATGTGGATTACTGAATTTGCAACCACCATACAAGGCATATTTACACCTAGATGTAGTTATTCTGATTTCGCATGTTTTTCCTAACATCCAGTTTCGAAAATCTTGAAATTTTCACAGAAATCTTCAATTCAAGCGAGTTTTATCCAGTAGAATTGTTATTTTCAGAGCTTCACTCACCGAGACATTCCGTGTTCCGTAAACGTTACATTCATCACGGCTTCGACAAACATTATTTAATGACCGTGAGCATGTGGATTACCGACTTTTCAACCACAATACAAGGCATATTTACACCTAGAAACATTTACTTAGATTTCGCAGGTTTTCATAACGTCAGTTACGAAAATCAGGCAGATTTCGCAGAAAAATTCCCTTGGTACACATTCTATCCAATAGACATCTCATTTTCATAGATACCATCACCGTAACATTCCGTGTTCCGAAAACAGTACATGCACCACGGATTCAACAAATATTCTCTGCTGAGTTCTTAGCATGTGAATTACACATCTTTAATATCCCATTGAAAACACATTGTCACCTTAAAGCATTTACTCAGATTTTGCAGCATTTTCATAACAACAGTTTCCAAACTGAGGCAGATTTTTCAGTAAAATGCTCCTGGAGCGTGTTCTAACCAAGAGATATGTAATTTACATAGATTGCCTCACCGTGAGAGTCCATGTTCCGAACGTGTTTCACACATCACGGATTTGGCAAACATTCTTAATGAGTTGTGTACATGTGTATTAAAAAACTTTCATCCACCATACAAGGCATATTTACACCTAGAAACATTAACACTGTGTTCGCAGTTATTTCCTAATAGCAGTTTCGAAAATCAGGCAGTTTTCAAATGAAAAAACTTTTGGAGAGTGCTCTACCCAATAGATATGTATATTACATAGATTCTGCCACTGTGAAATTACGTGTTTTGAACACGCTACATGCAGAAAAGTTTCAACAAAAATACACTACAGGGTTGTTTGCCTGTGGATTACAGGACTTTCTCACTATAGAAGGCATATAGATGCTTAGAAGCATTTTCTGTGATTTCACAAAGTTTCCAAACGCTTGTTTCAAAAATGAGGCAGATTTCACGGCAAAAACCTCTTGGAGCGGGTTCTAACCAATAGACATGTAATTTAAATGGATTGGCTCACCGTCAAATTCCGTGTTCCGAACACGCTACATGCATCTCGGATGCGACAAATATTAACTACAGAGTTGTTAGCAAGTATATTACAGCACTTTCATCCACCATACAAGGCTTACTGAATCTTTGAAAAATTCTCTCAGATTTCACAGGTTAGTTTGAACGCCAGGTTTGAAAATGAGGCAGATATGGCAGAAAAATTCTCTTGGAGCCAGTTCTACCCAAAAGATAGGTAATTTACCTACTTTAATTCACCGTGACATTCTGTGATCTGAACATGTTACATGCACCACGGATTCAAAAAATATTCTTTAATGAGTTGTGAACATGTGTATTAACGAACTTTAATCCACCTTACAGTGCATATTTATACATAGAAATTTTATTCTTATTTAGTAGTATTCTCCTAATGTCAGTCTCTAAAATCATGCAGTTTCCACAGAAAAATCCTCTTGGAGCGAGTTCTACCCAATAGACATGCAATTTACATAGAACCTGTCATCATGAAATTCCGTGTTACGAAAAAGCTACATGCATCACGGATTCGACAAATATTAACTACAGGGTTGTTAGCATGAAGATTACCGAACTTTCATCCACCATAAAAGCCATGTTGAAACTTTGAAGCATTTTCTCACATTTCGAAAGTTTTTCCTAATGCCAGTTTTGAAAAGGAGGCAGATTTGGCAGAAAAATCCTCGTGGAGCGAGAACTTCCCTATAGAAATGTAATTTACATAGTATCCCTCACAGTGACATTCCATTTTCTGAAAACGCTACATGCATGAAGGTTTCAACAAACATTCTCGAATGAGTTGTGAACATGTAGATTACAGAACTTTCATCCACCATACATGGCATATTTACAACTAGAAATTTTAACTTTGAATTTGCAGCTTTCTCCTAATGCCAGTTTGGAAAATCAGGCCGTTTTCCCAGGGAAAAACATTTGGAGCGAATTCTAACCAATAGGTGTGTAATTTACATAGATTACATCGCCGGGATTTTCCGTGATACGATCACACCGCATGCATAACGCTTTCTAAAAATATTCACCACAGATTTGTTTGCATGTGGTTTTACGATCTTGCATCACAATAAAAGGCATATTGACACTTTGAAGCATTTTCTCTGATTTTGCAGAGATTTTCAAACGCCAGTTTCAAAAATGAGGCAGATTTCTCAGAAAAATCTCTTAGAGCAAATTCTACCCAAGAGACATGTATTTTACATAGATTCACTCACCGTGATATTCTGTGTTCTGAACACACTTCACGTATCTCGGATTCGAGAAATATTCACTACAGAGTAATTAGCATGCGGATTACCGAACTTTCATCCACCATAAAAGGCAGATGTACACCGAGAATCTAGTAATCTGGGTTCGCTCGCAGGTTTTTCCTAACGCCAGTTTCAAAAATCAGGCCGATTTCTCAGGAAAAATCTCTTGGTGTGATTTCTTACCAAGGGAAATGTAACTTACATAAATTCCCTGGCCGTGAAATTCCGTGTTCCGAACATGTTACATGCATAAAGGATTCGACAAAGATTCACTACAAATTTGTTAGCATGTGGATTACCGAACTTTCATCACAATACATTGAATATTGATTCTTAGAAGTACTTTCTCAGATTTTGCAGAGTTTTCTAAATGCCAGGTTCAAAAATGACGAAGTTTTCGCAGAAAAACCCTCTCGGATGGAGTTCTACCCAATAGAGAAGTCATTTACATTGTTTCAATCACCGTGAAATTCCACGATCTGAACACGCTACATGCATCACGGATTAGAAAAAGATTCTTTAATATGTTGTGCAAATGTGGATTACCGAACTTTCTTGCAACATAAAGGCACATTTACACCTGCAAATATTTACTCCCCTTTTGCAGCTGTTTCCAAACTTCAGATTCGATAATCATGCAATTTTCGCAGAAAAATTCTCTTCTAGCTCGTTCTACTCAATAGAATTGTAATTTCCATAGTTTCATTACCGTGAAATTCCGTTTTCCAAAAGCGCTACATGAACCACGGTTTAAAAAATAATTACTACACTGTTATTAACATGTGGATTACCGGACTTTCATTCACCATTCAAGGCATATTGACACTTAGAAGCATTTTCTCAGATTTCACAGGGTTCTCCTAATGGCAGTTTTGAAAATGAGGCACATTTTGCAGAAAAATTCTCTTCAAGCGAGTTCTACCCAATAGACATGTAACTTACATTGTTTCCTTCACTATGACATTCCGTATTCCGAACAAGTTACATGCATCACGAGTTCGACAAACATTCTTTAATGAGTGTGAGCATGTGGATTACTGAACTTTCATCCACCATACAAGGCATATTTACACCTAGAAGTAGTTATTCTGATTTCGCAGGTTTTTCCTAACATCCAGTTTCGAAAATCATGCAATTTTCACAGAAACATTCAATTCAAGCGAGTTCTATCCAGTAGAATTGGTATTTTCAGAGCTTCACTCACCGAGACATTCCGTGTTCCGTAAACGTTACATTCATCACGGCTTCGACAAACATTATTTAATGACCGTGAGCATGTGGATTACCGATTTTCAACCACAATAAAAGGTATAATTACAAATAGAAACATTTACTTAGATTTCGCAGGTTTTCGTAACGTCAGTTACGAAAATCAGACAGATTTCGCAGAAGAATTCTCTTGGTGCATGTTTTATCCAATAGACATCTCATTTTCATAGATACCGTCACCGTAACATTCCGTGTTCCGAAAACAGTACATGCACCACGGATTCAACAAATATTCTCTGCTGAGTTCTTAGCATGTGAATTACACTTCTTTAATATCCCATTGAAAACACATTGTCACCTTAAAGCATTTACTCAGATGTTGCAGCGTTTTCAGTACACCAGTTTCCAAACTGAGGCAGATTTTTCAGTAAAATGCTCCTGGAGCGTGTTCTAACCAAGAGATATGTAATTTACATAGTTTGCCTCACCGTGACAGTCCATGTTCCGAACGCGTTACAAACATCACGGATTTGGCAAACATTCTTAATGAGTTGTGTACATGTGTATTACAAAACTTTCATCCACCATACAAGGCATATTTACACCTAGAAACATTAACACTGAGTTCGCAGTTATTTCCTAATAGCAGTTTCGAAAATCAGGCAGTTTTCAAAGGAAAAAACTGTTGGAGCGTGTTCTACCCAATAGATATGTAAATTTCATTGATTCTCCCACTGTGAAATTACGTGTTTTGAACAATCTACATGCAGAAAAGTTTCGACAAAATACACTACAGGGTTGTTTGCATGTGGATTACAGGACTTTCTCACTATAGAAGGCATATAGATGCTTAGAAGCATTTTCTGTGATTTCACAGAGTTTCCAAAAGCCAGTTTCAATAATGAGGCAGATTTCACGGCAAAAACCTCTTGGAGCGGGTTCTATCCAATAGACATGTAATTTACATGGATTCGCTCACCGTCAAATTCCGTGTTCCGAAAAAGCTACATGCATCACGGATTCGACAAATATTCACTACAGAGTTGTTAGCATAAGGATTACCGAACTTTCATCCACCATAAAAGCCATGTTGAAACTTTGAAGCATTTTCTCACATTTCGAAAGTTTTTCCTAATGCCAGTTATGAAAAGGAGGCAGATTTGGCAGAAAAATCCTCGTGGAGCGAGTACTTCCCAATAGAAATGTAATTTATATAATTTCGTTCACAGTGACATTCCATTTTCTGAACACGCTACCTGCATCAAGGTTTCAAAACTTTCTCGAATGAGTTGTGAACATGTAGATTACAGAACTTTCATCCACCATACATTGCATATTTACAACTAGAAATTTTAACTCAGAATTTGCAGCTTTTTCCTAATGCCAGTTTGGAAAATCAGGCCGTTTTCTGAGGGAAAAATTTTTGGAGCGAATTCTAACCAATAGGTGTGTAATTTAAAAAGAATCCATCGCCGGGATTTTCCGTGATACGATCACACTGCATGCATAACGCTTTCTAAAAATATTCACCACAGATTTGTTTGCATGTGGTTTTATGATCTTGCATCACAGTACAAGGCATATTGACACTTTGAAGCATTTTCTCTGATTTTGCAGAGATTTTCAAACGCCAGGTTCAAAAATGAGGCAGATTTCTCAGAAAAAACTCTTAGAGCAAATTCTACCCAAGAGACATGTATTTTACATAGATTCGCTCACCGTGATATTCTGTGTTCCGTACACACTTCACGTATCTCGGATTTGACAAATATTCACTACAGAGTAGTTAGCATGCGGATTACCGAACTTTCATCCACCATAAAAGGCAGATGTACAACGAGAATCTAGTAATCTGTGTTCGCTCGCAGGTTTTTCCTAACGCCAGTTTCAAAAATCAGGCCGATTTCTCAGGAAAAATCTCTTGGAGTGATTTCTTACCAAGGGAAATGTAACTTACATAAATTCCCTGGCCGTGAAATTCCGTGTTCCGAACATGTTACATGCATAAAGGATTCGACAAATATTCACTACAAATTTGTTAGCATGTGGATTACCGAACTTTCATCACAATACATTGAATATTGATTCTTAGAAGTACTTTCTCAGATTTTGCAGCGTTTCCTAAATGCCAGGTTCAAAAATGACGAAGTTTTCACAGAAAAACCCTCTCGGAGCGAGTTCTACCCAATAGAGAAGTCATTTACATTGTTTCAATCACCGTGAAATTCCACGATCTGAACACGCTACATGCATCACGGATTAGAAAAAGATTCTTTAATATGTTGTGCAAATGTGGATTACCGAACTTTCTTGCAACATAAAGGCACATTTACACCTGCAAATATTTACTCCCTTTTTGCAGCTGTTTCCAAACTTCAGATTCGATAATCATGCAATTTTCGCAGAAAAATTCTCTTCTAGCTCGTTCTACTCAATAGAATTGTAATTTCCATAGTTTCATTACCGTGAAATTCCGTTTTCCAAAAGCGCTACATGAACCACGGTTTAAAAAATAATTACTACACTGTTATTAACATGTGGATTACCGGACTTTCATTCACCATTCAAGGCATATTGACACTTAGAAGCATTTTCTCAGATTTCACAGGGTTCTCCTAATGGCAGTTTTGAAAATGAGGCACATTTTGCAGAAAAATTCTCTTCAAGCGAGTTCTACCCAATAGACATGTAACTTACATTGTTTCCTTCACTATGACATTCCATATTCTGAACAAGTTACATGCATCTCGAGTTCGACAAACATTCTTTAATGAGTGTGAGCATGTGGATTACTGAACTTTCATCCACCATACAAGGCATATTTACACCTAGAAGTAGTTATTCTGATTTCGCAGGTTTTTCCTAACATCCAGTTTCGAAAATCATGCAATTTTCACAGAAACATTCAATTCAAGCGAGTTCTATCCAGTAGAATTGGTATTTTCAGAGCTTCACTCACCGAGACATTCCGTGTTCCGTAAACGTTACATTCATCACGGCTTTGACAAACATTATTTAATGACCGTGAGCATGTGGATTACCGATTTTTCAACCACAATACAAGGCATATTTACACCTAGAAACATTTACTTAGATTTCGCAGGTTTTCTTAACATCAGTTACGAAATTCAGGCAGTTTTCGCAGAAAAATTCTCTTGGTGCACGTTCTATCCAATAGACATCTCATTTTCATAGATACCGTCACCGTAACATTCCGTGTTCCGAAAACAGTACATGCACCACGGATTGAACAAATATTCTCTGCTGAGTTCTTAGCATGTGAATTACACTTCTTTAATATCCCATTGAAAACACATTGTCACCTTAAAGCATTTACTCAGATTTTGCAGCGTTTTCAGTACACCAGTTTCCAAACTGAGGCAGATTTTTCAGTAAAATGCTCCTGGAGCGTTTTCTAACCAATATATATGTAATTTACATAGTTTGCCTCACCGTGACAGTCCATGTTCCGAACGCGTTATAAACATCACGGATTTGGCAAACATTCTTAATGAGTTGTGTACATGTGTATTACAAAACTTTCATCCACCATACAAGGCATATTTACACCTAGAAACATTAACACTGAGTTCGCAGTTATTTCCTAATAGCAGTTTCGAAAATCAGGCAGTTTTCAAAGGAAAAAACTGTTGGAGCGTGTTCTACCCAATAGATATGTAAATTTCATTGATTCTCCCACTGTGAAATTACGTGTTTTGAACAATCTACATGCAGAAAAGTTTCGACAAAATACACTACAGGGTTGTTTGCATGTGGATTAGAGGACTTTCTCACTATAGAAGGCATATAGATGCTTAGAAGCATTTTCTGTGATTTCACAGAGTTTCCAAAAGCCAGTTTCAATAATGAGGCAGATTTCACGGCAAAAACCTCTTGGAGCGGGTTCTATCCAATAGACATGTAATTTACATGGATTCGCTCACCGTCAAATTCCGTGTTCCGAAAAAGCTACATGCATCACGTATTCGACAAATATTCACTACAGAGTTGTTAGCATAAGGATTACCGAACTTTCATCCACCATAAAAGCCATGTTGAAACTTTGAAGCATTTTCTCACATTTCGAAAGTTTTTCCTAATGCCAGTTATGAAAAGGAGGCAGATTTGGCAGAAAAATCCTTGTGGAGCGAGTACTTCCCAATAGAAATGTAATTTATATAATTTCCCTCACAGTGACATTCCATTTTCTGAACACGCTACCTGCATCAAGGTTTCAAAACTTTCTCGAATGAGTTGTGAACATGTAGATTACAGAACTTTCATCCACCATACATGGCATATTTACAACTAGAAATTTTAACTCAGAATTTGCAGCTTTTTCCTAATGCCAGTTTGGAAAATCAGGCCGTTTTCTGAGGGAAAAATTTTTGGAGCGAATTCTAACCAATAGGTGTGTAATTTAAATAGATTCCATCGCCGGGATTTTCCGTGATACGATCACACTGCATGCATAACGCTTTCTAAAAATATTCACCACAGATTTGTTTGCATGTGGTTTTATGATCTTGCATCACAATACAAGGCATATTGACACTTTGAAGCATTTTCTCTGATTTTGCAGAGATTTTCAAACGCCAGGTTCAAAAATGAGGCAGATTTCTCAGAAAAAACTCTTAGAGCAAATTCTACCCAAGAGACATGTATTTTACATAGATTCGCTCACCGTGATATTCTGTGTTCCGTACACACTTCACGTATCTCGGATTTGACAAATATTCACTACAGAGTAGTTAGCATGCGGATTACCGAACTTTCATCCACCATAAAAGGCAGATGTACAACGAGAATCTAGTAATCTGTGTTCGCTCGCAGGTTTTTCCTAACGCCAGTTTCAAAAATCACGCCGATTTCTCAGGAAAAATCTCTTGGAGTGATTTCTTACCAAGGGAAATGTAACTTACATAAATTCCCTGGCCGTGAAATTCCGTGTTCCGGACATGTTACATGAATAAAGGATTCGACAAATATTCACTACAAATTTGTTAGCATGTGGATTACCGAACTTTCATCACAATACATTGAATATTGATTCTTAGAAGTACTTTCTCAGATTTTGCAGCGTTTCCTAAATGCCAGGTTCAAAAATGACGAAGTTTTCGCAGAAAAACCCTCTCGGAGCGAGTTCTACCCAATAGAGAAGTCATTTACATTGTTTCAATCACCGTGAAATTCCACGATCTGAACACGCTACATGCATCACGGATTAGAAAAAGATTCTTTAATATGTTGTGCAAATGTGGATTACCGAACTTTCTTGCAACATAAAGGCACATTTACACCTGCAAATATTTACTCCCTTTTTGCAGCTGTTTCCAAACTTCAGATTCGATAATCATGCAATTTTCGCAGAAAAATTCTCTTCTAGCTCATTCTACTCAATAGAATTGCAATTTCCATAGTTTCATTACCGTGAAATTCCGTTTTCCAAAAGCGCTACATGAACCACGGTTTAAAAAATAATTACTACAGTGTTATTAACATGTGGATTACCGGACTTTCATTCACCATTCAAGGCATATTGACACTTAGAAGCATTTTCTCAGATTTCACAGGGTTCTCCTAATGGCAGTTTTGAAAATGAGGCACATTTTGCAGAAAAATTCTCTTCAAGCGAGTTCTACCCAATAGACATGTAACTTACATTGTTTCTTTCACTATGACATTCCATATTCCGAACAAGTTACATGCATCTCGAGTTCGACAAACATTCTTTAATGAGTGTGAGCATGTGGATTACTGAACTTTCATCCACCATACAAGGCATATTTACACCTAGAAGTAGTTATTCTGATTTCGCAGGTTTTTCCTAACATCCAGTTTCGAAAATCATGCAATTTTCACAGAAACATTCAATTCAAGCGAGTTCTATCCAGTAGAATTGGTATTTTCAGAGCTTCACTCACCGAGACATTCCGTGTTCCGTAAACGTTACATTCATCACGGCTTCGACAAACATTATTTAATGACCGTGAGCATGTGGATTACCGATTTTTCAACCACAATACAAGGCATATTTACACCTAGAAACATTTACTTAGATTTCGCAGGTTTTCTTAACATCAGTTACGAAATTCAGGCAGCTTTCGCAGAAAAATTCTCTTGGTGCACGTTCTATCCAATAGACATCTCATTTTCATAGATACCGTCACCGTAACATTCCGTGTTCCAAAAACAGTACATGAACCACGGATTCAACAAATATTCACTGCTGAGTTCTTAGCATGTGAATTACACATCTTTAATATCCCATTGAAAACACATTGTCACCTTAAAGCATTTACTCAGATTTTGCAGCATTTTCATAACAACAGTTTCCAAACTGAGGCAGATTTTTCAGTAAAATGCTCCTGGAGCGTGTTCTAACCAAGATATATGTAATTTACATAGTTTGCCTCACCGTGACAGTCCATGTTCCGAACGCGTTACAAACATCACGGATTTCGCAAATATTCTTAATGAGTTGTGTACATGTGTATTAAAAACTTTCATCCACCATAAAAGGCATATTTACACCTAGAAACATTAACACTGAGTTCGCAGTTATTTCCTAATAGCAGTTTCGAAAATCAGGCAGTTTTCAAAGGAAAAAACTGTTGGAGCGTGTTCTACCCAATAGATATGTAAATTACATAGATTCTCCCACTGTGAAATTACGTGTTTTGAACAAACTACATGCAGAAAAGTTTCGACAAAAATACACTACAGGGTTGTTTGCATGTGGATTACAGGACTTTCTCACTATAGAAGGCATATAGATGCTTAGAAGCATTTTCTGTGATTTCACAGAGTTTCCAAACACCAGTTTCAAAAATGAGGCAGATTTCACGGCAAAAACCTCTTGGAGCGGGTTCTAACCAATAGACATGTAATTTACATGGATTCGCTCACCGTCAAATTCCGTGTTCCGAAAAAGCTTCATGCATCACGGATTCGACAAATATTCACTACAGAGTTGTTAGCATAAGGATTACCGAACTTTCATACACCATAAAAGCCATGTTGACACTTTGAAGCATTTTCTCACATTTCGAAAGTTTTTCCTAATGCCAGTTTTGAAAAGGAGGCAGATTTGGCAGAAAAATCCTCGTGGAGCGAGTACTTCCCAATAGAAATGTAATTTATATTGTTTCCCTCACAGTGACATTCCATTTTCTGAACACGCTACATGCATCAAGGTTTCAACAAACTTTCTCGAATGAGTTGTGAACATGTAGATTACAGAACTTTCATCCACCATACATGGCATATTTACAACTAGAAACTTTAACTCTGAATTTGCAGCTTTTTCCTAATGCCAGTTTGGAAAATCAGGCCGTTTTCCCAGGGAAAAACTTTTGGAGCGAATTCTAACCAATAGGTGTGTAATTTACAAAGATTCCATCACCGCGATTTTCCGTGATACGATCACACTGCATGCATAACGCTTTCTAAATATATTCACCACAGATTTGTTTGCATGTGGTTTTATGATCTTGCATCACAATACAAGGCATATTGACACTTTGAAGCATTTTCTCTGATTTTGCAGAGATTTTCAAACGCCAGGTTCAAAAATGAGGCAGATTTCTCAGAAAAACCTCTTAGAGCAAATTCTACCCAAGAGACATGTATTTTACATAGATTCGCTCACCGTGATATTCTGTGTTCCGAACACACTTCACGTATCTCGGATTCGACAAATATTCACTACAGAGTAGTTAGCATGCGGATTACCGAACTTTCATCCACCATAAAAGACAGATGTACACCGAGAATCTAGTAATCTGGGTTCGCTCGCAGGTTTTTCCTAACGCCAGTTTCAAAAATCAGGCCGATTTCTCAGGAAAAAACTTTTGGAGTGATTACTTTCCAAGGGAAATGTAACTTACATAAATTCCCTGGCTGTGAAATTCCATGTTCCGAACATGTTACATGCATAAAGGATTCGACAAATATTCACTACAAATTTGTTAGCATGTGGATTACCGAACTTTCATCACAATACATTGAATATTGATTCTTAGAAGTACTTTCTCAGATTTTGCAGCGTTTTCTAAATGCCAGGTTCAAAAATGACGAAGTTTTCGCAGAAAAACCCTCTCGGAGCGAGTTCTACCCAATAGAGTAGTCATTTACATTGTTTCAATCACCGTGAAATTCCACGATCTGAACACGCTACATGCATCACGGATTAGAAAAAGATTCTTTAATATGTTGTGCAAATGTGGATTACCGAAATTTCTTGCAACATAAAGGCACATTTACACCTGCAAATATTTACTCCCTTTTTGCAGCTGTTTCCAAACTTCAGATTCGATAATCATGCAATTTTCGCAGAAAAATTCTCTTCTAGGTCGTTCTACTCAATAGAATTATAATTTCCACAGTTTCATTACCGTGAAATTCCGTTTTCCAAAAGCGCTACATGAATCACGGTTTAAAAAATAATTACTACACTGTTATTAACATGTGGATTACCGGACTTTCATTCACCATTCAAGGCATATTGACACTTAGAAGCATTTTCTCAGATTTCACAGGGTTCTTCTAATGGCAGTTTTGAAAATGAAGCATCTTACGCAGAAAAATTCTCTTCAAGCGAGTTCTACCCAATAGACATGTAACTTACATTGTTTCCTTCACTATGACATTCCATATTCCAAACAAGTTACATGCATCACGAGTTCGACAAACATTCTTTAATGAGTGTGAGCATGTGGATTACTGAACTTGCAACCACCATACAAGGCATATTTACACCTAGAAGTAGTTATTCTGATTTTGCATGTTTTTCCTAACATCCAGTTTCGAAAATCTTGAAATTTTCACAGAAATCTTCAATTCAAGCGAGTTTTATCCAGTAGAATTGTTATTTTCAGAGCTTCACTCACCGAGACATTCTGTATTCCGTAAACGTTACTTTCATCACGGCTTCGACAAACATTATTTAATGACCGTGAGCATGTGGATTACCGACTTTTCAACCACAATACAAGGCATATTTACACCTAGAAACATTTACTTAGATTTCGCAGGTTTTCATAACGTCAGTTACGAAAATCAGGCAGATTTCGCAGAAAAATTCTCTTGGTACACATTCTATCCAATAGACATCTCATTTTCATAGATACCATCACCGTAACATTCCGTGTTCCGAAAACAGTACATGCACCACGGATTCAACAAATATTCTCTGCTGAGTTCTTAGCATGTGAATTACACATCTTTAATATCCCATTGAAAACACATTGTCACCTTAAAGCATTTACTCAGATTTTGCAGCGTTTTCATAACACCAGTTTCCAAACTGAGGCAGATTTTTCAGTAAAATGCTCCTGGAGCGTGTTCTAACCAAGAGATATGTAATTTACATAGATTGCCTCACCGTGAGAGTCCATGTTCCGAACGCGTTACACACATCACGGATTTGGCAAACATTCTTAATGAGTTGTGTACATGTGTATTACAAAACTTTCATCCACCATACAAGGCATATTTACACCTAGAAACATTAACACTGTGTTCGCAGTTATTTCCTAATAGCAGTTTCGAAAATCAGGCAGTTTTCAAATGAAAAAACTTTTGGAGAGTGCTCTACCCAATAGATATGTATATTATATAGATTCTGCCAGTGTGAAATTACGTGTTTTGAACAAGCTACATGCAGAAAAGTTTTGACAAAAATACACTACAGTGTTGTTTCCATGTGGATTACAGGAATATCTCACTATAGAAGGCATATAGATGCTTAGAAGCATTTTCTGTGATTTCACATAGTTTCCAAACGCCTGTTTCAAAAATGAGGCAGATTTCACGGCAAAAACCTCTTGGAGCGGGTTCTAACCAATAGACATGTAATTTAAATGGATTGGCTCACCGTCAAATTCCGTGTTCCGAACACGCTACATGCATCTCGGATGCGACAAATATTAACTACAGAGTTGTTAGCAAGTATATTACAGCACTTTCATCCACCATACAAGGCTTACTGAATCTTTGAAAAATTCTCTCAGATTTCACATGTTAGTTTGAACGCCAGGTTTGAAAATGAGGCAGATATGGCAGAAAAATTCTCTTGGAGCCAGTTCTACCCAAAAGATAGGTAATTTACCTACTTTAATTCACCGTGACATTCTGTGATCTGAACATGTTACATGCACCACGGATTCAAAAAATATTCTTTAATGAGTTGTGAACATGTGTATTAACGAACTTTAATCCACCTTACAGTGCATATTTATACATAGAAATTTTATTCTGATTTAGTAGTATTCTCCTAATGTCAGTCTCTAAAATCATGCAGTTTCCACAGAAAAATCCTCTTGGAGCGAGTTCTACCCAATAGACATGCAATTTACATAGGACCAGTCATCGTGAAATTCCATGTTCCGAAAAAGCTACATGCATCACGGATTCGACAAATATTCACTACAGAGTTATTAGCATAAGGATTACCGAACTTTCATCCACCATATAAGCCATGTTGACACTTTGAAGCATTTTCTCACATTTCGAAAGTTTTTCCTAATGCCAGTTTTGAAAAGGAGCAGATTTGGCAGAAAAATCCTCGTGGAGCGAGTACTTCCCAATAGAAATGTAATTTATATAGTTTCCCTCACAGTGACATTCCATTTTCTGAATACGCTACATGCATCAAGGTTTCAACAAACTTTCTCGAATGAGTTGTGAACATATAGATTACAGAACTTTCATCCACCATAAATGGCATATTTACAACTAGAAACTTTAACTCTGAATTTGAAGATTTTCCTAATGCCCGTTTGGAAAATCAGGCCGTTTTCTCATGGAAAAACTTTAGGAGCGAATTGCAACCAATACGTGTGTAATATACATAGATTCCATCGCCGGGATTTTCCGTGATACGATCACACTGCACGCATAACGCTTTCTAAAAATATTCACCACAGATTTGTTTGCATGTGGTTTTATGATCTTGCATCACAATAAAAGGCATATTGACACTTTGAAGCATTTTGTCTGATTTTGCAGAAATTTTCAGAAGCCAGGTTGAAAAATGAGGCAGATTTCTCAGAAAAAACTCTTAGAGCAAATTCTACCCGAGACATTTATTTTACATAGATTCGCTCACCGTGAAATTCTGTGTTCCGAACACACTTCACGTATCTCGGATTCGACAAATATTAACTACAGAGTAGTTAGCATGCGGATTACCGAACTTTCATCCACCATAAAAGGCAGATGTACACCGAGAATCTAGTAATCTGGGTTCGCAGGTTTTTCCTAACGCCAGCTTCAAAAATCAGGAAGATTTCTCAGGAAAAATCTCTTGGAGTGATTTCTAACCAAGGGAAATGTAACTTACATAAATTCCCTGGCCGTGAAATTCCGTGTTCCGAACATGTTACTTGCATAAAGGTTTCGACAAAGATTCACTACAAATTTGTTAGCATGTGGATTACCGAACTTTCATCACAATACATTGAATATTGATTCTTAGAAGTACTTTCTCAGATTTTGCAGCGTTTTCTAAATGCCAGGTTCAAAAATGACGAAGTTTTCGCAGAAAAACACTCTCGGAGCGAGTTCTACCCAATAGAGAAGTCATTTACATTGTTTCAATCACCGTGAAATTCCACGAACTGATCACGCTACATGCATCACGGATTAGAAAAAGATTCTTTAATATGTTGTGCAAATGTGGATTACCGAACTTTCTTGCAACATAAAGCACATTTACACCTGCAAATATTTACTCCCTTTTTGCAGCTGTTTTCAAACTTCAGATTCGATAATCATGCAATTTTCGCAGAAAAATTCTCTTCTAGCTCATTCTACTCAATAGAATTGTCATTTCCATAGTTTCATTACCGTGAAATTCCGTTTTCCAAAAGTGCTACATGAATCACGGTTTAAAAAGTAATTACTACACTGTTATTAACATGTGAATTACTGGACTTTCATTCACCATTCAAGGCATATTGACACTTAGAAGCATTTTCTCAGATTTCACAGGGTTCTCCTAATGGCAGTTTTGAAAATGAGGCACATTTTGCAGAAAAATTCTCTTCAAGCGAGTTGTACCCAATAGACATGTAACTTACATTGTTTCCTTCACTATGACATTCCGTATTCCGAACAAGTTACATGCATCTCGAGTTCGACAAACATTCTTTAATGAGTGTGAGCATGTGGATTACTGAACTTTCATCCACCATACAAGGCATATTTACACCTAGAAGTAGTCATTCTGATTTCGCAGGTTTTTCCTAACATCCAGTTTCGAAAATCATGCAATTTTCACAGAAACATTCAATTCAAGCGAGTTCTATCCAGTAGAATTGGTATTTTCAGAGCTTCACTCACCGAGACATTCCGTGTTCCGTAAACGTTACATTCATCACGGCTTCGACAAACATTATTTAATGACCGTGAGCATGTGGATTACCGATTTTTCAACCACAATAAAAGGTATAATTACACCTAGAAACATTTACTTAGATTTCGCAGGTTTTCGTAACGTCAGTTACGAAAATCAGACAGATTTCGCAGAAAAATTCTCTTGGTGCACGTTTTATCCAATAGACATCTCATTTTCATAGATACCGTCACCGTAACATTCCGTGTTCCGAAAACAGTACATGCACCACGGATTCAACAAATATTCTCTGCTGAGTTCTTAGCATGTGAATTACTCTTCTTTAATATCCCATTGAAAACACATTGTCACCTTAAAGCATTTACTCAGATTTTGCAGCGTTTTCATAACACCAGTTTCCAAACTGAGGCAGATTTTTCAGTAAAATGCTCCTGGAGCGTTTTCTAACCAATATATATGTAATTTACATAGTTTGCCTCACCGTGACAGTCCATGTTCCGAACGCGTTACAAACATCACGGATTTGGCAAACATTCTTAATGAGTTGTGTACATGTGTATTACAAAACTTTCATCCACCATACAAGGCATATTTACACCTAGAAACATTAACACTGTGTTCGCAGTTATTTCCTAATAGCAGTTTCGAAAATCAGGCAGTTTTCAAAGGAAAAAACTGTTGGAGCGTGTTCTACCCAATAGATATGTAAATTTCATTGATTCTCCCACTGTGAAATTACGTGTTTTGAACAATCTACATGCAGAAAAGTTTCGACAAAATACACTACAGGGTTGTTTGCATGTGGATTAGAGGACTTTCTCACTATAGAAGGCATATAGATGCTTAGAAGCATTTTCTGGATTTCACAGATTTTCCAAAAGCCAGTTTCAATAATGAGGCAGATTTCACGGCAAAAACCTCTTGGAGCGGGTTCTATCCAATAGACATGTAATTTACATGGATTCGCTCACCGTCAAATTCCGTGTTCCGAAAAAGCTACATGCATCACGGATTCGACAAATATTCACCTCAGAGTTGTTAGCATAAGGATTACCGAACTTTCATCCACCATAAAAGCCATGTTGACACTTTGAAGCATTTTCTCACATTTCAAAAGTTTTTCCTAATGCCAGTTTTGAAAAGGAGGCAGATTTGGCAGAAAAATACTCGTGGACCGAGTACTTCCCAATAGAAATGTAATTTATATTGTTTCCCTCACAGTGACATTCCATTTTCTGAACACGCTACATGCATCAAGGTTTCAACAAACTTTCTCGAATGAGTTGTGAAAATGTAGATTACAGAACTTTCATCCACCATACATGGCATATTTACAACTAGAAACTTTAACTCTGAATTTGCAGCTTTTTCCTAATGCCAGTTTGGAAAATCAGGCCGTTTTCCCAGGGAAAAACTTTTGGAGCGAATTCTAACCAATAGGTGTGTAATTTACAAAGATTCCATCACCGCGATTTTCCGTGATACGATCACACTGCATGCATAACGCTTTCTAAATATATTCACCACAGATTTGTTTGCATATGGTTTTATGATCTTGCATCACAATACAAGGCATATTGACACTTTGAAGCATTTTCTCTGATTTTGCAGAGATTTTCAAACGCCAGGTTCAAAAATGAGGCAGATTTCTCTGAAAAACCTCTTAGAGCAAATTCTACCCAAGAGACATGTATTTTACATAGATTCGCTCACCGTGATATTCTGTGTTCCGAACACACTTCACGTATCTCGGATTCGACAAATATTCACTACAGAGTAGTTAGCATGCGGATTACCGAACTTTCATCCACCATAAAAGGCAGATGTACACCGAGAATCTAGTAATCTGGGTTCGCTCGCAGGTTTTTCCTAACGCCAGTTTCAAAAATCAGGCCGATTTCTCAGGAAAAATCTTTTGGAGTGATTTATTTCCAAGGGAAATGTAACTTACATAAATTCCCTGGCCGTGAAATTCCATGTTCCGAACATGTTACATGCATAAAGGATTCGACAAATATTCACTACAAATTTGTTAGCATGTGGATAACCGAACTTTCATCACAATACATTGAATATTGATTCTTAGAAGTACTTTCTCAGATTTTGCAGAGTATTCTAAATGCCAGGTTCAAAAATGACGAAGTTTTCGCAGAAAAACCCTCTCGGAGCGAGTTCTACCCAATAGAGTAGTCATTTACATTGTTTCAATCACCGTGAAATTCCACGATCTGAACACGCTACATGCATCACGGATTAGAAAAAGATTCTTTAATATGTTGTGCAAATGTGGATTACCGAACTTTCTTGCAACATAAAGGCACATTTACACCTGCAAATATTTACTCCCTTTTTGCAGCTGTTTCCAAACTTCAGATTCGATAATCATGCAATTTTCGCAGAAAAATTCTCTTCTAGCTCGTTCTACTCAATAGAATTGCAATTTCCATAGTTTCATTACCGTGAAATTCCATTTTCCAAAAGCGCTACATGAACCACGGTTTAAAAAATAATTACTACACTGTTATTAACATGTGGATTACCGGACTTTCATTCACCATTCAAGGCATATTGACACTTAGAAGCATTTTCTCAGATTTCACAGGGTTCTCCTAATGGCAGTTTTGAAAATGAGGCACATTTTGCAGAAAAATTCTCTTCAAGCGAGTTCTACCCAATAGACATGTAACTTACATTGTTTCCTTCACTATGACATTCCATATTCCGAACAAGTTACATGCATCTCGAGTTCGACAAACATTCTTTAATGAGTGTGAGCATGTGGATTACTGAACTTTCATCCACCATACAAGGCATATTTACACCTAGAAGTAGTTATTCTGATTTCGCAGGTTTTTCCTAACATCCAGTTTCGAAAATCATGCAATTTTCACAGAAACATTCAATTCAAGCGAGTTCTATCCAGTAGAATTGGTATTTTCAGAGCTTCACTCACCGAGACATTCCGTGTTCCGTAAACGTTACATTCATCACGGCTTCGACAAACATTATTTAATGACCGTGAGCATGTGGATTACCGATTTTTCAACCACAATACAAGGCATATTTACACCTAGAAACATTTACTTAGATTTCGCAGGTTTTCTTAACATCAGTTACGAAATTCAGGCAGCTTTCGCAGAAAAATTCTCTTGGTGCACGTTCTATCCAATAGACATCTCATTTTCATAGATACCGTCACCGTAACATTCCGTGTTCCAAAAACAGTACATGAACCACGGATTCAACAAATATTCACTGCTGAGTTCTTAGCATGTGAATTACACATCTTTAATATCCCATTGAAAACACATTGTCACCTTAAAGCATTTACTCAGATTTTGCAGCATTTTCATAACAACAGTTTCCAAACTGAGGCAGATTTTTCAGTAAAATGCTCCTGGAGCGTGTTCTAACCAAGATATATGTAATTTACATAGTTTGCCTCACCGTGACAGTCCATGTTCCGAACGCGTTACAAACATCACGGATTTCGCAAATATTCTTAATGAGTTGTGTACATGTGTATTAAAAACTTTCATCCACCATAAAAGGCATATTTACACCTAGAAACATTAACACTGAGTTCGCAGTTATTTCCTAATAGCAGTTTCGAAAATCAGGCAGTTTTCAAAGGAAAAAACTGTTGGAGCGTGTTCTACCCAATAGATATGTAAATTACATAGATTCTCCCACTGTGAAATTACGTGTTTTGAACAAACTACATGCAGAAAAGTTTCGACAAAAATACACTACAGGGTTGTTTGCATGTGGATTACAGGACTTTCTCACTATAGAAGGCATATAGATGCTTAGAAGCATTTTCTGTGATTTCACAGAGTTTCCAAACACCAGTTTCAAAAATGAGGCAGATTTCACGGCAAAAACCTCTTGGAGCGGGTTCTATCCAATAGACATGTAATTTACATGGATTCGCTCACCGTCAAATTCCGTGTTCCGAAAAAGCTACATGCATCACGGATTCGACAAATATTCACCTCAGAGTTGTTAGCATAAGGATTACCGAACTTTCATCCACCATAAAAGCCATGTTGACACTTTGAAGCATTTTCTCACATTTCAAAAGTTTTTCCTAATGCCAGTTTTGAAAAGGAGGCAGATTTGGCAGAAAAATACTCGTGGACCGAGTACTTCCCAATAGAAATGTAATTTATATTGTTTCCCTCACAGTGACATTCCATTTTCTGAACACGCTACATGCATCAAGGTTTCAACAAACTTTCTCGAATGAGTTGTGAAAATGTAGATTACAGAACTTTCATCCACCATACATGGCATATTTACAACTAGAAACTTTAACTCTGAATTTGCAGCTTTTTCCTAATGCCAGTTTGGAAAATCAGGCCGTTTTCCCAGGGAAAAACTTTTGGAGCGAATTCTAACCAATAGGTGTGTAATTTACAAAGATTCCATCACCGCGATTTTCCGTGATACGATCACACTGCATGCATAACGCTTTCTAAATATATTCACCACAGATTTGTTTGCATATGGTTTTATGATCTTGCATCACAATACAAGGCATATTGACACTTTGAAGCATTTTCTCTGATTTTGCAGAGATTTTCAAACGCCAGGTTCAAAAATGAGGCAGATTTCTCTGAAAAACCTCTTAGAGCAAATTCTACCCAAGAGACATGTATTTTACATAGATTCGCTCACCGTGATATTCTGTGTTCCGAACACACTTCACGTATCTCGGATTCGACAAATATTCACTACAGAGTAGTTAGCATGCGGATTACCGAACTTTCATCCACCATAAAAGGCAGATGTACACCGAGAATCTAGTAATCTGGGTTCGCTCGCAGGTTTTTCCTAACGCCAGTTTCAAAAATCAGGCCGATTTCTCAGGAAAAATCTTTTGGAGTGATTTATTTCCAAGGGAAATGTAACTTACATAAATTTCCTGGCCGTGAAATTCCATGTTCCGAACATGTTACATGCATAAAGGATTCGACAAATATTCACTACAAATTTGTTAGCATGTGGATAACCGAACTTTCATCACAATACATTGAATATTGATTCTTAGAAGTACTTTCTCAGATTTTGCAGAGTTTTCTAAATGCCAGGTTCAAAAATGACGAAGTTTTCGCAGAAAAACCCTCTCGGAGCGAGTTCTACCCAATAGAGTAGTCATTTACATTGTTTCAATCACCGTGAAATTCCACGATCTGAACACGCTACATGCATCACGGATTAGAAAAAGATTCTTTAATATGTTGTGCAAATGTGGATTACCGAACTTTCTTGCAACATAAAGGCACATTTACACCTGCAAATATTTACTCCCTTTTTGCAGCTGTTTCCAAACTTCAGATTCGATAATCATGCAATTTTCGCAGAAAAATTCTCTTCTAGCTCGTTCTACTCAATAGAATTGCAATTTCCATAGTTTCATTACCGTGAAATTCCATTTTCCAAAAGCGCTACATGAACCACGGTTTAAAAAATAATTACTACACTGTTATTAACATGTGGATTACCGGACTTTCATTCACCATTCAAGGCATATTGACACTTAGAAGCATTTTCTCAGATTTCACAGGGTTCTCCTAATGGCAGTTTTGAAAATGAGGCACATTTTGCAGAAAAATTCTCTTCAAGCGAGTTCTACCCAATAGACATGTAACTTACATTGTTTCCTTCACTATGACATTCCATATTCCGAACAAGTTACATGCATCTCGAGTTCGACAAACATTCTTTAATGAGTGTGAGCATGTGGATTACTGAACTTTCATCCACCATACAAGGCATATTTACACCTAGAAGTAGTTATTCTGATTTCGCAGGTTTTTCCTAACATCCAGTTTCGAAAATCATGCAATTTTCACAGAAACATTCAATTCAAGCGAGTTCTATCCAGTAGAATTGGTATTTTCAGAGCTTCACTCACCGAGACATTCCGTGTTCCGTAAACGTTACATTCATCACGGCTTCGACAAACATTATTTAATGACCGTGAGCATGTGGATTACCGATTTTTCAACCACAATACAAGGCATATTTACACCTAGAAACATTTACTTAGATTTCGCAGGTTTTCTTAACATCAGTTACGAAATTCAGGCAGCTTTCGCAGAAAAATTCTCTTGGTGCACGTTCTATCCAATAGACATCTCATTTTCATAGATACCGTCACCGTAACATTCCGTGTTCCAAAAACAGTACATGAACCACGGATTCAACAAATATTCACTGCTGAGTTCTTAGCATGTGAATTACACATCTTTAATATCCCATTGAAAACACATTGTCACCTTAAAGCATTTACTCAGATTTTGCAGCATTTTCATAACAACAGTTTCCAAACTGAGGCAGATTTTTCAGTAAAATGCTCCTGGAGCGTGTTCTAACCAAGATATATGTAATTTACATAGTTTGCCTCACCGTGACAGTCCATGTTCCGAACGCGTTACAAACATCACGGATTTCGCAAATATTCTTAATGAGTTGTGTACATGTGTATTAAAAACTTTCATCCACCATAAAAGGCATATTTACACCTAGAAACATTAACACTGAGTTCGCAGTTATTTCCTAATAGCAGTTTCGAAAATCAGGCAGTTTTCAAAGGAAAAAACTGTTGGAGCGTGTTCTACCCAATAGATATGTAAATTACATAGATTCTCCCACTGTGAAATTACGTGTTTTGAACAAACTACATGCAGAAAAGTTTCGACAAAAATACACTACAGGGTTGTTTGCATGTGGATTACAGGACTTTCTCACTATAGAAGGCATATAGATGCTTAGAAGCATTTTCTGTGATTTCACAGAGTTTCCAAACACCAGTTTCAAAAATGAGGCAGATTTCACGGCAAAAACCTCTTGGAGCGGGTTCTATCCAATAGACATGTAATTTACATGGATTCGCTCACCGTCAAATTCCGTGTTCCGAAAAAGCTACATGCATCACGGATTCGACAAATATTCACCTCAGAGTTGTTAGCATAAGGATTACCGAACTTTCATCCACCATAAAAGCCATGTTGACACTTTGAAGCATTTTCTCACATTTCAAAAGTTTTTCCTAATGCCAGTTTTGAAAAGGAGGCAGATTTGGCAGAAAAATACTCGTGGACCGAGTACTTCCCAATAGAAATGTAATTTATATTGTTTCCCTCACAGTGACATTCCATTTTCTGAACACGCTACATGCATCAAGGTTTCAACAAACTTTCTCGAATGAGTTGTGAAAATGTAGATTACAGAACTTTCATCCACCATACATGGCATATTTACAACTAGAAACTTTAACTCTGAATTTGCAGCTTTTTCCTAATGCCAGTTTGGAAAATCAGGCCGTTTTCCCAGGGAAAAACTTTTGGAGCGAATTCTAACCAATAGGTGTGTAATTTACAAAGATTCCATCACCGCGATTTTCCGTGATACGATCACACTGCATGCATAACGCTTTCTAAATATATTCACCACAGATTTGTTTGCATATGGTTTTATGATCTTGCATCACAATACAAGGCATATTGACACTTTGAAGCATTTTCTCTGATTTTGCAGAGATTTTCAAACGCCAGGTTCAAAAATGAGGCAGATTTCTCTGAAAAACCTCTTAGAGCAAATTCTACCCAAGAGACATGTATTTTACATAGATTCGCTCACCGTGATATTCTGTGTTCCGAACACACTTCACGTATCTCGGATTCGACAAATATTCACTACAGAGTAGTTAGCATGCGGATTACCGAACTTTCATCCACCATAAAAGGCAGATGTACACCGAGAATCTAGTAATCTGGGTTCGCTCGCAGGTTTTTCCTAACGCCAGTTTCAAAAATCAGGCCGATTTCTCAGGAAAAATCTTTTGGAGTGATTTATTTCCAAGGGAAATGTAACTTACATAAATTCCCTGGCCGTGAAATTCCATGTTCCGAACATGTTACATGCATAAAGGATTCGACAAATATTCACTACAAATTTGTTAGCATGTGGATAACCGAACTTTCATCACAATACATTGAATATTGATTCTTAGAAGTACTTTCTCAGATTTTGCAGAGTATTCTAAATGCCAGGTTCAAAAATGACGAAGTTTTCGCAGAAAAACCCTCTCGGAGCGAGTTCTACCCAATAGAGTAGTCATTTACATTGTTTCAATCACCGTGAAATTCCACGATCTGAACACGCTACATGCATCACGGATTAGAAAAAGATTCTTTAATATGTTGTGCAAATGTGGATTACCGAACTTTCTTGCAACATAAAGGCACATTTACACCTGCAAATATTTACTCCCTTTTTGCAGCTGTTTCCAAACTTCAGATTCGATAATCATGCAATTTTCGCAGAAAAATTCTCTTCTAGCTCGTTCTACTCAATAGAATTGCAATTTCCATAGTTTCATTACCGTGAAATTCCATTTTCCAAAAGCGCTACATGAACCACGGTTTAAAAAATAATTACTACACTGTTATTAACATGTGGATTACCGGACTTTCATTCACCATTCAAGGCATATTGACACTTAGAAGCATTTTCTCAGATTTCACAGGGTTCTCCTAATGGCAGTTTTGAAAATGAGGCACATTTTGCAGAAAAATTCTCTTCAAGCGAGTTCTACCCAATAGACATGTAACTTACATTGTTTCCTTCACTATGACATTCCATATTCCGAACAAGTTACATGCATCTCGAGTTCGACAAACATTCTTTAATGAGTGTGAGCATGTGGATTACTGAACTTTCATCCACCATACAAGGCATATTTACACCTAGAAGTAGTTATTCTGATTTCGCAGGTTTTTCCTAACATCCAGTTTCGAAAATCATGAAATTTTCACAGAAACATTCAATTCAAGCGAGTTCTATCCAGTAGAATTGGTATTTTCAGAGCTTCACTCACCGAGACATTCCGTGTTCCGTAAACGTTACATTCATCACGGCTTCGACAAACATTATTTAATGACCGTGAGCATGTGGATTACCGATTTTTCAACCACAATACAAGGCATATTTACACCTAGAAACATTTACTTAGATTTCGCAGGTTTTCTTAACATCAGTTACGAAATTCAGGCAGTTTTCGCAGAAAAATTCTCTTGGTGCACGTTCTATCCAATAGACATCTCATTTTCATAGATACCGTCACCGTAACATTCCGTGTTCCAAAAACAGTACATGAACCACGGATTCAACAAATATTCACTGCTGAGTTCTTAGCATGTGAATTACACATCTTTAATATCCCATTGAAAACACATTGTCACCTTAAAGCATTTACTCAGATTTTGCAGCATTTTCATAACAACAGTTTCCAAACTGAGGCAGATTTTTCAGTAAAATGCTCCTGGAGCGTGTTCTAACCAAGATATATGTAATTTACATAGTTTGCCTCACCGTGACAGTCCATGTTCCGAACGCGTTACAAACATCACGGATTTCGCAAATATTCTTAATGAGTTGTGTACATGTGTATTAAAAACTTTCATCCACCATAAAAGGCATATTTACACCTAGAAACATTAACACTGAGTTCGCAGTTATTTCCTAATAGCAGTTTCGAAAATCAGGCAGTTTTCAAAGGAAAAAACTGTTGGAGCGTGTTCTACCCAATAGATATGTAAATTACATAGATTCTCCCACTGTGAAATTACGTGTTTTGAACAAACTACATGCAGAAAAGTTTCGACAAAAATACACTACAGGGTTGTTTGCATGTGGATTACAGGACTTTCTCACTATAGAAGGCATATAGATGCTTAGAAGCATTTTCTGTGATTTCACAGAGTTTCCAAACACCAGTTTCATAAATGAGGCAGATTTCACGGCAAAAACCTCTTGGAGCGGGTTCTAACCAATAGACATGTAATTTACATGGATTCGCTCACCGTCAAATTCCGTGTTCCGAAAAAGCTTCATGCATCACGGATTCGACAAATATTCACTACAGAGTTGTTAGCATAAGGATTACCGAACTTTCATACACCATAAAAGCCATGTTGACACTTTGAAGCATTTTCTCACATTTCGAAAGTTTTTCCTAATGCCAGTTTTGAAAAGGAGGCAGATTTGGCAGAAAAATCCTCGTGGAGCGAGTACTTCCCAATAGAAATGTAATTTATATTGTTTCCCTCACAGTGACATTCCATTTTCTGAACACGCTACATGCATCAATGTTTCAACAAACTTTCCCGAATGAGTTGTGAACATGTAGATTACAGAACTTTCATCCACCATACATGGCATATTTACAACTAGAAACTTTAACTCTGAATTTGCAGCTTTTTCCTAATGCCAGTTTGGAAAATCAGGCCGTTTTCCCAGGGAAAAACTTTTGGAGCGAATTCTAACCAATAGGTGTGTAATTTACAAAGATTCCATCACCGCGATTTTCCGTGATACGATCACACTGCATGCATAACGCTTTCTAAATATATTCACCACAGATTTGTTTGCATGTGGTTTTATGATCTTGCATCACAATACAAGGCATATTGACACTTTGAAGCATTTTCTCTGATTTTGCAGAGATTTTCAAACGCCAGGTTCAAAAATGAGGCAGATTTCTCAGAAAAACCTCTTAGAGCAAATTCTACCCAAGAGACATGTATTTTACATAGATTCGCTCACCGTGATATTCTGTGTTCCGAACACACTTCACGTATCTCGGATTCGACAAATATTCACTACAGAGTAGTTAGCATGCGGATTACCGAACTTTCATCCACCATAAAAGACAGATGTACACCGAGAATCTAGTAATCTGGGTTCGCTCGCAGGTTTTTCCTAACGCCAATTTCAAAAATCAGGCCGATTTCTCAGGAAAAAACTTTTGGAGTGATTACTTTCCAAGGGAAATGTAACTTACATAAATTCCCTGGCCGTGAAATTCCATGTTCCGAACATGTTACATGCATAAAGGATTCGACAAATATTCACTACAAATTTGTTAGCATGTGGATTACCGAACTTTCATCACAATACATTGAATATTGATTCTTAGAAGTACTTTCTCAGATTTTGCAGAGTTTTCTAAATGCCAGGTTCAAAAATGACGAAGTTTTCGCAGAAAAACCCTCTCGGAGCGAGTTCTACCCAATAGAGTAGTCATTTACATTGTTTCAATCACCGTGAAATTCCACGATCTGAACACGCTACATGCATCACGGATTAGAAAAAGATTCTTTAATATGTTGTGCAAAAGTGGATTACCGAACTTTCATGCAACATAAAGGCACATTTACACCTGCAAATATTTACTCCCTTTTTGCAGCTGTTTCCAAACTTCAGATTCGATAATCATGCAATTTTCTCAGAAAAATTCTCTTCTAGCTCGTTCTACTCAATAGAATTATAATTTCCACAGTTTCATTACCGTGAAATTCCGTTTTCCAAAAGCGCTACATGAATCACGGTTTAAAAAATAATTACTACACTGTTATTAACATGTGGATTACCGGACTTTCATTCACCATTCAAGGCATATTGACACTTAGAAGCATTTTCTCAGATTTCACAGGGTTCTTCTAATGGCAGTTTTGAAAATGAAGCATATTACGCAGAAAAATTCTCTTCAAGCGAGTTCTACCCAATAGACATGTAACTTACATTGTTTCCTTCACTATGACATTCCATATTCCAAACAAGTTACATGCATCACGAGTTCGACAAACATTCTTTAATGAGTGTGAGCATGTGGATTACTGAACTTGCAACCACCATACAAGGCATATTTACACCTAGATGTAGTTATTCTGATTTTGCATGTTTTTCCTAACATCCAGTTTCGAAAATCTTGAAATTTTCACAGAAATCTTCAATTCAAGCGAGTTTTATCCAGTAGAATTGTTATTTTCAGAGCTTCACTCACCGAGACCTTCTGTATTCCGTAAACGTTACTTTCATCACGGCTTCGACAAACATTATTTAATGACCGTGAGCATGTGGATTACCGACTTTTCAACCACAATACAAGGCATATTTACACCTAGAAACATTTACTTAGATTTCGCAGGTTTTCATAACGTCAGTTACGAAAATCAGGCAGATTTCGCAGAAAAATTCTCTTGGTACACATTCTATCCAATAGACATCTCATTTTCATAGATACCATCACCGTAACATTCCGTGTTCCGAAAACAGTACATGCACCTCGGATTCAACAAATATTCTCTGCTGAGTTCTTAGCATGTGAATTACACATCTTTAATATCCCATTGAAAACACATTGTCACCTTAAAGCATTTACTCAGATTTTGCAGCGTTTTCATAACACCAGTTTCCAAACTGAGGCAGATTTTTCAGTAAAATGCTCCTGGAGCGTGTTCTAACCAAGAGATATGTAATTTACATAGATTGCCTCACCGTGAGAGTCCATGTTCCGAACGCGTTACACACATCACGGATTTGGCAAACATTCTTAATGAGTTGTGTACATGTGTATTACAAAACTTTCATCCACCATACAAGGCATATTTACACCTAGAAACATTAACACTGTGTTCGCAGTTATTTCCTAATAGGAGTTTCGAAAATCAGGCAGTTTTCAAATGAAAAAACTTTTGGAGAGTGCTCTACCCAATAGATATGTATATTATATAGATTCTGCCACTGTGAAATTACGTGTTTTGAACAAGCTACATGCAGAAAAGTTTTGACAAAAATACACTACAGTGTTGTTTCCATGTGGATTACAGGAATATCTCACTATAGAAGGCATATAGATGCTTAGAAGCATTTTCTGTGATTTCACATAGTTTCCAAACGCCTGTTTCGAAAATGAGGCAGATTTCACGGCAAAAACCTCTTGGAGCGGGTTCTAACCAATAGACATGTAATTTAAATGGATTGGCTCACCGTCAAATTCCGTGTTCCGAACACGCTACATGCATCTCGGATGCGACAAATATTAACTACAGAGTTGTTAGCAAGTATATTACAGCACTTTCATCCACCATACATGGCTTACTGAATCTTTGAAAAATTCTCTCAGATTTCACATGTTAGTTTGAACGCCAGGTTTGAAAATGAGGCAGATATGGCAGAAAAATTCTCTTGGAGCCAGTTCTACCCAAAAGATAGGTAATTTACCTACTTTAATTCACCGTGACATTCTGTGATCTGAACATGTTACATGCACCACGGATTCAAAAAATATTCTTTAATGAGTTGTGAACATGTGTATTAACGAACTTTAATCCACCTAACAGTGCATATTTATACATAGAAATTTTATTCTGATTTAGTAGTATTCTCCTAATGTCAGTCTCTAAAATCATGCAGTTTCCACAGAAAAATCCTCTTGGAGCGAGTTCTACCCAATAGACATGCAATTTACATAGGACCAGTCATCGTGAAATTCCATGTTCCGAAAAAGCTACATGCATCACGGATTCGACAAATATTCACTACAGAGTTATTAGCATAAGGATTACCGAACTTTCATCCACCATATAAGCCATGTTGACACTTTGAAGCATTTTCTCACATTTCGAAAGTTTTTCCTAATGCCAGTTTTGAAAAGGAGCAGATTTGGCAGAAAAATCCTCGTGGAGCGAGTACTTCCCAATAGAAATGTAATTTATATAGTTTCCCTCACAGTGACATTCCATTTTCTGAATACGCTACATGCATCAAGGTTTCAACAAACTTTCTCAAATGAGTTGTGAACATATAGATTACAGAACTTTCATCCACCATAAATGGCATATTTACAACTAGAAACTTTAACTCTGAATTTGAAGATTTTCCTAATGCCCGTTTGGAAAATCAGGCCGTTTTCTCATGGAAAAACTTTAGGAGCGAATTGTAACCAATACGTGTGTAATATACATAGATTCCATCGCCGGGATTTTCCGTGATACGATCACACTTCACGCATAACGCTTTCTAAAAATATTCACCACAGATTTGTTTGCATGTGGTTTTATGATCTTGCATCACAATAAAAGGCATATTGACACTTTGAAGCATTTTGTCTGATTTTGCAGAAATTTTCAGACGCCAGGTTGAAAAATGAGGCAGATTTCTCAGAAAAAACTCTTAGAGCAAATTCTACCCGAGACATTTATTTTACATAGATTCGCTCACCGTGAAATTCTGTGTTCCGAACACACTTCACGTATCTCGGATTCGACAAATATTAACTACAGAGTAGTTAGCATGCGGATTACCGAACTTTCATCCACCATAAAAGGCAGATGTACACCGAGAATCTAGTAATCTGGGTTCGCAGGTTTTTCCTAACGCCAGCTTCAAAAATCAGGAAGATTTCTCAGGAAAAATCTCTTGGAGTGATTTCTAACCAAGGGAAATGTAACTTACATAAATTCCCTGGCCGTGAAATTCCGTGTTCCGAACATGTTACATGCATAAAGGTTTCGACAAAGATTCACTACAAATTTGTTAGCATGTGGATTACCGAACTTTCATCACAATACATTGAATATTGATTCTTAGAAGTACTTTCTCAGATTTTGCAGCGTTTTCTAAATGCCAGGTTCAAAAATGACGAAGTTTTCGCAGAAAAACCCTCTCGGAGCGAGTTCTACCCAATAGAGAAGTCATTTACATTGTTTCAATCACCGTGAAATTCCACGAACTGATCACGCTACATGCATCACGGATTAGAAAAAGATTCTTTAATATGTTGTGCAAATGTGGATTACCGAACTTTCTTGCAACATAAAGCACATTTACACCTGCAAATATTTACTCCCTTTTTGCAGCTGTTTCCAAACTTCAGATTCGATAATCATGCAATTTTCGCAGAAAAATTCTCTTCTAGCTCGTTCTACTCAATAGAATTGTCATTTCCATAGTTTCATTACCGTGAAATTCCGTTTTCCAAAAGCGCTACATGAATCACGGTTTAAAAAGTAATTACTACACTGTTATTAACATGTGAATTACCGGAGTTTCATTCACCATTCAAGGCATATTGACACTTAGAAGCATTTTCTCAGATTTCACAGGGTTCTCCTAATGGCAGTTTTGAAAATGAGGCACATTTTGCAGAAAAATTCTCTTCAAGCGAGTTGTACCCAATAGACATGTAACTTACATTGTTTCCTTCACTATGACATTCCGTATTCCGAACAAGTTACATGCATCTCGAGTTCGACAAACATTCTTTAATGAGTGTGAGCATGTGGATTACTGAACTTTCATCCACCATACAAGGCATATTTACACCTAGAAGTAGTCATTCTGATTTCGCAGGTTTTTCCTAACATCCAGTTTCGAAAATCATGCAATTTTCACAGAAACATTCAATTCAAGCGAGTTCTATCCAGTAGAATTGGTATTTTCAGAGCTTCACTCACCGAGACATTCCGTGTTCCGTAAACGTTACATTCATCACGGCTTCGACAAACATTATTTAATGACCGTGAGCATGTGGATTACCGATTTTCAACCACAATAAAAGGTATAATTACACCTAGAAACATTTACTTAGATTTCGCAGGTTTTCGTAACGTCAGTTACGAAAATCAGACAGATTTCGCAGAAAAATTCTCTTGGTGCACGTTTTATCCAATAGACATCTCATTTTCATAGATACCGTCACCGTAACATTCCGTGTTCCGAAAACAGTACATGCACCACGGATTCAACAAATATTCTCTGCTGAGTTCTTAGCATGTGAATTACACTTCTTTAATATCCCATTGAAAACACATTGTCACCTTAAAGCATTTACTCAGATTTTGCAGCGTTTTCATAACACCAGTTTCCAAACTGAGGCAGATTTTTCAGTAAAATGCTCCTGGAGCGTTTTCTAACCAATATATATGTAATTTACATAGTTTGCCTCACCGTGACAGTCCATGTTCCGAACGCGTTACAAACATCACGGATTTGGCAAACATTCTTAATGAGTTGTGTACATGTGTATTACAAAACTTTCATCCACCATACAAGGCATATTTACACCTAGAAACATTAACACTGAGTTCGCAGTTATTTCCTAATAGCAGTTTCGAAAATCAGGCAGTTTTCAAAGGAAAAAACTGTTGGAGCGTGTTCTACCCAATAGATATGTAAATTTCATTGATTCTCCCACTGTGAAATTACGTGTTTTGAACAATCTACATGCAGAAAAGTTTCGACAAAATACACTACAGGGTTGTTTGCATGTGGATTAGAGGACTTTCTCACTATAGAAGGCATATAGATGCTTAGAAGCATTTTCTGGATTTCACAGAGTTTCCAAAAGCCAGTTTCAATAATGAGGCAGATTTCACGGCAAAAACCTCTTGGAGCGGGTTCTATCCAATAGACATGTAATTTACATGGATTCGCTCACCGTCAAATTCCGTGTTCCGAAAAAGCTACATGCATCACGGATTCGACAAATATTCACCTCAGAGTTGTTAGCATAATTATTACCGAACTTTCATCCACCATAAAAGCCATGTTGAAACTTTGAAGCATTTTCTCACATTTCGAAAGTTTTTCCTAATGCCAGTTTTGAAAAGGAGGCAGATTTGGCAGAAAAATACTCGTGGAGCGAGTACTTCCCAATAGAAATGTAATTTATATTGTTTCCCTCACAGTGACATTCCATTTTCTGAACACGCTACATGCATCAAGGTTTCAACAAACTTTCTCGAATGAGTTGTGAAAATGTAGATTACAGAACTTTCATCCACCATACATGGCATATTTACAACTAGAAACTTTAACTCTGAATTTGCAGCTTTTTCCTAATGCCAGTTTGGAAAATCAGGCCGTTTTCCCAGGGAAAAACTTTTGGAGCGAATTCTAACCAATAGGTGTGTAATTTACAAAGATTCCATCACCGCGATTTTCCGTGATACGATCACACTGCATGCATAACGCTTTCTAAATATATTCACCACAGATTTGTTTGCATGTGGTTTTATGATCTTGCATCACAATACAAGGCATATTGACACTTTGAAGCATTTTCTCTGATTTTGCAGAGATTTTCAAACGCCAGGTTCAAAAATGAGGCAGATTTCTCAGAAAAACCTCTTAGAGCAAATTCTACCCAAGAGACATGTATTTTACATAGATTCGCTCACCGTGATATTCTGTGTTCCGAACACACTTCACGTATCTCGGGTTCGACAAATATTCACTACAGAGTAGTTAGCATGCGAATTACCGAACTTTCATCCACCATAAAAGGCAGATGTACACCGAGAATCTAGTAATCTGGGTTCGCTCGCAGGTTTTTCCTAACGCCAGTTTCAAAAATCAGGCCGATTTCTCAGGAAAAATCTTTTGGAGTGATTAATTTCCAAGGGAAATGTAACTTACATAAATTCCCTGGCCGTGAAATTCCATGTTCCGAACATGTTACATGCATAAAGGATTCGACAAATATTCACTACAAATTTGTTAGCATGTGGATAACCGAACTTTCATCACAATACATTGAATATTGATTCTTAGAAGTACTTTCTCAGATTTTGCAGAGTTTTCTAAATGCCAGGTTCAAAAATGACGAAGTTTTCGCAGAAAAACCCTCTCGGAGCGAGTTCTACCCAATAGAGTAGTCATTTACATTGTTTCAATCACCGTGAAATTCCACGATCTGAACACGCTACATGCATCACGGATTAGAAAAAGATTCTTTAATATGTTGTGCAAATGTGGATTACCGAACTTTCTTGCAACATAAAGGCACATTTACACCTGCAAATATTTACTCCCCTTTTGCAGCTGTTTCCAAACTTCAGATTCGATAATCATGCAATTTTCGCAGAAAAATTCTCTTCTAGCTCGTTCTACTCAATAGAATTGTAATTTCCATAGTTTCATTACCGTGAAATTCCATTTTCAAAAAGTGCTACATGAATCACGGTTTAAAAAATAATTACTACGCTGTTATTAACATGTGGATTACCGGACTTTCATTCACCATTCAAGGCATATTGACACTTAGAAGCATTTTCTCAGATTTCACAGGGTTCTCCTAATGGCAGTTTTGAAAATGAGGCACATTTTGCAGAAAAATTCTCTTCAAGCGAGTTCTACCCAATAGACATGTAACTTACATTGTTTCCTTCACTATGACATTCCGTATTCTGAACAAGTTACATGCATCTCGAGTTCGACAAACATTCTTTAATGAGTGTGAGCATGTGGATTACTGAACTTTCATCCACCATACAAGGCATATTTACACCTAGAAGTAGTTATTCTGATTTCGCAGGTTTTTCCTAACATCCAGTTTCGAAAATCATGCAATTTTCACAGAAACATTCAATTCAAGCGAGTTCTATCCAGTAGAATTGTTATTTTCAGAGCTTCACTCACCGAGACATTCCGTGTTCCGTAAACGTTACATTCATCACGGCTTCGACAAACATTATTTAATGACCGTGAGCATGTGGATTACCGATTTTTCAACCACAATACAAGGCATATTTACACCTAGAAACATTTACTTAGATTTCGCAGGTTTTCATAACATCAGTTACGAAATTCAGGCAGTTTTCGAAGAAAAATTCTCTTGGTGCACGTTCTATCCAATAGACATCTCATTTTCATAGATACCGTCACCGTAACATTCCGTGTTCCAAAAACAGTACATGAACCACGGATTCAACAAATATTCACTGCTGAGTTCTTTGCATGTGAATTACACATCTTTAATATCCCATTGAAAACACATTGTCACCTTAAAGCATTTACTCAGATTTTGCAGCATTTTCATAAAAACAGTTTCCAAACTGAGGCAGATTTTTCAGTAAAATGCTCCTGGAGCGTGTTCTAACCAAGATATATGTAATTTACATAGTTTGCCTCACCGTGACAGTCCATGGTCCGAACGCGTTACAAACATCACGGATTTCACAAATATTCTTAATGAGTTGTGTACATGTGTATTAAAAACTTTCATCCACCATAAAAGTCATATTTACACCTAGAAACATTAACACTGATTTCGCAGTTATTTCCTAATAGCAGTTTCAAAAATCAGGCAGTTTTCAAAGGAAAAAACTGTTGGAGCGTGTTCTACCCAATAGATATGTAAATTACATAGATTCTCCCACTGTGAAATTACGTGTTTTGAACAAACTACATGCAGAAAAGTTTCGACAAAAATACACTACAGGGTTGTTTGCATGTGGATTACAGGACTTTCTCACTATAGAAGGCATATAGATGCTTAGAAGCATTTTCTGTGATTTCACAGAGTTTCCAAACACCAGTTTCAAAAATGAGGCAGATTTCACGGCAAAAACCTCTTGGAGCGGGTTCTAACCAATAGACATGTAATTTACATGGATTCGCTCACCGCCAAATTCCGTGTTCCGAAAAAGCTTCATGCATCACGGATTCGACAAATATTCACTACAGAGTTGTTAGCATAAGGATTAACGAACTTTCATCCACCATAAAAGCCATGTTGACACTTTGAAGCATTTTCTCACATTTCGAAAGTTTTTCCTAATGCCAGTTTTGAAAAGGAGGCAGATTTGGCAGAAAAATACTCGTGGACCGAGTACTTCCCAATAGAAATGTAATTTATATTGTTTCCCTCACAGTGACATTCCATTTTCTGAACACGCTACATGCATCAAGGTTTCAACAAACTTTCTCGAATGAGTTGTGAAAATGTAGATTACAGAACTTTCATCCACCATACATGGCATATTTACAACTAGAAACTTTAACTCTGAATTTGCAGCTTTTTCCTAATGCCAGTTTGGAAAATCAGGCCGTTTTCCCAGGGAAAAACTTTTGGAGCGAATTCTAACCAATAGGTGTGTAATTTACAAAGATTCCATCACCGCGATTTTCCGTGATACGATCACACTGCATGCATAACGCTTTCTAAATATATTCACCACAGATTTGTTTGCATGTGGTTTTATGATCTTGCATCACAATACAAGGCATATTGACACTTTGAAGCATTTTCTCTGATTTTGCAGAGATTTTCAAACGCCAGGTTCAAAAATGAGGCAGATTTCTCAGAAAAACCTCTTAGAGCAAATTCTACCCAAGAGACATGTATTTTACATAGATTCGCTCACCGTGATATTCTGTGTTCCGAACACACTTCACGTATCTCGGGTTCGACAAATATTCACTACAGAGTAGTTAGCATGCGAATTACCGAACTTTCATCCACCATAAAAGGCAGATGTACACCGAGAATCTAGTAATCTGGGTTCGCTCGCAGGTTTTTCCTAACGCCAGTTTCAAAAATCAGGCCGATTTCTCAGGAAAAATCTTTTGGAGTGATTAATTTCCAAGGGAAATGTAACTTACATAAATTCCCTGGCCGTGAAATTCCATGTTCCGAACATGTTACATGCATAAAGGATTCGACAAATATTCACTACAAATTTGTTAGCATGTGGATAACCGAACTTTCATCACAATACATTGAATATTGATTCTTAGAAGTACTTTCTCAGATTTTGCAGAGTTTTCTAAATGCCAGGTTCAAAAATGACGAAGTTTTCGCAGAAAAACCCTCTCGGAGCGAGTTCTACCCAATAGAGTAGTCATTTACATTGTTTCAATCACCGTGAAATTCCACGATCTGAACACGCTACATGCATCACGGATTAGAAAAAGATTCTTTAATATGTTGTGCAAATGTGGATTACCGAACTTTCTTGCAACATAAAGGCACATTTACACCTGCAAATATTTACTCCCCTTTTGCAGCTGTTTCCAAACTTCAGATTCGATAATCATGCAATTTTCGCAGAAAAATTCTCTTCTAGCTCGTTCTACTCAATAGAATTGTAATTTCCATAGTTTCATTACCGTGAAATTCCATTTTCAAAAAGTGCTACATGAATCACGGTTTAAAAAATAATTACTACGCTGTTATTAACATGTGGATTACCGGACTTTCATTCACCATTCAAGGCATATTGACACTTAGAAGCATTTTCTCAGATTTCACAGGGTTCTCCTAATGGCAGTTTTGAAAATGAGGCACATTTTGCAGAAAAATTCTCTTCAAGCGAGTTCTACCCAATAGACATGTAACTTACATTGTTTCCTTCACTATGACATTCCGTATTCTGAACAAGTTACATGCATCTCGAGTTCGACAAACATTCTTTAATGAGTGTGAGCATGTGGATTACTGAACTTTCATCCACCATACAAGGCATATTTACACCTAGAAGTAGTTATTCTGATTTCGCAGGTTTTTCCTAACATCCAGTTTCGAAAATCATGCAATTTTCACAGAAACATTCAATTCAAGCGAGTTCTATCCAGTAGAATTGTTATTTTCAGAGCTTCACTCACCGAGACATTCCGTGTTCCGTAAACGTTACATTCATCACGGCTTCGACAAACATTATTTAATGACCGTGAGCATGTGGATTACCGATTTTTCAACCACAATACAAGGCATATTTACACCTAGAAACATTTACTTAGATTTCGCAGGTTTTCATAACATCAGTTACGAAATTCAGGCAGTTTTCGAAGAAAAATTCTCTTGGTGCACGTTCTATCCAATAGACATCTCATTTTCATAGATACCGTCACCGTAACATTCCGTGTTCCAAAAACAGTACATGAACCACGGATTCAACAAATATTCACTGCTGAGTTCTTTGCATGTGAATTACACATCTTTAATATCCCATTGAAAACACATTGTCACCTTAAAGCATTTACTCAGATTTTGCAGCATTTTCATAAAAACAGTTTCCAAACTGAGGCAGATTTTTCAGTAAAATGCTCCTGGAGCGTGTTCTAACCAAGATATATGTAATTTACATAGTTTGCCTCACCGTGACAGTCCATGGTCCGAACGCGTTACAAACATCACGGATTTCACAAATATTCTTAATGAGTTGTGTACATGTGTATTAAAAACTTTCATCCACCATAAAAGTCATATTTACACCTAGAAACATTAACACTGATTTCGCAGTTATTTCCTAATAGCAGTTTCAAAAATCAGGCAGTTTTCAAAGGAAAAAACTGTTGGAGCGTGTTCTACCCAATAGATATGTAAATTACATAGATTCTCCCACTGTGAAATTACGTGTTTTGAACAAACTACATGCAGAAAAGTTTCGACAAAAATACACTACAGGGTTGTTTGCATGTGGATTACAGGACTTTCTCACTATAGAAGGCATATAGATGCTTAGAAGCATTTTCTGTGATTTCACAGAGTTTCCAAACACCAGTTTCAAAAATGAGGCAGATTTCACGGCAAAAACCTCTTGGAGCGGGTTCTAACCAATAGACATGTAATTTACATGGATTCGCTCACCGCCAAATTCCGTGTTCCGAAAAAGCTTCATGCATCACGGATTCGACAAATATTCACTACAGAGTTGTTAGCATAAGGATTAACGAACTTTCATCCACCATAAAAGCCATGTTGACACTTTGAAGCATTTTCTCACATTTCGAAAGTTTTTCCTAATGCCAGTTTTGAAAAGGAGGCAGATTTGGCAGAAAAATACTCGTGGACCGAGTACTTCCCAATAGAAATGTAATTTATATTGTTTCCCTCACAGTGACATTCCATTTTCTGAACACGCTACATGCATCAAGGTTTCAACAAACTTTCTCGAATGAGTTGTGAAAATGTAGATTACAGAACTTTCATCCACCATACATGGCATATTTACAACTAGAAACTTTAACTCTGAATTTGCAGCTTTTTCCTAATGCCAGTTTGGAAAATCAGGCCGTTTTCCCAGGGAAAAACTTTTGGAGCGAATTCTAACCAATAGGTGTGTAATTTACAAAGATTCCATCACCGCGATTTTCCGTGATACGATCACACTGCATGCATAACGCTTTCTAAATATATTCACCACAGATTTGTTTGCATGTGGTTTTATGATCTTGCATCACAATACAAGGCATATTGACACTTTGAAGCATTTTCTCTGATTTTGCAGAGATTTTCAAACGCCAGGTTCAAAAATGAGGCAGATTTCTCAGAAAAAAACTCTTAGAGCAAATTCTACCCAAGAGACATGTATTTTACATAGATTCGCTCACCGTGATATTCTGTGTTCCGAAAACATTTCACGTATCTCGGATTCGACAAATATTCACTACAGAGTAGTTAGCATGCGGATTACCGAACTTTCATCCACCATAAAAGGCAGATGTACCCAGAGAATCTAGTAATCTGGGTTCGCTCGCAGGTTTTTCCTAACGCCAGTTTCAAAAATCAGGCCGATTTCTCAGGAAAAATCTCTTGGAGTGATTTCTTTCCAAGGGAAATGTAACTTACATAAATTCCCTGGCCGTGAAATTCCGTGTTCCGAACATGTTACATGCATAAATGATTCGACAAATGTTCACTACAAATTTGTTAGCATGTGGATTACCGAACTTTCATCACAATACTTTGAATATTGATTCTTAGAAGTACTTTCTCAGATTTTGCAGCGTTTTCTAAATGCCAGGTTCAAAAATGACGAAGTTTTCGCAGAAAAACCCTCTCGGAGCGAGTTCTACCCAATAGAGAAGTCATTTACATTGTTTCAATCACCGTGAAATTCCACGATCTGAACACGCTACATGCATCACGGATTAGAAAAAGATTCTTTAATATGTTGTGAAAATGTGGATTACCGAACTTTCTTGCAACATAAAGGCACATTTACACCTGCAAATATTTACTCCCTTTTTGCAGCTGTTTCCAAACTTCAGATTCGATAATCATGCAATTTTCGCAGAAAAATTCTCTTCTAGCTCGTTCTACTCAATAGAAATGTAATTTCCATAGTTTCATTACCGTGAAATTCCGTTTTCCAAAAGCGCTACATGAATCACGGTTTAAAAAATAATTACTACACTGTTATTAACATGTGGATTACCGGACTTTCATTCACCATTCAAGGCATATTGACACTTAGAAGCATTTTCTCAGATTTCACAGGGTTCTCCTAATGGCAGTTTTGAAAATGAGGCACATTTTGCAGAAAAATTCTCTTCAAGCGAGTTCTACCCAATAGATATGTAATTTACATTGTTTCCTTCACTATGACATTCTGTATTCCGAACAAGTTACATGCATCACGAGTTTGACAAACATTCTTTAATGAGTGTGAGCATGTGGATTACTGAACTTTCATCCACCATACAAGGCATATTTACACCTAGAAGTAGTTATTCTGATTTCGCAGGTTTTTCCTAACATCCAGTTTCGAAAATCATGCAATTTTCACAGAAACATTCAATTCAAGCGAGTTCTATCCAGTAGAATAGGTATTTTCAGAGCTTCACTCACCGAGACATTCCGTGTTCCGTAAACGTTACATTCATCACGGCTTCGACAAACATTATTTAATGACCGTGAGCATGTGGATTACCGACTTTTCAACCACAATACAAGGCATATTTACACCTAGAAACATTTACTTAGATTTCGCAGGTTTTCATAACGTCAGTTACGAAAATCAGGCAGATTTCGCAGAAAAATTCCCTTGGTACACATTCTATCCAATAGACATCTCATTTTCATAGATACCGTCACCGTAACATTCCGTGTTCCGAAAACAGTACATGCACCACGGATTCAACAAATATTCTCTGCTGAGTTCTTAGCATGTGAATTACACGTCTTTAATATCCCATTGAAAACACATTGTCACCTTAAAGCATTTACTCAGATTTTGCAGCGTTTTCATAACACCAGTTTCCAAACTGAGGCAGATTTTTCAGTAAAATGCTCCTGGAGCGTTTTCTAACCAAGAGATATGTAATTTACATAGATTGCCTCACCGTGAGAGTCCATGTTCCGAACGTGTTACACACATCACGGATTTGGCAAACATTCTTAATGAGTTGTGTACATGTGTATTACAAAACTTTCATCCACCATACAAGGCATATTTACACCTAGAAACATTAACACTGTGTTCGCAGTTATTTCCTAATAGCAGTTTCGAAAATCAGGCAGTTTTCAAATGAAAAAACTTTTGGAGAGTGCTCTACCCAATAGATATGTATATTACATAGATTCTGCCACTGTGAAATTACGTGTTTTGAACACGCTACATGCAGAAAAGTTTCAACAAAAATACACTACAGGGTTGTTTGCCTGTGGATTACAGGAATATCTCACTATAGAAGGCATATAGATGCTTAGAAGCATTTTCTGTGATTTCACATAGTTTCCAAACGCCTGTTTCAAAAATGAGGCAGATTTCACGGCAAAAACCTCTTGGAGCGGGTTCTAACCAATAGACATGTAATTTAAATGGATTGGCTCACCGTCAAATTCCGTGTTCCGAACACGCTACATGCATCTCGGATGCGACAAATATTAACTACAGAGTTGTTAGCAAGTATATTACAGCACTTTCATCCACCATACAAGGCTTACTGAATCTTTGAAAAATTCTCTCAGATTTCACATGTTAGTTTGAACGCCAGGTTTGAAAATGAGGCAGATATGGCAGAAAAATTCTCTTGGAGCCAGTTCTACCCAAAAGATAGGTAATTTACCTACTTTAATTCACCGTGACATTCTGTGATCTGAACATGTTACATGCACCACGGATTCAAAAATTATTCTTTAATGAGTTGTGAACATGTGTATTAACGAACTTTAATCCACCTTACAGTGCATATTTATACATAGAAATTTTATTCTGATTTAGTAGTATTCTCCTAATGTCAGTCTCTAAAATCATGCAGTTTCCACAGAAAAATCCTCTTGGAGCGAGTTCTACCCAATAGACATGCAATTTACATAGGACCAGTCATCGTGAAATTCCATGTTCCGAAAAAGCTACATGCATCACGGATTCGACAAATATTCACTACAGAGTTATTAGCATAAGGATTACCAAACTTTCATCCACCATATAAGCCATGTTGACACTTTGAAGCATTTTCTCACATTTCGAAAGTTTTTCCTAATGCCAGTTTTGAAAAGGAGCAGATTTGGCAGAAAAATCCTCGTGGAGCGAGTACTTCCCAATAGAAATGTAATTTATATAGTTTCCCTCACAGTGACATTCCATTTTCTGAATACGCTACATGCATCAAGGTTTCAAGAAACTTTCTCGAATGAGTTGTGAACATATAGATTACAGAACTTTCATCCACCATAAATGGCATATTTACAACTAGAAACTTTAACTCTGAATTTGAAGATTTTCCTAATGCCCGTTTGGAAAATCAGGCCATTTTCTCATGGAAAAACTTTAGGAGCGAATTGTAACCAATAGGTGTGTAATATACATAGATTCCATCGCCGGGATTTTCCGTGATACGATCACACTGCACGCATAACGCTTCCTAAAAATATTCACCACAGATTTGTTTGCATGTGGTTATATGATCTTGCATCACAATACAAGGCATATTGACACTTTGAGGCATTTTGTCTGATTTTGCAGAAATTTTCAGACGCCAGGTTGAAAAATGAGGCAGATTTCTCAGAAAAAACTCTTAGAGCAAATTCTACCCAAGAGACATTTATTTTACATAGATTCGCTCACCGTGAAATTCTGTGTTCCGAACACACTTCACGTATCTCGGATTCGACAAATATTAACTACAGAGTAGTTAGCATGCGGATTACCGAACTTTCATCCACCATAAAAGGCAGATGTACACCGAGAATCTAGTAATCTGGGTTCGCAGAATTTTCCTAACGCCAGCTTCAAAAATCAGGAAGATTTCTCAGGAAAAATCTCTTGGAGTGATTTCTAACCAAGGGAAATGTAACTTACATAAATTCCCTGGCCGTGAAATTCCGTGTTCCGAACATGTTACATGCATAAAGGATTCGACAAAGATTCACTACAAATTTGTTAGCATGTGGATTACCGAACTTTCATCACAATACATTGAATATTGATTCTTAGAAGTACTTTCTCAGATTTTGCAGCGTTTTCTAAATGCCAGGTTCAAAAATGACGAAGTTTTCGCAGAAAAACCCTCTCGGAGCGAGTTCTACCCAATAGAGAAGTCATTTACATTGTTTCAATCACCGTGAAATTCCACGAACTGAACACGCTACATGCATCACGGATTAGAAAAAGATTCTTTAATATGTTGTGCAAATGTGGATTACCGAACTTTCTTGCAACATAAAGGCACATTTACACCTGCAAATATTTACTCCCTTTTTGCAGCTGTTTCCAAACTTCAGACTCGATAATCATGCAATTTTCGCAGAAAAATTCTCTTCTAGCTCATTCTACTCAATAGAATTTTCATTTCCATAGTTTCATTACCGTGAAATTCCGTTTTCCAAAAGCGCTACATGAATCACGGTTTAAAAAGTAATTACTACACTGTTATTAACATGTGGATTACCGGACTTTCATTCACCATTCAAGGCATATTGGCACTTAGAAGCATTTTCTCAGATTTCACAGGGTTCTTCTAATGGCAGTTTTGAAAATGAGGCACATTTTGCAGAAAAATTCTCTTCAAGCGAGTTCTACCCAATAGACATGTAACTTACATTGTTTCCTTCACTATGACATTCCATATTCCAAACAAGTTACATGCATCACGAATTCGACAAACATTCTTTAATGAGTGTGAGCATGTGGATTACTGAACTTGCAACCACCATACAAGGCATATTTACACCTAGATGTAGTTATTCTGATTTTGCATGTTTTTCCTAACATCCAGTTTCGAAAATCTTGAAATTTTCACAGAAATCTTCAATTCAAGCGAGTTTTATCCAGTAGAATTGTTATTTTCAGAGCTTCACTCACCGAGACATTCTGTATTCCGTAAACGTTACTTTCATCACGGCTTCGACAAACATTATTTAATGACCGTGAGCATGTGGATTACCGACTTTTCAACCACAATACAAGGCATATTTACACCTAGAAACATTTACTTAGATTTCGCAGGTTTTCATAACGTCAGTTACGAAAATCAGGCAGATTTCGCAGAAAAATTCTCTTGGTACACATTCTATCCAATAGACATCTCATTTTCATAGATACCATCACCGTAACATTCCGTGTTCCAAAAACAGTACATGCACCACGGATTCAACAAATATTCTCTGCTGAGTTCTTAGCATGTGAATTACACATCTTTAATATCCCATTGAAAACACATTGTCACCTTAAAGCATTTACTCAGATTTTGCAGCGTTTTCATAACACCAGTTTCCAAACTGAGGCAGATTTTTCAGTAAAATGCTCCTGGAGCGTGTTCTAACCAAGAGATATGTAATTTACATAGATTGCCTCACCGTGAGAGTCCATGTTCCGAACGCGTTACACACATCACGGATTTGGCAAACATTCTTAATGAGTTGTGTACATGTGTATTACAAAACTTTCATCCACCATACAAGGCATATTTACACCTAGAAACATTAACACTGTGTTCGCAGTTATTTCCTAATAGCAGTTTCGAAAATCAGGCAGTTTTCAAATGAAAGAACTTTTGGAGAGTGCTCTACCCAATAGATATGTATATTACATAGATTCTGCCACTGTGAAATTACGTGTTTAGAACAAGCTACATGCAGAAAAGTTTTGACAAAAATACACTACAGTGTTGTTTCCATGTGTATTACAGGAATATCTCACTATAGAAGGCATATAGATGCTTAGAAGCATTTTCTGTGATTTCACATAGTTTCCAAACGCCTGTTTCAAAAATGAGGCAGATTTCACGGCAAAAACCTCTTGGAGCGGGTTCTAACCAATAGACATGTAATTTAAATGGATTGGCTCACCGTCAAATTCCGTGTTCCGAACACGCTACATGCATCTCGGATGCGACAAATATTAACTACAGAGTTGTTAGCAAGTATATTACAGCACTTTCATCCACCATACAAGGCTTACTGAATCTTTGAAAAATTCTCTCAGATTTCACATGTTAGTTTGAACGCCAGGTTTGAAAATGAGGCAGATATGGCAGAAAAATTCTCTTGGAGCCAGTTCTACCCAAAAGATAGGTAATTTACCTACTTTAATTCACCGTGACATTCTGTGATCTGAACATGTTACATGCACCACGGATTCAAAAAATATTCTTTAATGAGTTGTGAACATGTGTATTAACGAACTTTAATCCACCTTACAGTGCATATTTATACATAGAAATTTTATTCTGATTTAGTAGTATTCTCCTAATGTCAGTCTCTAAAATCATGCAGTTTCCACAGAAAAATCCTCTTGGAGCGAGTTCTACCCAATAGACATGCAATTTACATAGGACCAGTCATCGTGAAATTCCATGTTCCGAAAAAGCTACATGCATCACGGATTCGACAAATATTCACTACAGAGTTATTAGCATAAGGATTACCGAACTTTCATCCACCATATAAGCCATGTTGACACTTTGAAGCATTTTCTCACATTTCGAAAGTTTTTCCTAATGCCAGTTTTGAAAAGGAGCAGATTTGGCAGAAAAATCCTCGTGGAGCGAGTACTTCCCAATAGAAATGTAATTTATATAGTTTCCCTCACAGTGACATTCCATTTTCTGAATACGCTACATGCATCAAGGTTTCAAGAAACTTTCTCGAATGAGTTGTGAACATATAGATTACAGAACTTTCATCCACCATAAATGGCATATTTACAACTAGAAACTTTAACTCTGAATTTGAAGATTTTCCTAATGCCCGTTTGGAAAATCAGGCCATTTTCTCATGGAAAAACTTTAGGAGCGAATTGTAACCAATAGGTGTGTAATATACATAGATTCCATCGCCGGGATTTTCCGTGATACGATCACACTGCACGCATAACGCTTCCTAAAAATATTCACCACAGATTTGTTTGCATGTGGTTTTATGATCTTGCATCACAATACAAGGCATATTGACACTTTGAGGCATTTTGTCTGATTTTGCAGAAATTTTCAGACGCCAGGTTGAAAAATGAGGCAGATTTCTCAGAAAAAACTCTTAGAGCAAATTCTACCCAAGAGACATTTATTTTACATAGATTCGCTCACCGTGAAATTCTGTGTTCCGAACACACTTCACGTATCTCGGATTCGACAAATATTAACTACAGAGTAGTTAGCATGCGGATTACCGAACTTTCATCCACCATAAAAGGCAGATGTACACCGAGAATCTAGTAATCTGGGTTCGCAGATTTTTCCTAACGCCAGCTTCAAAAATCAGGAAGATTTCTCAGGAAAAATCTCTTGGAGTGATTTCTAACCAAGGGAAATGTAACTTACATAAATTCCCTGGCCGTGAAATTCCGTGTTCCGAACATGTTACATGCATAAAGGATTCGACAAAGATTCACTACAAATTTGTTAGCATGTGGATTACCGAACTTTCATCACAATACATTGAATATTGATTCTTAGAAGTACTTTCTCAGATTTTGCAGCGTTTTCTAAATGCCAGGTTCAAAAATGACGAAGTTTTCGCAGAAAAACCCTCTCGGAGCGAGTTCTACCCAATAGAGAAGTCATTTACATTGTTTCAATCACCGTGAAATTCCACGAACTGAACACGCTACATGCATCACGGATTAGAAAAAGATTCTTTAATATGTTGTGCAAATGTGGATTACCGAACTTTCTTGCAACATAAAGGCACATTTACACCTGCAAATATTTACTCCCTTTTTGCAGCTGTTTCCAAACTTCAGACTCGATAATCATGCAATTTTCGCAGAAAAATTCTCTTCTAGCTCATTCTACTCAATAGAATTTTCATTTCCATAGTTTCATTACCGTGAAATTCCGTTTTCCAAAAGCGCTACATGAATCACGGTTTAAAAAGTAATTACTACACTGTTATTAACATGTGGATTACCGGACTTTCATTCACCATTCAAGGCATATTGACACTTAGAAGCATTTTCTCAGATTTCACAGGGTTCTCCTAATGGCAGTTTTGAAAATGAGGCACATTTTGCAGAAAAATTCTCTTCAAGCGAGTTGTACCCAATAGACATGTAACTTACATTGTTTCCTTCACTATGACATTCCGTATTCCGAACAAGTTACATGCATCTCGAGTTCGACAAACATTCTTTAATGAGTGTGAGCATGTGGATTACTGAACTTTCATCCACCATACAATGCATATTTACACCTAGAAGTAGTTATTCTGATTTCGCAGGTTTTTCCTAACATCCAGTTTCGAAAATCATGCAATTTTCACAGAAACATTCAATTCAAGCGAGTTCTATCCAGTAGAATTGGTATTTTCAGAGCTTCACTCACCGAGACATTCCGTGTTCCGTAAACGTTACATTCATCACGGCTTCGACAAACATTATTTAATGACCGTGAGCATGTGGATTACCGATTTTCAACCACAATACAAGGCATATTTACACCTAGAAACATTTACTTAGATTTCGCAGGTTTACATAACGTCAGTTACGAAAATCAGGCAGATTTCGCAGAAAAATTCTCTTGGTACACATTCTATCCAATAGACATCTCATTTTCATAGATACCATCACCGTAACATTCCGTGTTCCAAAAACAGTACATGCACCACGGATTCAACAAATATTCTCTGCTGAGTTCTTAGCATGTGAATTACACATCTTTAATATCCCATTGAAAACACATTGTCACCTTAAAGCATTTACTCAGATTTTGCAGCGTTTTCATAACACCAGTTTCCAAACTGAGGCAGATTTTTCAGTAAAATGCTCCTGGAGCGTGTTCTAACCAAGAGATATGTAATTTACATAGATTGCCTCACCGTGAGAGTCCATGTTCCGAACGCGTTACACACATCACGGATTTGGCAAACATTCTTAATGAGTTGTGTACATGTGTATTACAAAACTTTCATCCACCATACAAGGCATATTTACACCTAGAAACATTAACACTGTGTTCGCAGTTATTTCCTAATAGCAGTTTCGAAAATCAGGCAGTTTTCAAATGAAAAAACTTTTGGAGAGTGCTCTACCCAATAGATAAGTATATTACATAGATTCTGCCACTGTGAAATTACGTGTTTTGAACAAGCTACATGCAGAAAAGTTTTGACAAAAATACACTACAGTGTTGTTTCCATGTGGATTACAGGAATATCTCACTATAGAAGGCATATAGATGCTTAGAAGCATTTTCTGTGATTTCACATAGTTTCCAAACGCCTGTTTCAAAAATGAGGCAGATTTCACGGCAAAAACCTCTTGGAGCGGGTTCTAACCAATAGACATGTAATTTAAATGGATTGGCTCACCGTCAATTTCCGTGTTCCGAACACGCTACATGCATCTCGGATGCGACAAATATTAACTACAGAGTTGTTAGCAAGTATATTACAGCACTTTCATCCACCATACAAGGCTTACTGAATCTTTGAAAAATTCTCTCAGATTTCACATGTTAGTTTGAACGCCAGGTTTGAAAATGAGGCAGATATGGCAGAAAAATTCTCTTGGAGCCAGTTCTACCCAAAAGATAGGTAATTTACCTACTTTAATTCACCGTGACATTCTGTGATCTGAACATGTTACATGCACCACGGATTCAAAAAATATTCTTTAATGAGTTGTGAACATGTGTATTAACGAACTTTAATCCACCTTACAGTGCATATTTATACATAGAAATTTTATTCTGATTTAGTAGTATTCTCCTAATATCAGTCTCTAAAATCATGCAGTTTCCACAGAAAAATTCTTTTGGAGCGAGTTCTACCCAATAGACATGCAATTTACATAGAACCCGTCATCGTGAAATTCCGTGTTTCGAAAAAGATACATGCATCACGGATTCGACAAATATTCACTACAGAGTTGTTAGCATAAGGATTACCGAACTTTCATCCACCATAAAAGCCATGTTGACACTTTGAAGCATTTTCTCACATTTCAAAAGTTTTTCCTAATGCCAGTTTTGAAAAGGATGCAGATTTGGCAGAAAAATTCTCGTGGAGCGAGTACTTCCCAATAGAAATGTAATATACATAGTTTCCCTCACAGTGACATTCCATTTTCTGAACACGCTACATGCATCAAAGTTTCAACAAACTTTCTCGAATGAGTTGTGAACATGTAGATTACAGAACTTTCATCCACCATACATGGCATATTTACAACTAGAAACTTAAACTCTGATTTTGCAGCTTTGTCCTAATGCCAGTTTGGAAAATGAGGCCGTTTTCTCAGGGAAAAACTTTTGGAGCGAATTCTAACCAATAGGTGTGTAATTTACATAGATTCCATCGCCGGGATTTTCCGTGATACGATCACACTGCATGCATAACGCTTTCTAAAAATATTCACCACAGATTTGTTTGCATGTGGTTTTACGATCTTGCATCAGAATACAAGGCATATTGACACTTTGAAGCATTTTCTCTGACTTTGCAGGGATTTTCAAACGCCAGGTTCAAAAATGAGGCAGATTTCTCAGAAAAAACTCTTACAGAAAATTCTAACCAAGAGACATGTATTTTACATAGATTCGCTCACCGTGATATTCTGTGTTCCGAACACACTTCACGTATCTCGGATTCGACAAATATTCACTACAGAGTAGTTAGCATGCGGATTACCGAACTTTCATCCACCATAAAATGCAGATGTACAACGAGAATCTAGTAATCTGGGTTCACTCGCAGGTTTTTCCTAACGCCAGTTTCAAAAATCAGGCCGATTTCTCAGGAAAAATCTCTTGGAGTGATTTCTAACCAAGGGAAATGTAACTTACATAAATTCCCTGGCCGTGAAATTCCGTGTTCCGAACATGTTACATGCATAAAGGATTCGACAAAGATTCACTACAAATTTGTTAGCATGTGGATTACCGAACTTTCGTCACAAAACGTTGAATATTGATTCTTAGAAGTACTTTCTCAGATTTTGCAGCGTTTTCTAAATGCCAGGTTCAAAAATGACGAAGTTTTCGCCGAAAAACCCTCTCGGAGCGAGTTCTACCCAATAGAGAAGTCATTTACATTGTTTCAATCACCGTGAAATTCCACGATCTGAACACGCTACATGCATCACGGATTAGAAAAAGATTCTTTAATATGTTGTGAAAATGTGGATTACTGAACTTTCTTGCAACATAAAGGCACATTTACACCTGCAAATATTTACTCCCTTTTTGCAGCTGTTTCCAAACTTCAGATTCGATAATCATGCAATTTTCGCAGAAAAATTCTCTTCTAGCTCGTTCTACTCAATAGAATTGTAATTTCCATAGTTTCATTACCGTGAAATTCCATTTTCCAAAAGCGCTACATGAATCACGGTTTAAAAAATAATTACTACACTGTTATTAACATGTGGATTACCGGAATTTCATTCACCATTCAAGGCATATTGACACTTAGAAGCATTTTCTCCGATTTCACAGGGTTCTCCTAATGGCAGTGTTGAAAATGAGGCACATTTTGCAGAAAAATTCTCTTCAAGCGAGTTCTACCCAATAGATATGTAACTTACATTGTTTCCTTCACTAGGACATTCTGTATTCCGAACAAGTTACATGCATCACGAGTTCGACAAACATTCTTTAATGAGTGTGAGCATGTGGATTACTGAACTTTCATCCGGCACTCAAGGCATATTTACACCTAGAAGTAGTTATTCTGATGTCGCAGGTTTTTCCTAACATCCAGTTTCGAAAATCATGAAATTTTCACAGAAACATTCAATTCAAGCGAGTTCTATCCAGTAGAATTGGTATTTTCAGAGCTTCACTCACCGAGACATTCCGTGTTCCGTAAACGTTACATTCATCACGGCTTCGACAAACATTATTTAATGACCGTGAGCATGTGGATTACCGATTTTTCAACCACAATACAAGGCATATTTACACCTAGAAACATTTACTTAGATTTCGCACGTTTTCCTAACGTCAGTTACGAAAATCAGGCAGATTTCGCAGAAAAATTCTCTTGGTGCACGTTCTATCCAATAGATATCTCATTTTTAAAGATACCGTTACCGTAACATTCCGTGTTCGAAAACAGTACATGCACCACGGATTCAACAAATATTCACTCCTGAGTTCTTAGCATGTGAATTACACAACTTTAATATCCCATTGAAAACACATTGTCACCTTAAAACATTTACTCAGATTTTGCTGCGTTTTCATAACACCAGTTTCAAAACTGAGGCAGATTTTTCAGTAAAATGATCCTGGTGCGTGTTCTAACCAAGAGATATGTAATTTACATAGTTTGCCTCACCGTGACAGTCCATGTTCCGAACGCGTTACACACATCACGGATTTGGCAAACATTCTTAATGAGTTGTGTACATGTGTATTACAAAACTTTCATCCACCATACAAGGCATATTTACACCTAGAAACATTAACACTGATTTCGCAGTTATATCCTAATAGCAGTTTCGAATATCAGGCAGTTTTCATAGGAAAAATTTGTTGGAGCGTGTTCTACGCAATAGATATGTAAATTACATAGATTCTCCCACTGTGAAATTACGTGTTTTGAACACGCTACATGCAGAAAAGTTTCGACAAAAATACACTACAGGGTTGTTTGCATGTGGATTACAGGACTTTCTCACTATAGAAGGCACATAGATGCTTAGAAGCATTTTCTGTGATTTCACAGAGTTTCCAAACGCCAGTTTCAAAAATGAGGCTGATTTCACGGCAAATAACTCTTGGAGCGGGTTCTAACCAATAGACATGTAATTTACATGGATTCGCTCAACGTCAAATTCCGTGTTCCGAAAAAGATACATGCATCACGGATTCGACAAATATTCACTACAGTGTTGTTAGCATAAGGATTACCGAACTTTCATCCACCATAAAAGCCATGTTGACTCTTTGAAGCATTTTCTCACATTTCGAAAGTTTTTCCTAATGCCAGTTTTGAAAAGGAGGCAGATTTGGCAGAAAAATCCTCGTGGAGAGAGTAATTCCCAATAGAAATATAATTTACATAGTTTCCCTCACAGTGACATTCCATTTTCTGAACACGCTACATGCATCAAGATTTCAACAAACTTTCTCGAATGAGTTGTGAACATGTAGATTACAGAACTTTCATCCACCGTACATGGCATATTTACAACTAGAAACTTTAACTCTGAATTTGCAGCATTTTCCTTATGCCAGTTTGGAAAATCAGGCCGTTTTCTCAGGGAAAATCTTTTGGAGCGAATTCTAACCAACAGGTGTGTAATTTACATAGATTCCATCGTTGGGATTTTCCGTGGTACGATCACACTGCATGCATAACGCTTCCTAAAAATATTCACCACCGATTTGTTTGCATGTGGTTTTACGATCTTGCATCACAATACAAGGCATATTGACACTTTGAAGCATTTTCTCTCATTTTGCAGAGATTTTCAAACGGCAGGTCCAAAAATGAGGCAGATTTCTCAGAAAAAACTCTTAGAGCAAATTCTACCCAAGAGACATGTATTTTACATAGATTCGCTCACCGTGATATTCTGTGTTCCGTACACACTTCACGTATCTCGGATTCGAGAAATATTCACTACAGAGTAGTTAGCATGCGGATTACCGAAATTTCATCCACCATAAAATGCAGATGTACAACGAGAATCTAGTAATCTGGGTTCGCAGGTTTTTCCTAACGCCAGTTTCAAAAATCAGGCCGATTTCTCAGGAAAAATCTCTTGGAGTGATTTCTAACCAAGGGAAATGTAACTTACATAAATTCCCTGGCCGTGAAATTCCGTGTTCCGAACATGTTACATGCATAAAGGATTCGACAAAGATTCACTACAAATTTGTTAGCATGTGGATTACCGAACTTTCATCACAATACATTGAATATTGATTCTTAGAAGTACTTTCTCAGATTTTGCAGCGTTTTCTAAATGCCAGGTTCAAAAATGACGAAGTTTTCGCAGAAAAACCCTCTCGGAGCGAGTTTTATCCAATAGAGAAGTCATTTACATTGTTTCAATCACCGTGAAATTCCACGAACTGAACACGCTACATGCATCACGGATTAGAAAAAGATTCTTTAATATGTTGTGCAAATGTGGATTACCGAACTTTCTTGCAACATAAAGGCACATTTACACCTGCAAATATTTACTCCCTTTTTGCAGCTGTTTCCAAACTTCAGACTCGATAATCATGCAATTTTCGCAGAAAAATTCTCTTCTAGCTCATTCTACTCAATAGAATTTTCATTTCCATAGTTTCATTACCGTGAAATTCCGTTTTCCAAAAGCGCTACATGAATCACGGTTTAAAAAGTAATTACTACACTGTTATTAACATGTGGATTACCGGACTTTCATTCACCATTCAAGGCATATTGACACTTAGAAGCATTTTCTCAGATTTCACAGGGTTCTCCTAATGGCAGTTTTGAAAATGAGGCACATTTTGCAGAAAAATTCTCTTCAAGCGAGTTGTACCCAATAGACATGTAACTTATATTGTTTCCTTCACTATGACATTCCGTATTCCGAACAAGTTACATGCATCTCGAGTTCGACAAACATTCTTTAATGAGTGTGAGCATGTGGATTACTGAACTTTCATCCACCATACAAGGCATATTTACACCTAGAAGTAGTTATTCTGATTTCGCAGGTTTTTCCTAACATCCAGTTTCGAAAATCATGCAATTTTCACAGAAACATTCAATTCAAGCGAGTTCTATCCAGTAGAATTGGTATTTTCAGAGCTTCACTCACCGAGACATTCCGTGTTCCGTAAACGTTACATTCATCACGGCTTCGACAAACATTATTTAATGACCGTGAGCATGTGGATTACCGATTTTCAACCACAATAAAAGGTATAATTTCACCTAGAAACATTTACTTAGATTTCGCAGGTTTTCGTAACGTCAGTTACGAAAATCAGACAGATTTCGCAGAAAAATTCTCTTGGTGCATGTTTTATCCAATAGACATCTCATTTTCATAGATACCGTCACCGTAACATTCCGTGTTCCGAAAACAGTACATGCACCACGGATTCAACAAATATTCTCTGCTGAGTTCTTAGCATGTGAATTACACTTCTTTAATATCCCATTGAAAACACATTGTCACCTTAAAGCATTTACTCAGATTTTGCAGCGTTTTCAGTACACCAGTTTCCAAACTGAGGCAGATTTTTCAGTAAAATGCTCCTGGAGCGTTTTCTAACCAATATATATGTAATTTACATAGTTTGCCTCACCGTGACAGTCCATGTTCCGAACGCGTTACAAACATCACGGATTTGGCAAACATTCTTAATGAGTTGTGTACATGTGTATTACAAAACTTTCATCCACCATACAAGGCATATTTACACCTAGAAACATTAACACTGGGTTCGCAGTTATTTCCTAATAGCAGTTTCGAAAATCAGGCAGTTTTCAAAGGAAAAAACTTTTGGAGCGTGTTCTACCCAATAGATATGTAAATTTCATTGATTCTCCCACTGTGAAATTACGTGTTTTGAACAATCTACATGCAGAAAAGTTTCGACAAAATACACTACAGGGTTGTTTGCATGTGGATTAGAGGACTTTCTCACTATAGAAGGCATATAGATGCTTAGAAGCATTTTCTGTGATTTCACAGAGTTTCCAAAAGCCAGTTTCAATAATGAGGCAGATTTCACGGCAAAAACCTCTTGGAGCGGGTTCTATCCAATAGACATGTAATTTACATGGATTCGCTCACCGTCAAATTCCGTGTTCCGAAAAAGCTACATGCATCACGGATTCGACAAATATTCACCTCAGAGTTGTTAGCATAAGGATTACCGAACTTTCATCCACCATAAAAGCCATGTTGAAACTTTGAATCATTTTCTCACATTTCGAAAGTTTTTCCTAATGCCAGTTTTGAAAAGGAGGCAGATTTGGCAGAAAAATCCTCGTGGAGCGAGTAATCCCAATAGAAATGTAATTTATATAATTTCCCTCACAGTGAAATTCCATTTTTTGAACACGCTACCTGCATCAAGGTTTCAAAACTTTCTCGAATGAGTTGTGAACATGTAGATTACAGAACTTTCATCCACCATACATGGCATATTTACAACTAGAAACTTTAACTCTGAATTTGCAGCTTTTTCCTAATGCCAGTTTGGAAAATCAGGCCGTTTTCTGAGGGAAAAATTTTTGGAGCGAATTCTAACCAATAGGTGTGTAATTTAAATAGATTCCATCGCCGGGATTTTCCGTGATACGATCACACTGCATGCATAATGCTTTCTAAAAATATTCACCACAGATTTGTTTCCATGTGGTTTTACGATCTTGCATCACAATACAAGGCATATTGACACTTTGAAGCATTTTCTCTGATTTTGCAGAGATTTTCAAACGCCAGGTTCAAAAATGAGGCAGATTTCTCAGAGAAAACTCTTAGAGCAAATTCTACCCAAGAGACATGTATTTTACATAGATTCACTCACCGTGATTTTCTGTGTTCCGTACACACTTCACGTATCTCGGATTTGACAAATATTCACTACAGAGTAGTTAGCATGCGGATTACCGAACTTTCATCCACCATAAAAGGCAGAAGTACACCGAGAATCTAGTAATCTGGGTTCGCTCGCAGGTTTTTCCTAACGCCAGTTTCAAAAATCAGGACGATTTCTCAGGAAAAATCTCTTGGAGTGATTTCTTACCAAGGGAAATGTAACTTACATAAATTCCCTGGCCGTGAAATTCCGTGTTCCGAACATGTTACATGGATAAAGGATTCGACAAATATTCACTACAAATTTGTTAGCATGTGGATTACCAAACTTTCATCACAATACATTGAATATTGATTCTTAGAAGTACTTTCTCAGATTTTGCAGCGTTTCCTAAATGCCAGGTTCAAAAATGACGAAGTTTTCGCAGAAAAACCCTCTCGGAGCGAGTTCTACCCAATAGAGAAGTCATTTACATTGTTTCAATCACCGTGAAATTCCACGATCTGAACACGCTACATGCATCACGGATTAGAAAAAGATTCTTTAATATGTTGTGCAAATGTGGATTACCGAACTTTCTTGCAACATAAAGGCACATTTACACCTGCAAATATTTACTCCCTTTTTGCAGCTGTTTCCAAACTTCAGACTCGATAATCATGCAATTTTCGCAGAAAAATTCTCTTCTAGCTCGTTCTACTCAATAGAATTGTAATTTCCATAGTTTCATTACTGTGAAATTCCGTTTTCCAAAAGCGCTATATGAACCACGGTTTAAAAAATAATTACTACACTGTTATTAACATGTGGATTACTGGACTTTCATTCACCATTCAAGGCATATTGACACTTAGAAGCATTTTCTCAGATTTCACAGGGTTCTCCTAATGGCAGTTTTGAAAATGAGGCACATTTTGCAGAAAAATTCTCTTCAAGCGAGTTCTACCCAATAGACATGTAACTTACATTGTTTCCTTCACTATGACATTCCGTATTCTGAACAAGTTACATGCATCTCGAGTTCGACAAACATTCTTTAATGAGTGTGAGCATGTGGATTACTGAACTTTCATCCACCATACAAGGCATATTTACACCTAGAAGTAGTTATTCTGATTTCGCAGGTTTTTCCTAACATCCAGTTTCGAAAATCATGCAATTTTCACAGAAACATTCAATTCAAGCGAGGTCTATCCAGTAGAATTGTTATTTTCAGAGCTTCACTCACCGAGACATTCCGTGTTCCGTAAACGTTACATTCATCACGGCTTCGACAAACATTATTTAATGACCGTGAGCATGTGGATTACCGATTTTTCAACCACAATACAAGGCATATTTACACCTAGAAACATTTACTTAGATTTCGCAGGTTTTCATAACATCAGTTACGAAATTCAGGCAGTTTTCGCAGAAAAATTCTCTTGGTGCACGTTCTATCCAATAGACATCTCATTTTCATAGATACCGTCACTGTAACATTCCGTGTTCCGAAAACAGTACATGAACCACGGATTCAACAAATATTCACTGCTGAGTTCTTTGCATGTGAATTACACAACTTTAATATCCCATTGAAAACACATTGTCACCTTAAAGCATTTACTCAGATTTTGCAGCATTTTCATAAAAACAGTTTCCAAACTGAGGCAGATTTTTCAGTAAAATGCTCCTGGAGCGTGTTCTAACCAAGATATATGTAATTTACATAGTTTGCCTCACCGTGACAGTCCATGTTCCGAACGCGTTACAAACATCACGGATTTCACAAATATTCTTAATGAGTTGTGTACATGTGTATTAAAAACTTTCATCCACCATAAAAGGCATATCTACACCTAGAAACATTAACACTGAGTTCGCATTTATTTCCTAATAGCAGTTTCAAAAATCAGGCAGTTTTCAAAGGAAAAAACTGTTGGAGCGTGTTCTACCCAATAGATATGTAAATTACATAGATTCTCCCACTGTGAAATTACGTGTTTTGAACAAACTACATGCAGAAAAGTTTCGACAAAAATACACTACAGGGTTGTTTGCATGTGGATTACAGGACTTTCTCACTATAGAAGGCATATAGATGCTTAGAAGCATTTTCTGTGATTTCACAGAGTTTCCAAACACCAGTTTCAAAAATGAGGAAGATTTCACGGCAAAAACCTCTTGGAGCGGGTTCTAACCAATAGACATGTAATTTACATGGATTCGCTCACCGCCAAATTCCGTGTTCCGAAAAAGCTTCATGCATCACGGATTCAACAAATATTCACTACAGAGTTGTTAGCATAAGGATTACCGAACTTTCATCCACCATAAAAGCCATGTTGACACTTTGAAGCATTTTCTCACATTTCAAAAGTTTTTCCTAATGCCAGTTTTGAAAAGGATGCAGATTTGGCAGAAAAATTCTCGTGGAGCGAGTACTTCCCAATAGAAATGTAATATACATAGTTTCCCTCACAGTGACATTCCATTTTCTGAACACGCTACATGCATCAAAGTTTCAACAAACTTTCTCGAATGAGTTGTGAACATGTAGATTACAGAACTTTCATCCACCATACATGGCATATTTACAACTAGAAACTTAAACTCTGAATTTGCAGCTTTTTCCTAATGCCAGTTTGGAAAATGAGGCCGTTTTCTCAGGGAAAAACTTTTGGAGCGAATTCTAACCAATAGGTGTGTAATTTACATAGATTCCATCGCCGGGATTTTCCGTGATACGATCACACTGCATGCATAACGCTTTCTAAAAATATTCACCACAGATTTGTTTGCATGTGGTTTTACGATCTTGCATCAGAATACAAGGCATATTGACACTTTGAAGCATTTTCTCTGACTTTGCAGGGATTTTCAAACGCCAGGTTCAAAAATGAGGCAGATTTCTCAGAAAAAACTCTTACAGAAAATTCTAACCAAGAGACATGTATTTTACATAGATTCGCTCACCGTGATATTCTGTGTTCCGAACACACTTCACGTATCTCGGATTCGACAAATATTCACTACAGAGTAGTTAGCATGCGGATTACCGAACTTTCATCCACCATAAAATGCAGATGTACACCGAGAATCTAGTAATCTGGGTTCGCTCGCAGGTTTTTCCTAACGCCAGTTTCAAAAATCAGGCCGATTTCTCAGGAAAAATCTCTTGGAGTGATTTCTAACCAAGGGAAATGTAACTTACATAAATTCCCTGGCCGTGAAATTCCGTGTTCTGAACATGTTACATGCATAAAGGTTTCGACAAAGATTCACTACAAATTTGTTAGCATGTGGATTACCGAACTTTCGTCACAAAACGTTGAATATTGATTCTTAGAAGTACTTTCTCAGATTTTGCAGCGTTTTCTAAATGCCAGGTTCAAAAATGACGAAGTTTTCGCAGAAAAACCCTCTCGGAGCGAGTTCTACCCAATAGAGAAGTCATTTACATTGTTTCAATCACCGTGAAATTCCACGATCTGAACACGCTACATGCATCACGGATTAGAAAAAGATTCTTTAATATGTTGTGAAAATGTGGATTACCGAACTTTCTTGCAACATAAAGGCACATTTACACCTGCAAATATTTACTCCCTTTTTGCAGCTGTTTCCAAACTTCAGATTCGATAATCATGCAATTTTCTCAGAAAAATTCTCTTCTAGCTCGTTCTACTCAATAGAATTTTAATTTCCATAGTTTCATTACCGTGAAATTCCGTTTTCCAAAAGCGCTACATGAATCACGGTTTAAAAAATAATTACTACACTGTTATTAACATGTGGATTACCGGACTTTCATTCACCATTCAAGGCATATTGACACTTAGAAGCATTTTCTCCGATTTCACAGGGTTCTCCTAATGGCAGTTTTGAAAATGAGGCACATTTCGCAGAAAAATTCTCTTTAAGCGAGTTCTACCCAATAGACATGTAACTTACATTGTTTCCTTCACTATGACATTCCGTATTCCGAACAAGTTACATGCATCACGAGTTCGACAAACATTCTTTAATGAGTGTGAGCATGTGGATTACTGAACTTTCATCCAGCACTCAAGGCATATTTACACCTAGAAGTAGTTATTCTGATGTCGCATGTTTTTCCTAACATCCAGTTTCGAAAATCATGAAATTTTCACAGAAACATTCAATTCAAGCGAGTTCTATCCAGTAGAATTGGTATTTTCAGAGCTTCACTCACCGAGACATTCCGTGTTCCGTAAACGTTACATTCATCACGGCTTCGACAAACATTATTTAATGACCGTGAGCATGTGGATTACCGATTTTTCAACCACAATACAAGGCATATTTACACCTAGAAACATTTAATTAGATATCGCAGGTTTTCCTAACGTCAGTTACGAAAATCAGGCAGATTTCGCAGAAAAATTCTCTTGGTGCACGTTCTATCCAATAGATATCTCATTTTCATAGATTCCGTCACCGTAACATTCCGTGTTCCGAAAACAGTACATGCACCACGGATTCAACAAATATTCACTCCTGAGTTCTTAGCATGTGAATTACACTTCTTTAATATCCCATGGAAAACACACTGTCACCTTAAAGCATTTACTCAGATTTTGCAGCGTTTTCATAACACCAGTTTCCAAACTGAGGCAGATTTTTCAGTAAAATGCTCCTGGAGCGTGTTCTAATCAAGAGATATGTAATTTACATAGTTTGCCTCACCGTGAGAGTCCATGTCCCGAACGCGTTACAAACATCACGGATTTGGCAAATATTCTTAATGAGTTGTGTACATGTGTATTACAAAACTTTCATCCACCATAAAAGGCATATTTACACCTAGAAACATTAACACTGAGTTCGCAGTTATTTCCTAATAGCAGTTTCGAAAATCAGGCAGTTTTCAAAGGAAAAAACTGTTGGAGCGTGTTCTACCCAATAGATATGTAAATTTCATTGATTCTTCCACTGTGAAATTACGTGTTTTGAACAAACTACATGCAGAAAAGTTTTGACAAAAATACACTACAGGGTTGTTTGCATGTGGATTACAGGACTTTCTCACTATAGAAGCTATATAGATGCTTAGAAGCATTTTCTGTGATTTCACAGAGTTTCCAAACGCCAGTTTCCAAAATGAGGCAGATTTCACGGCAAAAACTCTTGGAGCGGGTCCTAACCAATAGACATGTAATTTACATGGATTCACTCACCGTCAAATTCCGTGTTCCGAAAAAGCTACATGCATCACGGATTCGACAAATATTCACCTCAGAGTTGTTAGCATAAAGATTACCGAACTTTCATCCACCATAAAAGCCATGTTGACACTTTGAAGCATTTTCTCACATTTCGAAAGTTTTTCCTAATGCCAGTTTTGAAAAGGAGGCAGATTTGGCAGAAAAATCCTCGTGGACCGAGTACTTCCCAATAGAAATATAATTTATATAGTTTCCCTCACAGTGACATTCCATTTTCTGAACACGCTACATGCATCAAGGTTTCAACAAACTTTCTCGAATGAGTTGTGAACATGTAGATTACAGAACTTTCATCCACCATACATGGCATATTTACAACTAGAAACTTTAACTCTGAATTTGCAGCTTTTTCCTAATGCCAGTTTGGAAAATCAGGCCGTTTTCTCAGAGAAAAACTTTTGGCGCGAATTCTAACCAATAGGTGTGTAACTTACACAGATTCCATCGCCGGGATTTTCCGTGATACGATCACACTGCATGCATAACGCTTTCTAAAAATATTCACCACAGATTTGTTTCCATGTGGTTTTACGATCTTGCATCACAATACAAGGCATATTGACACTTTGAAGCATTTTCTCTGATTTTGCAGAGATTTTCAAACGCCAGGTTCAAAAATGAGGCAGATTTCTCAGAAAAACCTCTTAGAGCAAATTCTACCCAAGAGACATGTATTTTACATAGATTCGCTCACCGTGATATTCTGTGTTCCGAAAACATTTCACGTATCTCGGATTCGACAAATATTCACTACAGAGTAGTTAGCATGCGGATTACCGAACTTTCATCCACCATAAAAGGCAGATGTACACCGAGAATCTAGTAATCTGGGTTCGCTCGCAGGTTTTTCCTAACGCCAGTTTCAAAAATCAGGCCGATTTGTCAGGAAAAATCTCTTGGAGTGATTTCTTTCCAAGGGAAATGTAACTTACATAAATTCCCTGGCCGTGAAATTCCGTGTTCCGAACATGTTACATGCATAAAATTATCGACAAATATTCACTATAAATTTGTTAGCAAGTGGATTACCGAACTTTCATCACAATACATTGAATATTGATTCTTAGGGTACTTCTCAGATTTTGCAGCGTTTTCTAAATGCCAGGTTCAAAAATGACGAAGTTTTCACAGAAAAACCCTCTCGGAGCGAGTTCTACCCAATAGAGAAGTCATTTACATTGTTTCAATCACCGTGAAATTCCACGATCTGAACACGCTACATGCATCACGGATTAGAAAAAGATTCTTTAATATGTTGTGCAAATGTGGATTACCGAAATTTCTTGCAACATAAAGGCACATTTACACCTGCAAATATTTACTCCCTTTTTGCAGCTGTTTCCAAACTTCAGATTCGATAATCATGCAATTTTCGCAGAAAAATTCTCTTCTAGCTCGTTCTACTCAATAGAATTGTAATTTCCATAGTTTCATTACCGTGAAATTCCGTTTTCTAAAAACGCTACATGAATCACGGTTTAAAAAATAATTACTACACTGTTATTAACATGTGGATTACCGGACTCTCATTCACCATTCAAGGCATATTGACACTTAGAAGCATTTTCTCAGATTTCACAGGGTTCTCCTAATGGCAGTTTTGAAAATGAGGCACATTTTGCAGAAAAATTCTCTTCAAGCGAGTTCTACCCAATAGATATGTAACTTACATTGTTTCCTTCACTATGACATTCTGTATTCCGAACAAGATACATGCATCACGAGTTCGACAAACATTCTTTAATGAGTGTGAGCATGTGGATTACTGAACTTTCATCCACCATACAAGGCATATTTACACCTAGTAGTAGTTATTCTGATTTCGCAGGTTTTTGCTAACATCCAGTTTCGAAAATCATGAAATTTTCACAGAAGCATTCAATTCAAGCGAGTTCTATCCAGTAGAATAGGTATTTTCAGAGCTTCACTCACCGAGACATTCCGTGTTCCGTAAACGTTACATTCATCACGGCTTCGACAAACATTATTTAATGACCGTGAGCATGTGGATTACCGATTTTTCAACCACAATACAAGGCATATTTACACCTAGAAACATTTACTTAGATTTCGCACGTTTTCCTAACGTCAGTTACGAAAATCAGGCAGATTTCGCAGAAAAATTCTCTTGGTGCACGTTCTATCCAATAGACATCTCATTTTCAGAGATACCGTCACCGTAACATTCCGTGTTCCGAAAACGGTACATGCACCACGGATTCAACAAATATTCACTGCTGAGTTCTTAGCATGTGAATTACACATCTTTAATATCCCATTGAAAACACAATGTCACCTTAAAGCATTTATTCAGATTTTGCAGCGTTTTCATAACACCAGTTTCCAAACTGAGGCAGATTTTTCAGTAAAATGCTCCTGGAGCGTGTTCTAACCAAGAGATATGTAATTTACATAGTTTGCCTCACCGTGACAGTCCATGTTCCGAACGCGTTACACACATCACGGATTTGGCAAACATTCTTAATGAGTTGTGTACATGTGTATTACAAAACTTTCATCCACCATACAAGGCATATTTACACCTAGAAACATTAACAATGAGTTCGCAGTTATTTCCTAATAGCAGTTTCGAAAATCAGGCAGTTTTCAAAGGAAAAAAGTGTTGGAGCGTGTTCTACCCAATAGATATGTAAATTACATAGATTCTCCCACTGTGAAATTACGTGTTTTGAACACGCTACATGCAGAAAATTTTCGACAAAAATGCACTACAGGTTTGTTTGCATGTGAATTACAGGACTATCTCACTATAGAAGGCATATAGATGCTTAGAAGCATTTTCTTTGATTTCACAGAGTTTCCAAATGCCAGTTTCAAAAATGAGGCTGATTTCATGGGAAATAACTCTTGGAGTGGGTACTTACGAATAGATATGTAATTTACTTGGATTCGCTCACCGTCAAATTCCGTGTTCCGAACACGCTACATGCATCTCGGATGCGACAAATATTCACTACAGAGTTGTTAGCAAGTGGATTACAGCACTTTCATCCACCATAAAAAGCTTACTTATACTTTGAAGAATTTTCTCAGATTTCACACGTTAGTCTGAATGCCAGTTTTGAAAATGAGGCAGACATGGCAGAAAAATGCTCTTGCAGCCAGTTCTACCCAAAAGATCGGTAATTTACCTACTTTCAATCACCGTGACATTCTGTGTTCTGAACATGTTACATGCACCACGGATTCAACAAATATTCACTGCTGAGTTCTTAGCATGTGAATTACATATTTTTAATGTCCCATTGAAAACACATTGTCACCTTAAAACATTTACTCAGATTTTGCTGCGTTTTCATAACACCAGTTTCCAAACTGAGGCAGATTTTTCAGTAAAATGCTCCTGGTGCGTGTTCTAACCAAGAGATATGTAATTTACATAGTTTGCCTCACCGTGACAGTCCATGTTCCGAACGCGTTACACACATCACGGATTTGGCAAACATTCTTAATGAGTTGTGTACATGTGTATTACAAAACTTTCATCCACCATACAAGGCATATTTACACCTAGAAAAATTAACACTGATTTCGCAGTTATATCCTAATAGCAGTTTCGAAAATCAGGTAGTTTTCAAAAGAAAAATTTGTTGGAGCGTGTTCTACCCAATAGATATGTAAATTACATAGATTCTCCCACTGTGAAATTACGTGTTTTGAACACGCTACATGCAGAAAAGTTTCGACAAATATACAATACAGGGTTGTTTGCATGTGGATTACAGGACTTTCTCACTATATAAGGCACATAGATGCTTAGAAGCATTTTCTGTGATTTCACAGAGTTTCCAAACGCCAGTTTCAAAAATGAGGCTGATTTCACGGAAAATAACTCTTGGAGCGGGTTCTAACCAATAGACATGTAATTTACATGGATTCGCTCACCGTCAAATTCCGTGTTCCGAACACGCTACATGCATCTCGGATGCGAAAAATATTCACTACAGATTTGTTAGCAATTGGATTACAGGACTTTCATCCAGCATAAAAGGCTTACTGACACTTTGAAGAATTTTCTCAGATTTCACACGTTAGTTTGAACGCCAGTTTTGAAAATGAGGCAGATATGGCAGAAAAATGCTCTTGGAGCCAGTTCTACCCAAAAGATCGGTAATTTACATACTTTCAATCCCTGTGACATTCTGTGTTCTGAACATGTTACATGCACCACGGATTCAAAAAATATTCTTTAATGAGTTGTGAACATGTGTATTAACGAACTTTAATCCACCTTACAGTGCATATTTATACATAGAAATTTTATTCTGATTTAGTAGTATTCTCCTAATATCAGTCTCTAAAATCATGCAGTTTCCACAGAAAAATCCTCTTGGAGCGAGTTCTACCCAATAGACATGCAATTTACATAGAACCCGTCATCGTGAAATTCCGTGTTTCGAAAAAGATACATGCATCACGGATTCGACAAATATTCACTACAGAGTTGTTAGCATAAGGATTACCGAACTTTCATCCACCATAAAAGCCATGTTGACACTTTGAAGCATTTTCTCACATTTCGAAAGTTTTTCCTAATGCCAGTTTTGAAAAGGATGCAGATTTGGCAGAAAAATTCTCGTGGAGCGAGTACTTCCCAATAGAAATGTAATATACATAGTTTCCCTCACAGGACATTCCATTTTCTGAACACGCTACATGCATCAAAGTTTCAACAAACTTTCTCGAATGAGTTGTGAACATGTAGATTACAGAACTTTCATCCACCATACATGGCATATTTACAACTAGAAACTTAAACTCTGAATTTGCAGCTTTTTCCTAATGCCAGTTTGGAAAATGAGGCCGTTTTCTCAGGGAAAAACTTTTGGAGCGAATTCTAACCAATAGGTGTGTAATTTACATAGATTCCATCGCCGGGATTTTCCGTGATACGATCACACTGCATGCATAACGCTTTCTAAAAATATTCACCACAGATTTGTTTGCATGTGGTTTTACGATCTTGCATCAGAATACAAGGCATATTGACACTTTGAAGCATTTTCTCTGACTTTGCAGGGATTTTCAAACGCCAGGTTCAAAAATGAGGCTGATTTCTCAGAAAAAACTCTTACAGAAAATTCTAACCAAGAGACATGTATTTTACATAGATTCGCTCACCGTGATATTCTGTGTTCCGAACACATTTCACGTATCTCGGATTCGACAAATATTCACTACAGAGTAGTTAGCATGCGGATTACCGAACTTTCATCCACCATAAAATGCAGATGTACACCGAGAATCTAGTAATCTGGGTTCACTCGCAGGTTTTTCCTAACGCCAGTTTCAAAAATCAGGCCGATTTCTCAGGAAAAATCTCTTGGAGTGATTTCTAACCAAGGGAAATGTAACTTACATAAATTCCCTGGCCGTGAAATTCCGTGTTCCGAACATGTTACATGCATAAAGGATTCGACAAAGATTCACTACAAATTTGTTAGCATGTGGATTACCGAACTTTCGTCACAAAACGTTGAATATTGATTCTTTGAAGTACTTTCTCAGATTTTGCAGCGTTTTCTAAATGCCAGGTTCAAAAATGACGAAGTTTTCGCAGAAAAACCCTCTCGGAGCGAGTTCTACCCAATAGAGAAGTCATTTACATTGTTTCAATCACCGTGAAATTCCACGATCTGAACACGCTACATGCATCACGGATTAGAAAAAGATTCTTTAATATGTTGTGAAAATGTGGATTACTGAACTTTCTTGCAACATAAAGGCACATTTACACCTGCAAATATTTACTCCATTTTTGCAGCTGTTTCCAAACTTCAGATTCGATAATCATGCAATTTTCGCAGAAAAATTCTCTTCTAGCTCGTTCTACTCAATAGAATTGTAATTTCCATAGTTTCATTACCGTGAAATTCCGTTTTCCAAAAGCGCTACATGAATCACGGTTTAAAAAATAATTACTACACTGTTATTAACATGTGGATTACCGGACTTTCATTCACCATTCAAGGCATATTGACACTTAGAAGCATTTTCTCCGATTTCACAGGGTTCTCCTAATGGCAGTGTTGAAAATGAGGCACATTTTGCAGAAAAATTCTCTTCAAGCGAGTTCTACCCAATAGATATGTAACTTACATTGTTTCCTTCACTAGGACATTCTGTATTCCGAACAAGTTACATGCATCACGAGTTCGACAAACATTCTTTAATGAGTGTGAGCATGTGGATTACTGAACTTTCATCCACCATACAAGGCATATTTACACCTAGAAGTAGTTATTCTGATTTCGCAGGTTTTTCCTAACATCCAGTTTCGAAAATCATGAAATTTTCACAGAAGCATTCAATTCAAGCGAGTTCTATCCAGTAGAATAGGTATTTTCAGAGCTTCACTCACCGAGACATTCCGTGTTCCGTAAACGTTACATTCATCACGGCTTCGACAAACATTATTTAATGACCGTGAGCATGTGGATTACCGATTTTTCAACCACAATACAAGGCATATTTACAGCTAGAAACATTTACTTAGATTTCGCAAGTTTTCCTAACGTCAGTTACGAAAATCAGGCAGATTTCGCAGAAAAATTCTCTTGGTGCACGTTCTATCCAATAGACATCTCATTTTCAGAGATACCGTCACCGTAACATTCCGTGTTCTGAAAACGGTACATGCACCACGGATTCAACAAATATTCACTGCTGAGTTCTTAGCATGTGAATTACACATCTTTAATATCCCATTGAAAACACAATGTCACCTTAAAGCATTTATTCAGATTTTGCAGCGTTTTCATAACACCAGTTTCCAAACTGAGGCAGATTTTTCAGTAAAATGCTCCTGGAGCGTGTTCTAACCAAGAGATATGTAATTTACATAGTTTGCCTCACCGTGACAGTCCATGTTCCGAACGCGTTACACACATCACGGATTTGGCAAACATTCTTAATGAGTTGTGTACATGAGTATTACAAAACTTTCATCCACCATACAAGGCATATTTACACCTAGAAACATTAACAATGAGTTCGCAGTTATTTCCTAATAGCAGTTTCGAAAATCAGGCAGTTTTCAAAGGAAAAAAGTGTTGGAGCGTGTTCTACCCAATAGATATGTAAATTACATAGATTCTCCCACTGTGAAATTACGTGTTTTGAACACGCTACATGCAGAAAATTTTCGACAAAAATGCACTACAGGTTTGTTTGCATGTGAATTACAGGACTATCTCACTATAGAAGGCATATAGATGCTTAGAAGCATTTTCTTTGATTTCACAGAGTTTCCAAATGCCAGTTTCAAAAATGAGGCTGATTTCATGGGAAATAACTCTTGGAGTGGGTACTTACGAATAGATATGTAATTTACTTGGATTCGCTCACCGTCAAATTCCGTGTTCCGAACACGCTACATGCATCTCGGATGCGACAAATATTCACTACAGAGTTGTTAGCAAGTGGATTACAGCACTTTCATCCACCATAAAAAGCTTACTGATACTTTGAAGAATTTTCTCAGATTTCACACGTTAGTCTGAACGCCAGTTTTGAAAATGAGGCAGACATGGCAGAAAAATGCTCTTGCAGCCAGTTCTACCCAAAAGATCGGTAATTTACCTACTTTCAATCACCGTGACATTCTGTGTTCTGAACATGTTACATGCACCACGGATTCAACAAATATTCACTGCTGAGTTCTTAGCATGTGAATTACATATTTTTAATGTCCCATTGAAAACACATTGTCACCTTAAAACATTTACTCAGATTTTGCTGCGTTTTCATAACACCAGTTTCCAAACTGAGGCAGATTTTTCAGTAAAATGCTCCTGGTGCGTGTTCTAACCAAGAGATATGTAATTTACATAATTTGCCTCACCGTGACAGTCCATGTTCCGAACGCGTTACACACATCACGGATTTGGCAAACATTCTTAATGAGTTGTGTACATGTGTATTACAAAACTTTCATCCACCATACAAGGCATATTTACACCTAGAAAAATTAACACTGATTTCGCAGTTATATCCTAATAGCAGTTTCGAAAATCAGGTAGTTTTCAAAAGAAAAATTTGTTGGAGCGTGTTCTACCCAATAGATATGTAAATTACATAGATTCTCCCACTGTGAAATTACGTGTTTTGAACACGCTACATGCAGAAAAGTTTCGACAAATATACAATACAGGGTTGTTTGCATGTGGATTACAGGACTTTCTCACTATATAAGGCACATAGATGCTTAGAAGCATTTTCTGTGATTTCACAGAGTTTCCAAACGCCAGTTTCAAAAATGAGGCTGATTTCATGGAAAATAACTCTTGGAGCGGGTTCTAACCAATAGACATGTAATTTACATGGATTCGCTCACCGTCAAATTCCGTGTTCCGAACACGCTACATGCATCTCGGATGCGACAAATATTCACTACAGATTTGTTAGCAAGTGGATTACAGCACTTTCATCCAGCATAAAAGGCTTACTGACACTTTGAAGAATTTTCTCAGATTTCACACGTTAGTTTGAACGCCAGTTTTGAAAATGAGGCAGATATGGCAGAAAAATGCTCTTGGAGCCAGTTCTACCCAAAAGATCGGTAATTTACATACTTTCAATCCCTGTGACATTCTGTGTTCTGAACATGTTACATGCACCACGGATTCAAAAAATATTCTTTAATGAGTTGTGAACATGTGTATTAACGAACTTTAATCCACCTTACAGTGCATATTTATACATAGAAATTTTATTCTGATTTAGTAGTATTCTCCTAATATCAGTCTCTAAAATCATGCAGTTTCCACAGAAAAATCCTCTTGGAGCGAGTTCTACCCAATAGACATGCAATTTACATAGAACCCGTCATCGTGAAATTCCGTGTTTCGAAAAAGATACATGCATCACGGATTCGACAAATATTCACTACAGAGTTGTTAGCATAAGGATTACCGAACTTTCATCCACCATAAAAGCCATGTTGACACTTTGAAGCATTTTCTCACATTTCAAAAGTTTTTCCTAATGCCAGTTTTGAAAAGGATGCAGATTTGGCAGAAAAATTCTCGTGGAGCGAGTACTTCCCAATAGAAATGTAATATACATAGTTTCCCTCACAGTGACATTCCATTTTCTGAACACGCTACATGCATCAAAGTTTCAACAAACTTTCTCGAATGAGTTGTGAACATGTAGATTACAGAACTTTCATCCACCATACATGGCATATTTACAACTAGAAACTTAAACTCTGAATTTGCAGCTTTTTCCTAATGCCAGTTTGGAAAATGAGGCCGTTTTCTCAGGGAAAAACTTTTGGAGCGAATTCTAACCAATAGGTGTGTAATTTACATAGATTCCATCGCCGGGATTTTCCGTGATACGATCACACTGCATGCATAACGCTTTCTAAAAATATTCACCACAGATTTGTTTGCATGTGGTTTTACGATCTTGCATCAGAATACAAGGCATATTGACACTTTGAAGCATTTTCTCTGACTTTGCAGGGATTTTCAAACGCCAGGTTCAAAAATGAGGCAGATTTCTCAGAAAAAACTCTTACAGAAAATTCTAACCAAGAGACATGTATTTTACATAGATTCGCTCACCGTGATATTCTGTGTTCCGAACACACTTCACGTATCTCGGATTCGACAAATATTCACTACAGAGTAGTTAGCATGCGGATTACCGAACTTTCATCCACCATAAAATGCAGATGTACACCGAGAATCTAGTAATCTGGGTTCACTCGCAGGTTTTTCCTAACGCCAGTTTCAAAAATCAGGCCGATTTCTCAGGAAAAATCTCTTGGAGTGATTTCTAACCAAGGGAAATGTAACTTACATAAATTCCCTGGCCGTGAAATTCCGTGTTCCGAACATGTTACATGCATAAAGGATTCGACAAAGATTCACTACAAATTTGTTAGCATGTGGATTACCGAACTTTCGTCACAAAACGTTGAATATTGATTCTTAGAAGTACTTTCTCAGATTTTGCAGCGTTTTCTAAATGCCAGGTTCAAAAATGACGAAGTTTTCGCCGAAAAACCCTCTCGGAGCGAGTTCTACCCAATAGAGAAGTCATTTACATTGTTTCAATCACCGTGAAATTCCACGATCTGAACACGCTACATGCATCACGGATTAGAAAAAGATTCTTTAATATGTTGTGAAAATGTGGATTACTGAACTTTCTTGCAACATAAAGGCACATTTACACCTGCAAATATTTACTCCCTTTTTGCAGCTGTTTCCAAACTTCAGATTCGATAATCATGCAATTTTCGCAGAAAAATTCTCTTCTAGCTCGTTCTACTCAATAGAATTGTAATTTCCATAGTTTCATTACCGTGAAATTCCGTTTTCCAAAAGCGCTACATGAATCACGGTTTAAAAAATAATTACTACACTGTTATTAACATGTGGATTACCGGACTTTCATTCACCATTCAAGGCATATTGACACTTAGAAGCATTTTCTCCGATTTCACAGGGTTCTCCTAATGGCAGTGTTGAAAATGAGGCACATTTTGCAGAAAAATTCTCTTCAAGCGAGTTCTACCCAATAGATATGTAACTTACATTGTTTCCTTCACTAGGACATTCTGTATTCCGAACAAGTTACATGCATCACGAGTTCGACAAACATTCTTTAATGAGTGTGAGCATGTGGATTACTGAACTTTCATCCAGCACTCAAGGCATATTTACACCTAGAAGTAGTTATTCTGATGTCGCAGGTTTTTCCTAACATCCAGTTTCGAAAATCATGAAATTTTCACAGAAACATTCAATTCAAGCGAGTTCTATCCAGTAGAATTGGTATTTTCAGAGCTTCACTCACCGAGACATTCCGTGTTCCGTAAACGTTACATTCATCACGGCTTCGACAAACATTATTTAATGACCGTGAGCATGTGGATTACCGATTTTTCAACCACAATACAAGGCATATTTACACCTAGAAACATTTACTTAGATTTCGCACGTTTTCCTAACGTCAGTTACGAAAATCAGGCAGATTTCGCAGAAAAATTCTCTTGGTGCACGTTCTATCCAATAGATATCTCATTTTCATAGATACCGTTACCGTAACATTCCGTGTTCGAAAACAGTACATGCACCACGGATTCAACAAATATTCACTCCTGAGTTCTTAGCATGTGAATTACATATTTTTAATATCCCATTGAAAACACATTGTCACCTTAAAACATTTACTCAGATTTTGCTGCGTTTTCATAACACCAGTTTCAAAACTGAGGCAGATTTTTCAGTAAAATGATCCTGGTGCGTGTTCTAACCAAGAGATATGTAATTTACATAGTTTGCCTCACCGTGACAGTCCATGTTCCGAACGCGTTACACACATCACGGATTTGGCAAACATTCTTAATGAGTTGTGTACATGTGTATTACAAAACTTTCATCCACCATACAAGGCATATTTACACCTAGAAACATTAACACTGATTTCGCAGTTATATCCTAATAGCAGTTTCGAATATCAGGCAGTTTTCATAGGAAAAATTTGTTGGAGCGTGTTCTACGCAATAGATATGTAAATTACATAGATTCTCCCACTGTGAAATTACGTGTTTTGAACACGCTACATGCAGAAAAGTTTCGACAAAAATACACTACAGGGTTGTTTGCATGTGGATTACAGGACTTTCTCACTATAGAAGGCACATAGATGCTTAGAAGCATTTTCTGTGATTTCACAGAGTTTCCAAACGCCAGTTTCAAAAATGAGGCTGATTTCAAGGCAAATAACTCTTGGAGCGGGTTCTAACCAATAGACATGTAATTTACATGGATTCGCTCAACGTCAAATTCCGTGTTCCGAAAAAGATACATGCATCACGGATTCGACAAATATTCACTACAGTGTTGTTAGCATAAGGATTACCGAACTTTCATCCACCATAAAAGCCATGTTGACTCTTTGAAGCATTTTCTCACATTTCGAAAGTTTTTCCTAATGCCAGTTTTGAAAAGGAGGCAGATTTGGCAGAAAAATCCTCGTGGAGAGAGTAATTCCCAATAGAAATATAATTTACATAGTTTCCCTCACAGTGACATTCCATTTTCTGAACACGCTACATGCATCAAGATTTCAACAAACTTTCTCGAATGAGTTGTGAACATGTAGATTACAGAACTTTCATCCACCGTACATGGCATATTTACAACTAGAAACTTTAACTCTGAATTTGCAGCTTTTTCCTTATGCCAGTTTGGAAAATCAGGCCGTTTTCTCAGGGAAAATCTTTTGGAGCGAATTCTAACCAACAGGAGTGTAATTTACATAGATTCCATCGTTGGGATTTTCCGTGGTACGATCACACTGCATGCATAACGCTTCCTAAAAATATTCACCACCGATTTGTTTGCATGTGGTTTTACGATCTTGCATCACAATACAAGGCATATTGACACTTTGAAGCATTTTCTCTCATTTTGCAGAGATTTTCAAACGGCAGGTCCAAAAATGAGGCAGATTTCTCAGAAAAAACTCTTAGAGCAAATTCTACCCAAGAGACATGTATTTTACATAGATTCGCTCACCGTGATATTCTGTGTTCCGTACACACTTCACGTATCTCGGATTCGAGAAATATTCACTACAGAGTAGTTAGCATGCGGATTACCGAACTTTCATCCACCATAAAATGCAGATGTACAACGAGAATCTAGTAATCTGGGTTCGCAGGTTTTTCCTAACGCCAGTTTCAAAAATCAGGCCGATTTCTCAGGAAAAATCTCTTGGAGTGATTTCTAACCAAGGGAAATGTAACTTACATAAATTCCCTGGCCGTGAAATTCCGTGTTCCGAACATGTTACATGCATAAATGATTCGACAAATGTTCACTACAAATTTGTTAGCATGTGGATTACCGAACATTCATCACAATACTTTGAATATTGATTCTTAGAAGTACTTTCTCAGATTTTGCAGCGTTTTCTAAATGCCAGGTTCAAAAATGACGAAGTTTTCGCAGAAAAACCCTCTCGGAGCGAGTTCTACCCAATAGAGAAGTCATTTACATTGTTTCAATCACCGTGAAATTCCACGATCTGAACACGCTACATGCATCACGGATTAGAAAAAGATTCTTTAATATGTTGTGAAAATGTGGATTACCGAACTTTCTTGCAACATAAAGGCACATTTACACCTGCAAATATTTACTCCCTTTTTGCAGCTGTTTCCAAACTTCAGATTCGATAATCATGCAATTTTCGCAGAAAAATTCTCTTCTAGCTCGTTCTACTCAATAGAATTGTAATTTCCATAGTTTCATTACCGTGAAATTCCGTTTTCCAAAAGCGCTACATGAATCACGGTTTAAATAATAATTACTACACTGTTATTAACATGTGGATTACCGGACTTTCATTTACCATTCAAGGCATATTGACACTTAGAAGCATTTTCTCAGATTTCATAGGGTTCTCCTAATGGCAGTTTTGAAAATGAGGCACATTTCGCAGAAAAATTCTATTCAAGCGAGTTCTACCCAATAGACATGTAACTTACATTGTTTCCTTCAATATGACATTCCGTATTCCGAACAAGTTACATGCATCATGAGTTCGACAAACATTCTTTAAAGAGTGTGAGCATGTGGATTACTGAACTTTCATCCACCATACAAGGCATATTTACACCTAGAAGTAGTTATTCTGATTTTGCAGGTTTTTCCTAACATCCAGTTTCGAAAATCATGAAATTTTCACAGAAACATTCAATACAAGCGAGTTCTATCCAGTAGAATTGGTATTTTCAGAGCTTCACTCACCGAGACATTCCATGTTCCGTAAACGTTACATTCATCACGGCTTCGACAAACATTATTTAATGACCGTGAGCATGTGGATTACCGATTTTTCAACCACAATACAAGGCATATTTACACCTAGAAAAATTTACTTATATTTCGCACGTTTTCCTAACGTCAGTTACGAAAATCAGGCAGATTTTGCAGAAAAATTTTCTTGGTGCACGTTCTATCCAATAGACATCTCATTTTCATACATACCATCACTGTAACATTCAGTGTTCCGAAAAGAGTCCATGCACCACGTATTCAACAAATATTCACTGCTGAGTTCTTAGCATGTGAATTACTCATCTTTAATATCCCATTGAAAACACATTGTCACCTTAAAGCATTTACTCAGATTTTGCAGCGTTTTCATAACACCAGTTTCCAAACTGAGGCAGATTTTTCAGTAAAATTCTCCTGGAGCGTGTTCTAACCAAGAGATATGTAATTTACATAGTTTGCCTCACCGTGACAGTCCATGGTCCGAACGAGTTACACACATCACGGATTTGGCAAACATTCTTAATGAGTTGTGTACATGTGTATTGCAAAACTTTCATCCACCATACAAGGCATATTTATACCTAGAAACATTAACACTGAGTTCGCAGTTATATCCTAATAGCAGTTTCGAAAATCAGGCAGTTTTCAAAGGAAAAAATTGTTGGAGCGTGTTCTACCCAATAGATATGTAAATTACAAAGATTCTCCCACTGTGAAATTACGTGTTTTGAACACGCTACATGCAGAAAAGTTTCGACAAAAATACACTACAGGGTTGTTTGCATGTGGATTACAGGACTTTCTCACTATAGAAGGCATATAGATTCTTAGAAGCATTTTCTGTGATTTCACAGAGTTTCCAAACGCCAGTTTCAAAAATGAGAGTGATTTCACGGCAAATACCTCTTGGAGCGGGTTCTAACCAATAGACATGTAATTTACATGGATTCGCTCACCGTCAAATTCCGTGTTCCGAACACGCTACATGCATCTCGGATGCGACAAATATTCACTACAGATTTGTTAGCAAGTGGATTACAGCACTTTCATCCAGCATAAAAGGCTTACTGACACTTTGAAGAATTTTCTCAGATTTCACACGTTAGTTTGAACGCCAGTTTTGAAAATGAGGCAGATATGGCAAAAAAATGCTCTTGGAGCCAGTTCTAACCAAAAGATCGGTAATTTACATACTTTCAATCCCTGTGACATTCTGTGTTCTGAACATGTTACATGCACCACGGATTCAAAAAATATTCTTTAATGAGTTGTGAACATGTGTATTAACGAACTTTAATCCACCTTACAGTGCATATTTATACATAGAAATTTTATTCTGATTTAGTAGTATTCTCCTAATATCAGTCTCTAAAATCATGCAGTTTCCACAGAAAAATCCTCTTGGAGCGAGTTCTACCCAATAGACATGCAATTTACATAGAACCCGTCATCGTGAAATTCCGTGTTTTGAAAAAGATACATGCACCACGTATTCGACAAATATTCACTACAGAGTTGTTAGCATAAAGATTACCGAACTTTCATCCACCATAAAAGCCATGTTGACTCTTTGAAGCATTTTCTCACATTTCGAAAGTTTTTCCTAATGCCAGTTTTGAAAAGGAGGCAGATTTGGCAGAAAAATCCTCGTGGAGAGAGTAATTCCCAATAGAAATATAATTTACATAGTTTCCCTCACAGTGACATTCCATTTTCTGAACACGCTACATGCATCAAGATTTCAACAAACTTTCTCGAATGAGTTGTGAACATGTAGATTACAGAACTTTCATCCACCGTACATGGCATATTTACAACTAGAAACTTTAACTCTGAATTTGCAGCTTTTTCCTAATGCCAGTTTGGAAAATCAGGCCGTTTTCTCAGGGAAAATCTTTTGGAGTGAATTCTAACCAACAGGTGTGTAATTTACATAGATTCCATCGTTGGGATTTTCCGTGGTACGATCACACTGCATGCATAACGCTTCCTAAAAATATTCACCACCGATTTGTTTGCATGTGGTTTTACGATCTTGCATCACAATACAAGGCATACTGACACTTTGAAGCATTTTCTCTCATTTTGCAGAGATTTTCAAACGGCAGGTCCAAAAATGAGGCACATTTCTCAGAAAAATCTCTAAGAGCAAATTCTACCCAAGAGACATGTATTTTACATAGATTCGCTCACCGTGATATTCTGTGTTCCGTACACACTTCACGTATCTCGGATTCGAGAAATATTCACTACAGAGTAGTTAGCATGCGGATTACCGAACTTTCATCCACCATAAAATGCAGATGTACAACGAGAATCTAGTAATCTGGGTTCGCAGGTTTTTCCTAACGCCAGTTTCAAAAATCAGGCCGATTTCTCAGGAAAAATCTCTTGGAGTGATTTCTAACCAAGGGAAATGTAACTTACATAAATTCCCTGGCCGTGAAATTCCGTGTTCCGAACATGTTACATGCATAAATGATTCGACAAATGTTCACTACAAATTTGTTAGCATGTGGATTACCGAACTTTCATCACAATACTTTGAATATTGATTCTTAGAAGTACTTTCTCAGATTTTGCAGCGTTTTCTAAATGCCAGGTTCAAAAATGACGAAGTTTTCGCAGAAAAACCCTCTCAGAGCGAGTTCTACCCAATAGAGAAGTCATTTACATTGTTTCAATCACCGTGAAATTCCACGATCTGAACACGCTACATGCATCACGGATTAGAAAAAGATTCTTTAATATGTTGTGAAAATGTGGATTACCGAACTTTCTTGCAACATAAAGGCACATTTACACCTGCAAATATTTACTCCCTTTTTGCAGCTGTTTCCAAACTTCAGATTCGATAATCATGCAATTTTCGCAGAAAAATTCTCTTCTAGCTCGTTCTACTCAATAGAAATGTAATTTCCATAGTTTCATTACCGTGAAATTCCGTTTTCCAAAAGCGCTACATGAATCACGGTTTAAAAAATAATTACTACACTGTTATTAACATGTGGATTACCGGACTTTCATTCACCATTCAAGGCATATTGACACTTAGAAGCATTTTCTCAGATTTCACAGGGTTCTCCTAATGGCAGTTTTGAAAATGAGGCACATTTCGCAGAAAAATTCTCTTCAAGCGAGTTCTACCCAATAGACATGTAACTTACATTGTTTCCTTCACTATGACATTCCGTATTCCGAACAAGTTACATGCATCATGAGTTCGACAAACATTCTTTAAAGAGTGTGAGCATGTGGATTACTGAACTTTCATCCACCATACAAGGCATATTTACACCTAGAAGTAGTTATTCTGATTTTGCAGGTTTTTCCTAACATCCAGTTTCGAAAATCATGAAATTTTCACAGAAACATTCAATTCAAGCGAGTTCTATCCAGTAGAATTGGTATTTTCAGAGCTTCACTCACCGAGACATTCCGTGTTCCGTAAACGTTACATTCATCACGGCTTCGACAAACATTATTTAATGACCGTGAGCATGTGGATTACCGATTTTTCAACCACAGTACAAGGCATATTTACACCTAGAAACATTTACTTAGATTTCGCACGTTTTCCTAACGTCAGTTACGAAAATCAGGCAGATTTCGCAGAAAAACTCTCTTGGTGCACGTTCTATCCAATAGACATCTCATTTTCATAGATACCGTCACCGTAAAATTCCGTGTTCCTAAAACAGTACATGCACCACGGATTCAACAAATATTCACTGCTGAGTTCTTAGTATGTGAATTACACATCTTTAATATCCCATTGAAAACACATTGTCACCTTAAAGCATTTACTCAGATTTTGCAGCGTTTTCATAACACCAGTTTCCAAACTGAGGCAGATTTTTCAGTAAAATTCTCCTGGAGCGTGTTCTAACCAAGAGATATGTAATTTACATAGTTTGCCTCACCGTGACAGTCCATGGTCCGAACGCGTTACACACATCACGGATTTGGCAAACATTCTTAATGAGTTGTGTACATGTGTATTACAAAACTTTCATCCACCATACAAGGCATATTTACACCTAGAAACATTAACACTGAGTTCGCAGTTATATCCTAATAGCAGTTTCGAAAATCAGGCAGTTTTCAAAGGAAAAAATTGTTGGAGCGTGTTCTACCCAATAGATATGTAAATTACATAGATTCTCCCACTGTGAAATTACGTGTTTTGAACACGCTACATGCAGAAAAGTTTCGACAAAAATACACTACAGGGTTGTTTGCATGTGGATTACAGGACTTTCTCACTATAGAAGGCATATAGTTTCTTAGAAGCATTTTCTGTGATTTCACAGAGTTTCCAAACGCCAGTTTCAAAAATGAGACTGATTTCATGGCAAATACCTCTTGGAGCGGGTTCTAACCAATAGACATGTAATTTACATGGATTCGCTCACCATCAAATTCCGTGTTCCGAACACGCTACATGCATCTCGGTTGCGACAAATATTCACTACAGAGTTGTTAGCAAGTTTATTACAGCACTTTCATCCACCATAAAAGCCATGTTGACACTTTGAAGCATTTTCTCACATTTCGAAAGTTTTTCCTAATGCCAGTTTTGAAAAGGAGGCAGATTTGGCAGAAAAATCCTCGTGGAGCGAGTACTTCCCAATAGAATTGTAATTTACATAGTTTCCCTCACAGTGATATTCCATTTTCTGAACACGCTACATGCATCAAGGTTTCAACAAACTTTCTCCAATGAGTTGTGAACATGTAGATTACAGAACTTTCATCCACCGTACATGGCATATTTACAACTAGAAACTTTAACTCTGAATTTGCAGCTTTTTCCTAATGCCAGTTTGGAAAATCAGGCCGTTTTCTCAGGGAAAATCTTTTGGAGCGAATTCTAACCAATAGGTGTGTAATTTCCATAGATTCCATCGCCGGGATTTTCCGTGATACGATCACACTGCATGCATAACGCTTTCTAAAAATATTCACCACAGATTTGTTTGCATGTGGTTTTACGATCTTGCATCACAATACAAGGCATATTGACACTTTGAAGCATTTTCTCTGATTTTGCAGAGATTTTCAAACGCCAGGTTCAAAAATGAGGCAGATTTCTCAGAAAAAACTCTTAGAGCAAATTCTAACCAAGAGACATGTATTTTACATAGATTCGCTCACCGTGATATTCTGTGTTCCGTACACATTTCACGTATCTCGGATTCATCAATTATTCACTACAGAGTAGTTAGCATGCGGATTACCAAAATTTCATCCACCATAAAAGGCAGATGTACACCGAGAATCTACTAATCTGGGTTCGCTCGCAGGTTTTCCTAACGCCAGTTTCAAAAATCAGGCCGATTTCTCAGGAAAAATCTCTTGGAGTGATTTCTAACCAAGGGAAATGTAACTTACATAAATTCCCTGGCCGTGAAATTCCGTTTTCCGAACATGTTAAATGCATAAAAATTCGACAAATATAAACTACAAATTTGTTAGCATGTGGATTACCGTACTTTCATCACTATACATTGAATATTGATTCTTAGAAGTACTTTCTCTGATTTTGCAGCGTTTTCTAAATGCCAGGTTCAAAAATGATGAATTTTTCGCAAAAATACTCGGGTAGCGAGTTCTACCCAATAGAGAAGTCATTTACTTTGTTTCAATCACCGTGAAATTTCTCGATCTGAACACGCTACATGCATCACGGATTAGAAAAAGATTCTTTAATATGTTGTGAAAATGTGGATTACCGAACTTTCTTGCAACATAAAGGCACATTTACACCTGCAAATATTTACTCCCTTTTTGCAGCTGTTTCCAAAATTCAGATTCGATTATAATGCAATTTTGGCAGAAAAATCCTCTTCTAGCTAGTTCTACTGAATAGAATTGTAATTTCCATAGTTTCATTACCGTGAAATTCCGTTTTCCAAAAGCGCTACATGAATCACAGTTTAAAAAATAATTACTACACTGTTGTTAACATGTGGATTACCGGACTTTCATTCACCATTCAAGGCATATTGACACTTAGAAGCTTTTTCTCAGATTTCACAGGGTTCTCCTAATGGCAGTTTTGAAAATGAGGCACATTTCGCAGAAAAATTCTCTTCAAGCGAGTTCTACCCAATAGACTTGTAACTTACATTGTTTCCTTCACTATGACATTCCTTATTCCGAACACGTTACATGCATCACGAGTTCGACAAACATTCTTCAATGAGTGTGAGCATGTGGATTACTGAACTTTCATCCACCATACAAGGCATATTTACACCTAGAAGTAGTTATTCTGATTTCGCAGGTTTTTCCTAACATCCAGTTTCGAAAATCATGAAATTTTCACAGAAACATTCAATTCAAGCGAGTTCTATCCAGTAGAATTGGTATTTTCAGAGCTTCACTCACCGAGACATTCCGTGTTCCGTAAACGTTACATTCATCACGGCTTCGACAAACATTATTTAATGACCGTGAGCATGTGGATTACCGATTTTTCAACCACAATACAAGGCATATTTACACCTAGAAACATTTACTTAGATTTCGCACGTTTTCCTAACATCAGTTTCGAAAATCAGGCAGTTTTCGCAGAAAAATTCTCTTGGTGCACGTTCTATCCAATAGACATCTCATTTTCATAGATACCGTCACCGTAACATTCCGTGTTCCGAAAACAGTACATGCACCACGGATTCAACAAATATTCACTGCTGAGTTCTTAGCATGTGAATTACATATTTTTAATATCCCATTGAAAACACATTGTCACCTTAAAGCATTTACTCAGATTTTGCAGCGTTTTCATAACACCAGTTTCCAAACTGAGGCAGATTTTTCAGTAAAACGCTCCTGGAGCGTGTTCTAACCAAGAGATATGTAATTTACATAGTTTGCCTCACCGTGACAGTCCATGTCCCGAACGCGCTACACACATCACGGATTTGACAAACATTCTTAATGAGTTGTGTACATGTGTATTACAAAACTTTCATCCACCATACAAGGCATCTTTACACCTAGAAACATTAACACTGAGTTCGCAGTTATATCCTAATAGCAGTTTCGAAAATCAGGCAGTTTTCAAAGGAAAAAATTGTTGGAGCGTGTTCTACCCAATAGATATGTAAATTACATAGATTCTCCCACTGTGAAATTATGTGTTTTGAACAAGCTACATGCAGAAAAGTTTCGACAAAAATACACTACAGGGTTGTTTGCATGTGGATTACAGGACTTTCTCACTATAGAAGGCATATAGATGCTTAGAAGCATTTTCTGTGATTTCACAGAGTTTCCAAAAGCCAGTTTCAAAAATGAGGCAGATTTCACGGCAAAAACCTCTTGGAGCGGGTTCTAACCAATAGACATGTAATTTACATGGATTCGCTCACCGTCAAATTCCGTGTTCCGAACAAGCTACATGCATCTCGGATGCGACAAATATTCACTACAGAGTTGTTAGCAAGTGGATTACAGCACTTTCATCCACCATACAAGGCTTACTGACACTTTGAAGAATTCTCTCAGATTTCACACGTTAGTTTGAATGCCAGTTTTCAAAATGAGGCAGATATGGCAGATAAATGCTCTTGGAGCCAGTTCTACCCAAAAGATTGGTAATTTACCTACTTTCAATCACCGTGACATTCTGTGTTCTGAACATGTTACATGCACCACGGATTCAAAAAATATTCTTTAATGAGTTGTGAACATGTGTATTAATGAACTTTAATACACCTTACAGTGCATATTTATACATAGAAATTTTATTCTGATTTAGTAGTATTCTACTAAAGTCAGTCTCTAAATTCATGCAGTTTCCACAGAAAAATCCTCTTGGAGCGAGTTCTACCCAATAGACATGCAATTTACATAGAACCCGTCATCGTGAAATTCCGTGTTCCGAAAAAGCTACATGCATCACGGATTCGACAAATATTCACTACAGAGATGTTAGCATAATGATTACCGAACTTTCATCCACCATAAAAGCCATGTTGACACTTTGAAGCATTTTCTCACATTTCGAAAGTTTTTCCTAATGCCAGTTTTGAAAAGGAGGCAGATTTGGCAGAAAAATCCTCGTGGAGCGAGTACTTCCCAATAGAAATGTAATTTACATAGTTTCCCTCACAGTGACATTCCATTTTCTGAACACGGTACATGCATCAAGGTTTCAACAAACTTTCTCCAATGAGTTGTGAACATGTAGATTACAGAACTTTCATCCACCATACATGGCATATTTACAACTAGAAACTTTAACTCTGAATTTGCAGCTTTTTCCTAATGCCAGTTTGGAAAATGAGGCCGTTTTCTCAGGGAAAAACTTTTGGAGCGAATTCTAACCAATAGGTGTGTAATTTACATAGATTCCATCGTTGGGATTTTCCGTGATACGATCACACTGCATGCATAACGCTTTCTAAAAATATTCACCACCGATTTGTTTGCATGTGGTTTTACGATCTTGCATCACAATACAAGGCATATTGACACTTTGAAGCATTTTCTCTGATTTTGCAGAGATTTTCAAACGCCAGGTTCAAAAATGAGGCAGATTTCTCTGAAAAAACTCTTAGAGCAAATTCTACCCAAGAGACATGTATTTTACATAGATTCGCTCACCGTGATATTCTGTGTTCCGAACACACTTCACGTATCTCGGATTTGACAAATAATCACTACAGAGTAGTTAGCATGCGGATTACCGAACTTTCATCCACCATAAAAGGCAGAGGTACACTGAGAATTTCGTAATCTGGGTTTGCAGGTTTTTCCTAACGCCAGTTTCAAAATTCAGGCAGATTTCTCAGGACAAATCTCTTGGAGTGATTTCTAACCAAGGGAAATATAACTTACATAAATTCCCTGGCCGTGAAATTCCGTGTTCCGAACATGTTACATGCATAAATGATTCGACAAATGTTCACTACAAATTTGTTAGCATGTGGATTACCGAACTTTCATCACAATACTTTGAATATTGATTCTTAGAAGTACTTTCTCAGATTTTGCAGCGTTTTCTAAATGCCAGGTTCAAAAATGACGAAGTTTTCGCAGAAAAACCCTCTCAGAGCGAGTTCTACCCAATAGAGAAGGCATTTACATTGTTTCAATCACCGTGAAATTCCACGATCTGAACACGCTACATGCATCACGGATTAGAAAAAGATTCTTTAATATGTTGTGAAAATGTGGATTACCGAACTTTCTTGCAACATAAAGGCACATTTACACCTGCAAATATTTACTCCCTTTTTGCAGCTGTTTCCAAACTTCAGATTCGATAATCATGCAATTTTCGCAGAAAAATTCTCTTCTAGCTCGTTCTACTCAATAGAATTGTAATTTCCATAGTTTCATTACCGTGAAATTCCGTTTTCCAAAAGCGCTACATGAATCACGGTTTAAAAAATAATTACTACACTGTTATTAACATGTGGATTACCGGACTTTCATTCACCATTCAAGGCATATTGACACTTAGAAGCATTTTCTCAGATTTCATAGGGTTCTCCTAATGGCAGTTTTGAAAATGAGGCACATTTCGCAGAAAAATTCTCTTCAAGCGAGTTCTACCCAATAGACATGTAACTTACATTGTTTCCTTCACTATGACATTCCGTATTCCGAACAAGTTACATGCATCATGAGTTCGACAAACATTCTTTAAAGAGTGTGAGCATGTGGATTACTGAACTTTCATCCACCATACAAGGCATATTTACACCTAGAAGTAGTTATTCTGATTTTGCAGGTTTTTCCTAACATCCAGTTTCGAAAATCATGAAATTTTCACAGAAACATTCAATTCAAGTTAGTTCTATCCAGTAGAATTGGTATTTTCAGAGCTTCACTCACCGAGACATTCCGTGTTCCGTAAACGTTACATTCATCACGGCTTCGACAAACATTATTTAATGACCGTGAGCATGTGGATTACCGATTTTTCAACCACAATAGAAGGCATATTTACACCTAGAAACATTTACTTAGATTTCGCACGTTTTCCTAACGTCAGTTACGAAAATCAGGCAGATTTCGCAGAAAAATTCTCTTGGTGCACGTTCTATCCAATAGATATCTCATTTTCATAGATACCGTTACCGTAACATTCCGTGTTCGAAAACAGTACATGCACCACGGATTCAACAAATATTCACTCCTGAGTTCTTAGCATGTGAATTACATATTTTTAATATCCCATTGAAAACACATTGTCACCTTAAAACATTTACTCAGATTTTGCTGCGTTTTCATAACACCAGTTTCAAAACTGAGGCAGATTTTTCAGTAAAATGATCCTGGTGCGTGTTCTAACCAAGAGATATGTAATTTACATAGTTTGCCTCACCGTGACCGTCCATGTTCCGAACGCGTTACACACATCACGGATTTGGCAAACATTCTTAATGAGTTGTGTACATGTGTATTACAAAACTTTCATCCACCATACAAGGCATATTTACACCTAGAAACATTAACACTGATTTCGCAGTTATATCCTAATAGCAGTTTCGAATATCAGGCAGTTTTCATAGGAAAAATTTGTTGGAGCGTGTTCTACGCAATAGATATGTAAATTACATAGATTCTCCCACTGTGAAATTACGTGTTTTGAACACGCTACATGCAGAAAAGTTTCGACAAAAATACACTACAGGGTTGTTTGCATGTGGATTACAGGACTTTCTCACTATAGAAGGCACATAGATGCTTAGAAGCATTTTCTGTGATTTCACAGAGTTTCCAAACGCCAGTTTCAAAAATGAGGCTGATTTCACGGCAAATAACTCTTGGAGCGGGTTCTAACCAATAGACATGTAATTTACATGGATTCGCTCAACGTCAAATTCCGTGTTCCGAAAAAGATACATGCATCACGGATTCGACAAATATTGACTACAGTGTTGTTAGCATAAGGATTACCGAACTTTCATCCACCATAAAAGCCATGTTGACTCTTTGAAGCATTTTCTCACATTTCGAAAGTTTTTCCTAATGCCAGTTTTGAAAAGGAGGCAGATTTGGCAGAAAAATCCTCGTGGAGAGAGTAATTCCCAATAGAAATATAATTTACATAGTTTCCCTCACAGTGACATTCCATTTTCTGAACACGCTACATGCATCAAGATTTCAACAAACTTTCTCGAATGAGTTGTGAACATGTAGATTACAGAACTTTCATCCACCGTACATGGCATATTTACAACTAGAAACTTTAACTCTGAATTTGCAGCTTTTTCCTTATGCCAGTTTGGAAAATCAGGCCGTTTTCTCAGGGAAAATCTTTTGGAGCGAATTCTAACCAACAGGTGTGTAATTTACATAGATTCCATCGTTGGGATTTTCCGTGGTACGATCACACTGCATGCATAACGCTTCCTAAAAATATTCACCACCGATTTGTTTGCATGTGGTTTTACGATCTTGCATCACAATACAAGGCATATTGACACTTTGAAGCATTTTCTCTCATTTTGCAGAGATTTTCAAACGGCAGGTCCAAAAATGAGGCAGATTTCTCAGAAAAAACTCTTAGAGCAAATTCTACCCAAGAGACATGTATTTTACATAGATTCGCTCACCGTGATATTCTGTGTTCCGTACACACTTCACGTATCTTGGATTCGAGAAATATTCACTACAGAGTAGTTAGCATGTGGATTACCGAACTTTCATCCACCATAAAATGCAGATGTACAACGAGAATCTAGTAATCTGGGTTCGCAGGTTTTTCCTAACGCCAGTTTCAAAAATCAGGCCGATTTCTCAGGAAAAATCTCTTGGAGTGATTTCTAACCAAGGGAAATGTAACTTACATAAATTCCCTGGCCGTGAAATTCCGTGTTCCGAACATGTTACATGCATAAATGATTCGACAAATGTTCACTACAAATTTGTTAGCATGTGGATTACCGAACTTTCATCACAATACTTTGAATATTGATTCTTAGAAGTACTTTCTCAGATTTTGCAGCGTTTTCTAAATGCCAGGTTCAAAAATGACGAAGTTTTCGCAGAAAAACCCTCTCGGAGCGAGTTCTACCCAATAGAGAAGTCATTTACATTGTTTCAATCACCGTGAAATTCCACGATCTGAACACGCTACATGCATCACGGATTAGAAAAAGATTCTTTAATATGTTGTGAAAATGTGGATTACCGAACTTTCTTGCAACATAAAGGCACATTTACACCTGCAAATATTTACTCCCTTTTTGCAGCTGTTTCCAAACTTCAGATTCGATAATCATGCAATTTTCGCAGAAAAATTCTCTTCTAGCTCGTTCTACTCAATAGAATTGTAATTTCCATAGTTTCATTACCGTGAAATTCCGTTTTCCAAAAGCGCTACATGAATCACGGTTTAAATAATAATTACTACACTGTTATTAACATGTGGATTACCGGACTTTCATTTACCATTCAAGGCATATTGACACTTAGAAGCATTTTCTCAGATTTCATAGGGTTCTCCTAATGGCAGTTTTGAAAATGAGGCACATTTCGCAGAAAAATTCTATTCAAGCGAGTTCTACCCAATAGACATGTAACTTACATTGTTTCCTTCAATATGACATTCCGTATTCCGAACAAGTTACATGCATCATGAGTTCGACAAACATTCTTTAAAGAGTGTGAGCATGTGGATTACTGAACTTTCATCCACCATACAAGGCATATTTACATCTAGAAGTAGTTATTCTGATTTTGCAGGTTTTTCCTAACATCCAGTTTCGAAAATCATGAAATTTTCACAGAAACATTCAATACAAGCGAGTTCTATCCAGTAGAATTGGTATTTTCAGAGCTTCACTCACCGAGACATTCCATGTTCCGTAAACGTTACATTATTCACGGCTTCGACAAACATTATTTAATGACCGTGAGCATGTGGATTACCGATTTTTCAACCACAATACAAGGCATATTTACACCTAGAAACATTTACTTATATTTCGCACGTTTTCCTAACGTCAGTTACGAAAATCAGGCAGATTTTGCAGAAAAATTCTCTTGGTGCACGTTCTATCCAATAGACATCTCATTTTCATACATACCATCACTGTAACATTCAGTGTTCCGAAAAGAGTCCATGCACCACGTATTCAACAAATATTCACTGCTGAGTTCTTAGCATGTGAATTACTCATCTTTAATATCCCATTGAAAACACATTGTCACCTTAAAGCATTTACTCAGATTTTGCAGCGTTTTCATAACACCAGTTTCCAAACTGAGGCTGATTTTTCAGTAAAATTCTCCTGGAACGTGTTCTAACCAAGAGATATGTAATTTACATAGTTTGCCTCACCGTGACAGTCCATGGTCCGAACGAGTTACACACATCACGGATTTGGCAAACATTCTTAATGAGTTGTGTACATGTGTATTGCAAAACTTTCATCCACCATAAAAGGCATATTTATACCTAGAAACATTAACACTGAGTTCGCAGTTATATCCTAATAGCAGTTTCGAAAATCAGGCAGTTTTCAAAGGAAAAAATTGTTGGAGCGTGTTCTACCAAATAGATATGTAAATTACAAAGATTCTCCCACTGTGAAATTACGTGTTTTGAACACGCTACATGCAGAAAAGTTTCGACAAAAATACACTACAGGGTTGTTTGCATGTGGATTACAGGACTTTCTCACTATAGAAGGCATATAGATGCTTAGAAGCATTTTCTGTGATTTCACAGAGTTTCCAAACGCCAGTTTCAAAAATGAGAGTGATTTCACGGCAAATACCTCTTGGAGCGGGTTCTAACCAATAGACATGTAATTTACATGGATTCGCTCACCGTCAAATTCCGTGTTCCGAACACGCTACATGCATCTCGGATGCGACAAATATTCACTACAGATTTGTTAGCAAGTGGATTACAGCACTTTCATCCAGCATAAAAGGCTTACTGACACTTTGAAGAATTTTCTCAGATTTCACACGTTAGTTTGAACGCCAGTTTTGAAAATGAGGCAGATATGGCAAAAAATGCTCTTGGAGCCAGTTCTAACCAAAAGATCGGTAATTTACATACTTTCAATCCCTGTGACATTCTGTGTTCTGAACATGTTACATGCACCACGGATTCAAAAAATATTCTTTAATGAGTTGTGAACATGTGTATTAACGAACTTTAATCCACCTTACAGTGCATATTTATACATAGAAATTTTATTCTGATTTAGTAGTATTCTCCTAATATCAGTCTCTAAAATCATGCAGTTTCCACAGAAAAATCCTCTTGGAGCGAGTTCTACCCAATAGACATGCAATTTACATAGAACCCGTCATCGTGAAATTCCGTGTTTCGAAAAAGATACATGCACCACGTATTCGACAAATATTCACTACAGAGTTGTTAGCATAAAGATTACCGAACTTTCATCCACCATAAAAGCCATGTTGACTCTTTGAAGCATTTTCTCACATTTCGAAAGTTTTTCCTAATGCCAGTTTTGAAAAGGAGGCAGATTTGGCAGAAAAATCCTCGTGGAGAGAGTAATTCCCAATAGAAATATAATTTACATAGTTTCCCTCACAGTGACATTCCATTTTCTGAACACGCTACATGCATCAAGATTTCAACAAACTTTCTCGAATGAGTTGTGAACATGTAGATTACAGAACTTTCATCCACCGTACATGGCATATTTACAACTAGAAACTTTAACTCTGAATTTGCAGCTTTTTCCTAATGCCAGTTTGGAAAATCAGGCCGTTTTCTCAGGGGAAATCTTTTGGAGCGAATTCTAACCAACAGGTGTGTAATTTACATAGATTCCATCGTTGGGATTTTCCGTGGTACGATCACACTGCATGCATAACGCTTCCTAAAAATATTCACCACCGATTTGTTTGCATGTGGTTTTACGATCTTGCATCACAATACAAGGCATACTGACACTTTGAAGCATTTTCTCTCATTTTGCAGAGATTTTCAAACGGCAGGTCCAAAAATGAGGCACATTTCTCAGAAAAATCTCTAAGAGCAAATTCTACCCAAGAGACATGTATTTTACATAGATTCGCTCACCGTGATATTCTGTGTTCCGTACACACTTCACGTATCTCGGATTCGAGAAATATTCACTACAGAGTAGTTAGCATGCGGATTACCGAACTTTCATCCACCATAAAATGCAGATGTACAACGAGAATCTAGTAATCTGGGTTCGCAGGATTTTCCTAACGCCAGTTTCAAAAATCAGGCCGATTTCTCAGGAAAAATCTCTTGGAGTGATTTCTAACCAAGGGAAATGTAACTTACATAAATTCCCTGGCCATGAAATTCCGTGTTCCGAACATGTTACATGCATAAATGATTCGACAAATGTTCACTACAAATTTGTTAGCATGTGGATTACCGAACTTTCATCACAATACTTTGAATATTGATTCTTAGAAGTACTTTCTCAGATTTTGCAGCGTTTTCTAAATGCCAGGTTCAAAAATGACGAAGTTTTCGCAGAAAAAACCTCTCGGAGCGAGTTCTACCCAATAGAGAAGTCATTTACATTGTTTCAATCACCGTGAAATTCCACGATCTGAACACGCTACATGCATCACGGATTAGAAAAAGATTTTTTAATATGTTGTGAAAATGTGGATTACCGAACTTTCTTGCAACATAAAGGCACATTTACACCTGCAAATATTTACTCCCTTTTTGCAGCTGTTTCCAAACTTCAGATTCGATAATCATGCAATTTTCGCAGAAAAATTCTCTTCTAGCTCGTTCTACTCAATAGAAATGTAATTTCCATAGTTTCATTACCGTGAAATTCCGTTTTCCAAAAGCGCTACATGAATCACGGTTTAAAAAATAATTACTACACTGTTATTAACATGTGGATTACCGGACTTTCATTCACCATTCAAGGCATATTGACACTTAGAAGCATTTTCTCAGATTTCACAGGGTTCTCCTAATGGCAGTTTTGAAAATGAGGCACATTTCGCAGAAAAATTCTCTTCAAGCGAGTTCTACCCAATAGACATGTAACTTACATTGTTTCCTTCACTATGACATTCCGTATTCCGAACAAGTTACATGCATCATGAGTTCGACAAACATTCTTTAAAGAGTGTGAGCGTGTGGATTACTGAACTTTCATCCACCATACAAGGCATATTTACACCTAGAAGTAGTTATTCTGATTTTGCAGGTTTTTCCTAACATCCAGTTTCGAAAATCATGAAATTTTCACAGAAACATTCAATTCAAGCGAGTTCTATCCAGTAGAATTGGTATTTTCAGAGCTTCACTCACCGAGACATTCCGTGTTCCGTAAACGTTACATTCATCACGGCTTCGACAAACATTATTTAATGACCGTGAGCATGTGGATTACCGATTTTTCAACCACAGTACAAGGCATATTTACACCTAGAAACATTTACTTAGATTTCGCACGTTTTCCTAACGTCAGTTACGAAAATCAGGCAGATTTCGCAGAAAAATTCTCTTGGTGCACGTTCTATCCAATAGACATCTCATTTTCATAGATACCGTCACCGTAACATTCCGTGTTCCTAAAACAGTACATGCACCACGGATTCAACAAATATTCACTGCTGAGTTCTTAGTATGTGAATTACACATCTTTAATATCCCATTGAAAACACATTGTCACCTTAAAGCATTTACTCAGATTTTGCAGCGTTTTCATAACACCAGTTTCCAAACTGAGGCAGATTTTTCAGTAAAATTCTCCTGGAGCGTGTTCTAACCAAGAGATATGTAATTTACATAGTTTGCCTCACCGTGACAGTCCATGGTCCGAACGCGTTACACACATCACGGATTTGGTAAACATTCTTAATGAGTTGTGTACATGTGTATTACAAAACTTTCATCCACCATACAAGGCATATTTACACCTAGAAACATTAACACTGAGTTCGCAGTTATATCCTAATAGCAGTTTCGAAAATCAGGCAGTTTTCAAAGGAAAAAATTGTTGGAGCGTGTTCTACCCAATAGATATGTAAATTACATAGATTCTCCCACTGTGAAATTACGTGTTTTGAACACGCTACATGCAGAAAAGTTTCGACAAAAATACACTACAGGGTTGTTTGCATGTGGATTACAGGACTTTCTCACTATAGAAGGCATATAGTTTCTTAGAAGCATTTTCTGTGATTTCACAGAGTTTCCAAACGCCAGTTTCAAAAATGAGACTGATTTCATGGCAAATACCTCTTGGAGCGGGTTCTAACCAATAGACATGTAATTTACATGGATTCGCTCACCATCAAATTCCGTGTTCCGAACACGCTACATGCATCTCGGTTGCGACAAATATTCACTACAGAGTTGTTAGCAAGTTTATTACAGCACTTTCATCCACCATAAAAGCCATGTTGACACTTTGAAGCATTTTCTCACATTTCGAAAGTTTTTCCTAATGCCAGTTTTGAAAAGGAGGCAGATTTGGCAGAAAAATCCTCGTGGGGCGAGTACTTCCCAATAGAATTGTAATTTACATAGTTTCCCTCACAGTGATATTACATTTTCTGAACACGCTACATGCATCAAGGTTTCAACAAACTTTCTCCAATGAGTTGTGAACATGTAGATTACAGAACTTTCATCCACCGTACATGGCATATTTACAACTAGAAACTTTAACTCTGAATTTGCAGCTTTTTCCTAATGCCAGTTTGGAAAATCAGGCCGTTTTCTCAGGGAAAATCTTTTGGAGCGAATTCTAACCAATAGGTGTGTAATTTCCATAGATTCCATCGCCGGGATTTTCCGTGATACGATCACACTGCATGCATAACGCTTTCTAAAAATATTCACCACAGATTTGTTTGCATGTGGTTTTACGATCTTGCATCACAATACAAGGCATATTGACACTTTGAAGCATTTTCTCTGATTTTGCAGAGATTTTCAAACGCCAGGTTCAAAAATGAGGCAGATTTCTCAGAAAAAACTCTTAGAGCAAATTCTAACCAAGAGACATGTATTTTACATAGATTCGCTCACCGTGATATTCTGTGTTCCGTACACATTTCACGTATCTCGGATTCATCAATTATTCACTACAGAGTAGTTAGCATGCGGATTACCAAAATTTCATCCACCATAAAAGGCAGATGTACACCAAGAATCTACTAATCTGGGTTCGCTCGCAGGTTTTCCTAACGCCAGTTTCAAAAATCAGGCCGATTTCTCAGGAAAAATCTTTTGGAGTGATTTCTAACCAAGGGAAATGTAACTTACATAAATTCCCTGGCCGTGAAATTCCGTTTTCCGAACATGTTAAATGCATAAAGGATTCGACAAATATAAACTACAAATTTGTTAGCATGTGGATTACCGTACTTTCATCACTATACATTGAATATTGATTCTTAGAAGTACTTTCTCTGATTTTGCAGCGTTTTCTAAATGCCAGGTTCAAAAATGATGAATTTTTCGCAAAAATACTCGGGTAGCGAGTTCTACCCAATAGAGAAGTCATTTACTTTGTTTCAATCACCGTGAAATTTCTCGATCTGAACACGCTACATGCATCACGGATTAGAAAAAGATTCTTTAATATGTTGTGAAAATGTGGATTACCGAACTTTCTTGCAACATAAAGGCACATTTACACCTGCAAATATTTACTCCATTTTTGCAGCTGTTTCCAAAATTCAGATTCGATTATAATGCAATTTTGGCAGAAAAATCCTCTTCTAGCTAGTTCTACTGAATAGAATTGTAATTTCCATAGTTTCATTACCGTGAAATTCCGTTTTCCAAAAGCGCTACATGAATCACAGTTTAAAAAATAATTACTACACTGTTGTTAACATGTGGATTACCGGACTTTCATTCACCATTCAAGGCATATTGACACTTAGAAGCTTTTTCTCAGATTTCACAGGGTTCTCCTAATGACAGTTTTGAAAATGAGGCACATTTCGCAGAAAAATTCTCTTCAAGCGAGTTCTACCCAATAGACTTGTAACTTACATTGTTTCCTTCACTATGACATTCCTTATTCCGAACACGTTACATGCATCACGAGTTCGACAAACATCCTTCAATGAGTGTGAGCATGTGGATTACTGAACTTTCATCCACCATACAAGGCATATTTACACCTAGAAGTAGTTATTCTGATTTTGCAGGTTTTTCCTAACATCCAGTTTCGAAAATCATGAAATTTTCACAGAAACATTCAATTCAAGCGAGTTCTATCCAGTAGAATTGGTATTTTCAGAGCTTCACTCACCGAGACATTCCGTGTTCCGTAAACGTTACATTCATCACGGCTTCGACAAACATTATTTAATGACCGTGAGCATGTGGATTACCGATTTTTCAACCACAATACAAGGCATATTTACACCTAGAAACATTTACTTAGATTTCGCACGTTTTCCTAACATCAGTTTCGAAAATCAGGCAGTTTTCGCAGAAAAATTCTCTTGGTGCACGTTCTATCCAATAGACATCTCATTTTCATAGATACCGTCACCGTAACATTCCGTGTTCCGAAAACAGTACATGCACCACGGATTCAACAAATATTCACTGCTGAGTTCTTAGCATGTGAATTACATATTTTTAATATCCCATTGAAAACACATTGTCACCTTAAAGCATTTACTCAGATTTTGCAGCGTTTTCATAACACCAGTTTCCAAACTGAGGCAGATTTTTCAGTAAAACGCTCCTGGAGCGTGTTCTAACCAAGAGATATGTAATTTACATAGTTTGCCTCACCGTGACAGTCCATGTCCCGAACGCGCTACACACATCACGGATTTGACAAACATTCTTAATGAGTTGTGTACATGTGTATTACAAAACTTTCATCCACCATACAAGGCATCTTTACACCTAGAAACATTAACACTGAGTTCGCAGTTATATCCTAATAGCAGTTTCGAAAATCAGGCAGTTTTCAAAGGAAAAAATTGTTGGAGCGTGTTCTACCCAATAGATATGTAAATTACATAGATTCTCCCACTGTGAAATTATGTGTTTTGAACAAGCTACATGCAGAAAAGTTTCGACAAAAATACACTACAGGGTTGTTTGCATGTGGATTACAGGACTTTCTCACTATAGAAGGCATATAGATGCTTAGAAGCATTTTCTGTGATTTCACAGAGTTTCCAAAAGCCAGTTTCAAAAATGAGGCAGATTTCACGGCAAAAACCTCTTGGAGCGGGTTCTAACCAATAGACATGTAATTTACATGGATTTGCTCACCGTCAAATTCCGTGTTCCGAACAAGCTACATGCATCTCGGATGCGACAAATATTCACTACAGAGTTGTTAGCAAGTGGATTACAGCACTTTCATCCACCATACAAGGCTTACTGACACTTTGAAGAATTCTCTCAGATTTCACACGTTAGTTTGAATGCCAGTTTTCAAAATGAGGCAGATATGGCAGAAAAATGCTCTTGGAGCCAGTTCTACCCAAAAGATTGGTAATTTACCTACTTTCAATCACCGTGACATTCTGTGTTCTGAACATGTTACATGCACCACGGATTCAAAAAATATTCTTTAATGAGTTGTGAACATGTGTATTAATGAACTTTAATACACCTTACAGTGCATATTTATACATAGAAATTTTATTCTGATTTAGTAGTATTCTACTAAAGTCAGTCTCTAAAATCATGCAGTTTCCACAGAAAAATCCTCTTGGAGCGAGTTCTACCCAATAGACATGCAATTTACATAGAACCCGTCATCGTGAAATTCCGTGTTCCGAAAAAGCTACATGCATCACGGATTCGACAAATATTCACTACAGAGATGTTAGCATAATGATTACCGAACTTTCATCCACCATAAAAGCCATGTTGACACTTTGAAGCATTTTCTCACATTTCGAAAGTTTTTCCTAATGCCAGTTTTGAAAAGGAGGCAGATTTGGCAGAAAAATCCTCGTGGAGCGAGTACTTCCCTATAGAAATGTAATTTACATAGTTTCCCTCACAGTGACATTCCATTTTCTGAACACGCTACATGCATCAAGGTTTCAACAAACTTTCTCCAATGAGTTGTGAACATGTAGATTACAGAACTTTCATCCACCATACATGGCATATTTACAACTAGAAACTTTAACTCTGAATTTGCAGCTTTTTCCTAATGCCAGTTTGGAAAATGAGGCCGTTTTCTCAGGGAAAAACTTTTGGAGCGAATTCTAACCAATAGGTGTGTAATTTACATAGATTCCATCGTTGGGATTTTCCGTGATACGATCACACTGCATGCATAACGCTTTCTAAAAATATTCACCACCGATTTGTTTGCATGTGGTTTTACGATCTTGCATCACAATACAAGGCATATTGACACTTTGAAGCATTTTCTCTGATTTTGCGGAGATTTTCAAACGCCAGGTTCAAAAATGAGGCAGATTTCTCTGAAAAAACTCTTAGAGCAAATTCTACCCAAGAGACATGTATTTTACATAGATTCGCTCACCGTGATATTCTGTGTTCCGAACACACTTCACGTATCTCGGATTTGACAAATATTCACTACAGAGTAGATAGCATGCGGATTACCGAACTTTCATCCACCATAAAAGGCAGAGGTACACTGAGAATTTCGTAATCTGGGTTTGCAGGTTTTTCCTAACGCCAGTTTCAAAATTCAGGCAGATTTCTCAGGACAAATCTCTTGGAGTGATTTCTAACCAAGGGAAATATAACTTACATAAATTCCCTGGCCGTGAAATTCCGTGTTCCGAACATGTTACATGCATAAATGATTCGACAAATGTTCACTACAAATTTGTTAGCATGTGGATTACCGAACTTTCATCACAATACTTTGAATATTGATTCTTAGAAGTACTTTCTCAGATTTTGCAGCGTTTTCTAAATGCCAGGTTCAAAAATGACGAAGTTTTCGCAGAAAAACCCTCTCAGAGCGAGTTCTACCCAATAGAGAAGTCATTTACATTGTTTCAATCACCGTGAAATTCCACGATCTGAACACGCTACATGCATCACGGATTAGAAAAAGATTCTTTAATATGTTGTGAAAATGTGGATTACCGAACTTTCTTGCAACATAAAGGCACATTTACACCTGCAAATATTTACTCCCTTTTTGCAGCTGTTTCCAAACTTCAGATTCGATAATCATGCAATTTTCGCAGAAAAATTCTCTTCTAGCTCGTTCTACTCAATAGAATTGTAATTTCCATAGTTTCATTACCGTGAAATTCCGTTTTCCAAAAGCGCTACATGAATCACGGTTTAAAAAATAATTACTACACTGTTATTAACATGTGGATTACCGGACTTTCATTCACCATTCAAGGCATATTGACACTTAGAAGCATTTTCTCAGATTTCACAGGGTTCTCCTAATGGCAGTTTTGAAAATGAGGCACATTTCGCAGAAAAATTCTCTTCAAGCGAGTTCTACCCAATAGACATGTAACTTACATTGTTTCCTTCACTATGACATTCCGTATTCCGAACAAGTTACATGCATCATGAGTTCGACAAACATTCTTTAAAGAGTGTGAGCATGTGGATTACTGAACTTTCATCCACCATACAAGGCATATTTACACCTAGAAGTAGTTATTCTGATTTTGCAGGTTTTTCCTAACATCCAGTTTCGAAAATCATGAAATTTTCACAGAAACATTCAATTCAAGCGAGTTCTATCCAGTAGAATTGGTATTTTCAGAGCTTCACTCACCGAGACATTCCGTGTTCCGTAAACGTTACATTCATCACGGCTTCGACAAACATTATTTAATGACCGTGAGCATGTGGATTACCGATTTTTCAACCACAGTACAAGGCATATTTACACCTAGAAACATTTACTTAGATTTCGCACGTTTTCCTAACGTCAGTTACGAAAATCAGGCAGATTTCGCAGAAAAATTCTCTTGGTGCACGTTCTATCCAATAGACATCTCATTTTCATAGATACCGTCACCGTAACATTCCGTGTTCCTAAAACAGTACATGCACCACGGATTCAACAAATATTCACTGCTGAGTTCTTAGTATGTGAATTACACATCTTTAATATCCCATTGAAAACACATTGTCACCTTAAAGCATTTACTCAGATTTTGCAGCGTTTTCATAACACCAGTTTCCAAACTGAGGCAGATTTTTCAGTAAAATTCTCCTGGAGCGTGTTCTAACCAAGAGATATGTAATTTACATAGTTTGCCTCACCGTGACAGTCCATGGTCCGAACGCGTTACACACATCACGGATTTGGCAAACATTCTTAATGAGTTGTGTACATGTGTATTACAAAACTTTCATCCACCATACAAGGCATATTTACACCTAGAAACATTAACACTGAGTTCGCAGTTATATCCTAATAGCAGTTTCGAAAATCAGGCAGTTTTCAAAGGAAAAAATTGTTGGAGCGTGTTCTACCCAATAGATATGTAAATTACATAGATTCTCCCACTGTGAAATTACGTGTTTTGAACACGCTACATGCAGAAAAGTTTCGACAAAAATACACTACAGGGTTGTTTGCATGTGGATTACAGGACTTTCTCACTATAGAAGGCATATAGTTTCTTAGAAGCATTTTCTGTGATTTCACAGAGTTTCCAAACGCCAGTTTCAAAAATGAGACTGATTTCATGGCAAATACCTCTTGGAGCGGGTTCTAACCAATAGACATGTAATTTACATGGATTCGCTCACCATCAAATTCCGTGTTCCGAACACGCTACATGCATCTCGGTTGCGACAAATATTCACTACAGAGTTGTTAGCAAGTGGATTACAGCACTTTCATCCACCATAAAAGCCATGTTGACACTTTGAAGCATTTTCTCACATTTCGAAAGTTTTTCCTAATGCCAGTTTTGAAAAGGAGGCAGATTTGGCAGAAAAATCCTCGTGGGGCGAGTACTTCCCAATAGAATTGTAATTTACATAGTTTCCATCACAGTGATATTCCATTTTCTGAACACGCTACATGCATCAAGGTTTCAACAAACTTTCTCCAATGAGTTGTGAACATGTAGATTACAGAACTTTCATCCACCGTACATGGCATATTTACAACTAGAAACTTTAACTCTGAATTTGCAGCTTTTTCCTAATGCCAGTTTGGAAAATCAGGCCGTTTTCTCAGGGAAAATCTTTTGGAGCGAATTCTAACCAATAGGTGTGTAATTTCCATAGATTCCATCGCCGGGATTTTCCGTGATACGATCACACTGCATGCATAACGCTTTCTAAAAATATTCACCACAGATTTGTTTGCATGTGGTTTTACGATCTTGCATCACAATACAAGGCATATTGACACTTTGAAGCATTTTCTCTGATTTTGCAGAGATTTTCAAACGCCAGGTTCAAAAATGAGGCAGATTTCTCAGAAAAAACTCTTAGAGCAAATTCTAACCAAGAGACATGTATTTTACATAGATTCGCTCACCGTGATATTCTGTGTTCCGTACACATTTCACGTATCTCGGATTCATCAATTATTCACTACAGAGTAGTTAGCATGCGGATTACCGAAATTTCATCCACCATAAAAGGCAGATGTACACCGAGAATCTACTAATCTGGGTTCGCTCGCAGGTTTTCCTAACGCCAGTTTCAAAAATCAGGCCGATTTATCAGGATAAATCTCTTGGAGTGATTTCTAACCAAGGGAAAGGTAACTTACATAAATTCCCTGGCCGTGAAATTCCGTTTTCCGAACATGTTAAATGCATAAAGGATTCGACAAATATAAACTACAAATTTGTTAGCATGTGGATTACCGTACTTTCATCACTATACATTGAATAATGATTCTTAGAAGTACTTTCTCTGATTTTGCAGCGTTTTCTAAATGCCAGGTTCAAAAATGATGAAGTTTTCGCAAAAATACTCGGGTAGCGAGTTCTACCCAATAGAGAAGTCATTTACTTTGTTTCAATCACCGTGAAATTTCTCGATCTGAACACGCTACATGCATCACGGATTAGAAAAAGATTCTTTAATATGTTGTGAAAATGTGGATTACCGAACTTTCTTGCAACATAAAGGCACATTTACACCTGCAAATATTTACTCCCTTTTTGCAGCTGTTTCCAAAATTCAGATTCGATTATAATGCAATTTTGGCAGAAAAATCCTCTTCTAGCTTCTTCTACTGAATAGAATTGTAATTTCCATAGTTTCATTACCGTGAAATTCCGTTTTCCAAAAGCGCTACATGAATCACAGTTTAAAAAATAATTACTACACTGTTGTTAACATGTGGATTACCGGACTTTCATTCACCATTCAAGGCATATTGACACTTAGAAGCTTTTTCTCAGATTTCACAGGGTTCTCCTAATGGCAGTTTTGAAAATGAGGCACATTTCGCAGAAAAATTCTCTTCAAGCGAGTTCTACCCAATAGACTTGTAACTTACATTGTTTCCTTCACTATGACATTCCTTATTCCGAATACGTTACATGCATCACGAGTTCGACAAACATCCTTCAATGAGTGTGAGCATGTGGATTACTGAACTTTCATCCACCATACAAGGCATATTTACACCTAGAAGTAGTTATTCTGATTTTGCAGGTTTTTCCTAACATCCAGTTTCGAAAATCATGAAATTTTCACAGAAACATTCAATTCAAGCGAGTTCTATCCAGTAGAATTGGTATTTTCAGAGCTTCACTCACCGAGACATTCCGTGTTCCGTAAACGTTACATTCATCACGGCTTCGACAAACATTATTTAATGACCGTGAGCATTTGGATTACCGATTTTTCAACCACAATACAAGGCATATTTACACCTAGAAACATTTACTTAGATTTCGCACGTTTTCCTAACATCAGTTTCGAAAATCAGGCAGTTTTCGCAGAAAAATTCTCTTGGTGCACGTTCTATCCAATAGACATCTCATTTTCATAGATACCGTCACCGTAACATTCCGTGTTCCGAAAACAGTACATGCACCACGGATTCAACAAATATTCACTGCTGAGTTCTTAGCATGTGAATTACATATTTTTAATATCCCATTGAAAACACATTGTCACCTTAAAGCATTTACTCAGATTTTGCAGCGTTTTCATAACACCAGTTTCCAAACTGAGGCAGATTTTTCAGTAAAACGCTCCTGGAGCGTGTTCTAACCAAGAGATATGTAATTTACATAGTTTGCCTCACCGTGACAGTCCATGTCCCGAACGCGCTACACACATCACGGATTTGACAAACATTCTTAATGAGTTGTGTACATGTGTATTACAAAACTTTCATCCACCATACAAGGCATCTTTACACCTAGAAACATTAACACTGAGTTCGCAGTTATATCCTAATAGCAGTTTCGAAAATCAGGCAGTTTTCAAAGGAAAAAATTGTTGGAGCGTGTTCTACCCAATAGATATGTAAATTACATAGATTCTCCCAATGTGAAATTATGTGTTTTGAACAAGCTACATGCAGAAAAGTTTCGACAAAAATACACTACAGGGTTGTTTGCATGTGGATTACAGGACTTTCTCACTATAGAAGGCATATAGATGCTTAGAAGCATTTTCTGTGATTTCACAGAGTTTCCAAAAGCCAGTTTCAAAAATGAGGCAGATTTCACGGCAAAAACCTCTTGGAGCGGGTTCTAACCAATAGACATGTAATTTACATGGATTCGCTCACCGTCAAATTCCGTGTTCCGAACAAGCTACATGCATCTCGGATGCGACAAATATTCACTACAGAGTTGTTAGCAAGTGGATTACAGCACTTTCATCCACCATACAAGGCTTACTGACACTTTGAAGAATTCTCTCAGATTTCACACGTTAGTTTGAATGCCAGTTTTCAAAATGAGGCAGATATGGCAGAAAAATGCTCTTGGAGCCAGTTCTACCCAAAAGATTGGTAATTTACCTACTTTCAATCACCGTGACATTCTGTGTTCTGAACATGTTACATGCACCACGGATTCAAAAAATATTCTTTAATGAGTTGTGAACATGTGTATTAATGAACTTTAATACACCTTACAGTGCATATTTATACATAGAAATTTTATTCTGATTTAGTAGTATTCTACTAAAGTCAGTCTCTAAATTCATGCAGTTTCCACAGAAAAATCCTCTTGGAGCGAGTTCTACCCAATAGACATGCAATTTACATAGAACCCGTCATCGTGAAATTCCGTGTTCCGAAAAAGCTACATGCATCACGGATTCGACAAATATTCACTACAGAGATGTTAGCATAATGATTACCGAACTTTCATCCACCATAAAAGCCATGTTGACACTTTGAAGCATTTTCTCACATTTCGAAAGTTTTTCCTAATGCCAGTTTTGAAAAGGAGGCAGATTTGGCAGAAAAATCCTCGTGGAGCGAGTACTTCCCAATAGAAATGTAATTTACATAGTTTCCCTCACAGTGACATTCCATTTTCTGAACACGCTACATGCATCAAGGTTTCAACAAACTTTCTCCAATGAGTTGTGATCATGTAGATTACAGAACTTTCATCCACCATACATGGCATATTTACAACTAGAAACTTTAACTCTGAATTTGCAGCTTTTTCCTAATGCCAGTTTGGAAAATGAGGCCGTTTTCTCAGGGAAAAACTTTTGGAGCGAATTCTAACCAATAGGTGTGTAATTTACATAGATTCCATCGTTGGGATTTTCCGTGATACGATCACACTGCATGCATAACGCTTTCTAAAAATATTCACCACCGATTTGTTTGCATGTGGTTTTACGATCTTGCATCACAATACAAGGCATATTGACACTTTGAAGCATTTTCTCTGATTTTGCAGAGATTTTCAAACGCCAGGTTCAAAAATGAGGCAGATTTCTCTGAAAAAACTCTTAGAGCAAATTCTACCCAAGAGACATGTATTTTACATAGATTCGCTCACCGTGATATTCTGTGTTCCGAACACACTTCACGTATCTCGGATTCGACAAATATTCACTACAGAGTAGTTAGCATGCGGATTACAGAACTTTCATCCACCATAAAAGGCAGATGTACACTGAGAATTTCGTAATCTGGGTTTGCAGGTTTTTCCTAACGCCAGTTTCAAAATTCAGGCAGATTTCTCAGGAAAAATCTCTTGGAGTGATTTCTAACCAAGGGAAATGTAACTTACATAAATTCCCTGGCCGTGAAATTCCGTGTCCCGAACATGTTACATGCATAAATGATTCGACAAATGTTCACTACAAATTTGTTAGCATGTGGATTACCGAACTTTCATCACAATACTTTGAATATTGATTCTTAGAAGTACTTTCTCAGATTTTGCAGCGTTTTCTAAATGCCAGGTTCAAAAATGACGAAGTTTTCGCAGAAACACCCTCTCAGAGCGAGTTCTACCCAATAGAGAAGTCATTTACATTGTTTCAATCACCGTGAAATTCCACGATCTGAACACGCTACATGCATCACGGATTAGAAAAAGATTCTTTAATATGTTGTGCAAATGTGGATTACCGAACTTTCTTGCAACATAAAGGCACATTTACACCTGCAAATATTTACTCCCTTTTTGCAGCTGTTTCCAAACTTCAGATTCGATAATCATGCAATTTTCGCAGAAAAATTCTCTTCTAGCTCGTTCTACTCAATAGAATTGTAATTTCCATAGTTTCATTACCGTGAAATTCCGTTTTCCAAAAGCGCTACATGAATCACGGTTTAAAAAATAATTACTACACTGTTATTAACATGTGGATTACCGGACTCTCATTCACCATTCAAGGCATATTGACACTTAGAAGCATTTTCTCAGATTTCACAGGGTTCTCCTAATGGCAGTTTTGAAAATGAGGCACATTTCGCAGAAAAATTCTCTTCAAGCGAGTTCTACCCAATAGACATGTAACTTACATTGTTTCCTTCACTATGACATTCCGTATTCCGAACAAGTTACATGCATCATGAGTTCGACAAACATTTTTTAAAGATTGTGAGCATGTGGATTACTGAACTTTCATCCACCATACAAGGCATATTTACACCTAGAAGTAGTTATTCTGATTTTGCAGGTTTTTCCTAACATCCAGTTTCGAAAATCATGAAATTTTCACAGAAACATTCAATTCAAGCGAGTTCTATCCAGTAGAATTGGTATTTTCAGAGCTTCACTCACCGAGACATTCCGTGTTCCGTAAACGTTACATTCATCACGGCTTCGACAAACATTATTTAATGACCGTGAGCATGTGGATTACCGATTTTTCAACCACAATACAAGGCATATTTACACCTAGAAACATTTACTTAGATTTCGCACGTTTTCCTAACGTCAGTTACGAAAATCAGGCAGATTTCGCAGAAAAATTCTCTTGGTGCACGTTCTATCCAATAGACATCTCATTTTCATAGATACCGTCACCGTAACATTCCGTGTTCCTAAAACAGTACATGCACCACGGATTCAACAAATATTCACTGCTGAGTTCTTAGTATGTGAATTACACATCTTTAATATCCCATTGAAAACACATTGTCACCTTAAAGCATTTACTCAGATTTTGCAGCGTTTTCATAACACCAGTTTCCAAACTGAGGCAGATTTTTCAGTAAAATTCTCCTGGAGCGTGTTCTAACCAAGAGATATGTAATTTACATAGTTTGCCTCACCGTGACAGTCCATGGTCCGAACGCGTTACACGCATCACGGATTTGGCAAACATTCTTAATGAGTTGTGTACATGTGTATTACAAAACTTTCATCCACCATACAAGGCATATTTACACCTAGAAACATTAACACTGAGTTCGCAGTTATATCCTAATAGCAGTTTCGAAAATCAGGCAGTTTTCAAAGGAAAAAATTGTTGGAGCGTGTTCTACCCAATAGATATGTAAATTACATAGATTCTCCCACTGTGAAATTACGTGTTTTGAACACGCTACATGCAGAAAAGTTTCGACAAAAATACACTACAGGGTTGTTTGCATGTGGATTACAGGACTTTCTCACTATAGAAGGCATATAGTTTCTTAGAAGCATTTTCTGTGATTTCACAGAGTTTCCAAACGCCAGTTTCAAAAATGAGACTGATTTCATGGCAAATACCTCTTGGAGCGGGTTCTAACCAATAGACATGTAATTTACATGGATTCGCTCACCATCAAATTCCGTGTTCCGAACACGCTACAGGCATCTCGGTTGCGACAAATATTCACTACAGAGTTGTTAGCAAGTGGATTACAGCACTTTCATCCACCATAAAAGCCATGTTGACACTTTGAAGCATTTTCTCACATTTCGAAAGTTTTTCCTAATGCCAGTTTTGAAAAGGAGGCAGATTTGGCAGAAAAATCCTCGTGGGGCGAGTACTTCCCAATAGAATTGTAATTTACATAGTTTCCATCACAGTGATATTCCATTTTCTGAACACGCTACATGCATCAAGGTTTCAACAAACTTTCTCCAATGAGTTGTGAACATGTAGATTACAGAACTTTCATCCACCGTACATGGCATATTTACAACTAGAAACTTTAACTCTGAATTTGCAGCTTTTTCCTAATGCCAGTTTGGAAAATCAGGCCGTTTTCTCAGGGAAAATCTTTTGGAGCGAATTCTAACCAATAGGTGTGTAATTTCCATAGATTCCATTGCCGGGATTTTCCGTGATACGATCACACTGCATGCATAACGCTTTCTAAAAATATTCACCACAGATTTGTTTGCATGTGGTTTTACGATCTTGCATCACAATACAAGGCATATTGACACTTTGAAGCATTTTCTCTGATTTTGCAGAGATTTTCAAACGCCAGGTTCAAAAATGAGGCAGATTTCTCAGAAAAAACTCTTAGAGCAAATTCTAACCAAGAGACATGTATTTTACATAGATTTGCTCACCGTGATATTCTGTGTTCCGTACACATTTCACGTATCTCGGATTCATCAATTATTCACTACAGAGTAGTTAGCATGCGGATTACCGAAATTTCATCCACCATAAAAGGCAGATGTACACCGAGAATCTACTAATCTGGGTTCGCTCGCAGGTTTTCCTAACGCCAGTTTCAAAAATCAGGCCGATTTATCAGGATAAATCTCTTGGAGTGATTTCTAACCAAGGGAAATGTAACTTACATAAATTCCCTGGCCGTGAAATTCCGTTTTCCAAACATGTTAAATGCATAAAGGATTCGACAAATATAAACTACAAATTTGTTAGCATGTGGATTACCGTACTTTCATCACTATACATTGAATATTGATTCTTAGAAGTACTTTCTCTGATTTTGCAGCGTTTTCTAAATGCCAGGTTCAAAAATGATGAAGTTTTCGCAAAAATACTCGGGTAGCGATTTCTACCCAATAGAGAAGTCATTTACTTTGTTTCAATCACCGTGAAATTTCTCGATCTGAACACGCTACATGCATCACGGATTAGAAAAAGATTCTTTAATATGTTGTGAAAATGTGGATTACCGAACTTTCTTGCAACATAAAGGCACATTTACACCTACAAATATTTACTCCCTTTTTGCAGCTCTTTCCAAAATTCAGATTCGATTATAATGCAATTTTGGCAGAAAAATCCTCTTCTAGCTAGTTCTACTGAATAGAATTGTAATTTCCATAGTTTCATTACCGTGAAATTCCGTTTTCCAAAAGCGCTACATGAATCACAGTTTAAAAAATAATTACTACACTGTTGTTAACATGTGGATTACCGGACTTTCATTCACCATTCAAGGCATATTGACACTTAGAAGCTTTTTCTCAGATTTCACAGGGTTCTCCTAATGGCAGTTTTGAAAATGAGGCACATTTCGCAGAAAAATTCTCTTCAAGCGAGTTCTACCCAATAGACTTGTAACTTACATTGTTTCCTTCACTATGACATTCCTTATTCCGAACACGTTACATGCATCACGAGTTCGACAAACATTCTTCAATGAGTGTGAGCATGTGGATTACTGAACTTTCATCCACCATACAAGGCATATTTACACCTAGAAGTAGTTATTCTGATTTCGCAGGTTTTTCCTAACATCCAGTTTCGAAAATCATGAAATTTTCACAGAAACATTCAATTCAAGCGAGTTCTATCCAGTAGAATTGGTATTTTCAGAGCTTCACTCACCGAGACATTCCATGTTCCGTAAACGTTACATTCATCACGGCTTCGACAAACATTATTTAATGACCGTGAGCATGTGGATTACCGATTTTTCAACCACAATACAAGGCATATTTACACCTAGAAACATTTACTTAGATTTCGCACGTTTTCCTAACATCAGTTTCGAAAATCAGGCAGTTTTCGCAGAAAAATTCTCTTGGTGCACGTTCTATCCAATAGACATCTAATTTTCATAGATACCGTCACCGTAACATTCCGTGTTCCGAAAACAGTACATGCACCACGGATTCAACAAATATTCACTGCTGAGTTCTTAGCATGTGAATTACAAATTTTTAATATCCCATTGAAAACACATTGTCACCTTAAAGCATTTACTCAGATTTTGCAGCGTTTTCATAACACCAGTTTCCAAACTGAGGCAGATTTTTCAGTAAAACGCTCCTGGAGCGTGTTCTAACCAAGAGATATGTAATTTACATAGTTTGCCTCACCGTGACAGTCCATGTCCCGAACGCGCTACACACATCACGGATTTGACAAACATTCTTAATGAGTTGTGTACATGTGTATTACAAAACTTTCATCCACCATACAAGGCATCTTTACACCTAGAAACATTAACACTGAGTTCGCAGTTATATCCTAATAGCAGTTTCGAAAATCAGGCAGTTTTCAAAGGAAAAAATTGTTGGAGCGTGTTCTACCCAATAGATATGTAAATTACATAGATTCTCCCACTGTGAAATTATGTGTTTTGAACAAGCTACATGCAGAAAAGTTTCGACAAAAATACACTACAGGGTTGTTTGCATGTGGATTACAGGACTTTCTCACTATAGAAGGCATATAGATGCTTAGAAGCATTTTCTGTGATTTCACAGAGTTTCCAAAAGCCAGTTTCAAAAATGAGGCAGATTTCACGGCAAAAAACTCTTGGAGCGGGTTCTAACCAATAGACATGTAATTTACATGGATTCGCTCACCGTCAAATTCCGTGTTCCGAACAAGATACATGCATCTCGGATGCGACAAATATTCACTACAGAGTTGTTAGCAAGTGGATTACAGCACTTTCATCCACCATACAAGGCTTACTGACACTTTGAAGAATTCTCTCAGATTTCACACGTTAGTTTGAATGCCAGTTTTCAAAATGAGGCAGATATGGCAGAAAAATGCTCTTGGAGCCAGTTCTACCCAAAAGATTGGTAATTTACCTACTTTCAATCACCGTGACATTCTGTGTTCTGAACATGTTACATGCACCACGGATTCAAAAAATATTCTTTAATGAGTTGTGAACATGTGTATTAATGAACTTTAATACACCTTACAGTGCATATTTATACATAGAAATTTTATTCTGATTTAGTAGTATTCTACTAAAGTCAGTCTCTAAATTCATGCAGTTTCCACAGAAAAATCCTCTTGGAGCGAGTTCTACCCAATAGACATGCAATTTACATAGAACCCGTCATCGTGAAATTCCGTGTTCCGAAAAAGCTACATGCATCACGGATACGACAAATATTCACTACAGAGATGTTAGCATAATGATTACCGAACTTTCATCCACCATAAAAGCCATGTTGACACTTTGAAGCATTTTCTCACATTTCGAAAGTTTTTCCTAATGCCAGTTTTGAAAAGGAGGCAGATTTGGCAGAAAAATCCTCGTGGAGCGAGTACTTCCCAATAGAAATGTAATTTACATAGTTTCCCTCACAGTGACATTCCATTTTCTGAACACGCTACATGCATCAAGGTTTCAACAAACTTTCTCCAATGAGTTGTGAACATGTAGATTACAGAACTTTCATCCACCATACATGGCATATTTACAACTAGAAACTTTAACTCTGAATTTGCAGCTTTTTCCTAATGCCAGTTTGGAAAATGAGGCCGTTTTCTCAGGGAAAAACTTTTGGAGCGAATTCTAACCAATAGGTGTGTAATTTACATAGATTCCATCGTTGGGATTTTCCGTGATACAATCACACTGCATGCATAACGCTTTCTAAAAATATTCACCACCGATTTGTTTGCATGTGGTTTTACGATCTTGCATCACAATACAAGGCATATTGACACTTTGAAGCATTTTCTCTGATTTTGCAGAGATTTTCAAACGCCAGGTTCAAAAATGAGGCAGATTTCTCTGAAAAAACTCTTAGAGCAAATTCTACCCAAGAGACATGTATTTTACATAGATTCGCTCACCGTGATATTCTGTGTTCCGAACACACTTCACGTATCTCGGATTCGACAAATATTCACTACAGAGTAGTTAGCATGCGGATTACCGAACTTTCATCCACCATAAAAGGCAGATGTACACTGAGAATTTCGTAATCTGGGTTTGCAGGTTTTTCCTAACGCCAGTTTCAAAATTCAGGCAGATTTCTCAGGACAAATCTCTTGGAGTGATTTCTAACCAAGGGAAATGTAACTTACATAAATTCCCTGGCCGTGAAATTCCGTGTTCCGAACATGTTACATGCATAAAGGATTCGAAAAATATTCACTACAAATTTGTTAGCATGTGGATTACCGAACTTTCAACACAATACATTGAATATTTATTCTTAGAAGTACTTTCTCAGATTTTGCAGCGTTTTCTAAATGCCAGGTTCAAAAATGACGAAGTTTTCGCAGAAAAACCCTCTCGGAGCGAGTTCTACCCAATAGAGAAGTCATTTACATTGTTTCAATCACCGTGAAATTCCACGATCTGAACACGCAACATGCATCACGGATTAGAAAAAGATTCTTTAATATGTTGTGAAAATGTGGATTACCGAACTTTCTTGCAACATAAAGGCACGTTTACACCTGCAAATATTTACTCCCTTTTTGCAGCTGTTTCCAAACTTCAGATTCGATAATCATGCAATTTTCGCAGAAAAATTCTCTTCTAGCTCGTTCTACTCAATAGAATTGTAATTTCCATAGTTTCATTACCGTGAAATTCCGTTTTCCAAAAGCGCTACATGAATCACAGTTTAAAAAATAATTACTACACTGTTGTTAACATGTGGATTACCGGACTTTCATTCACCATTCAAGGCATATTGACACTTAGAAGCTTTTTCTCAGATTTCACAGGGTTCTCCTAATGGCAGTTTTGAAAATGAGGCACATTTCGCAGAAAAATTCTCTTCAAGCGAGTTCTACCCAATAGACTTGTAACTTACATTGTTTCCTTCACTATGACATTCCTTATTCCGAACACGTTACATGCATCACGAGTTCGACAAACATTCTTCAATGAGTGTGAGCATGTGGATTACTGAACTTTCATCCACCATACAAGGCATATTTACACCTAGAAGTAGTTATTCTGATTTCGCAGGTTTTTCCTAACATCCAGTTTCGAAAATCATGAAATTTTCACAGAAACATTCAATTCAAGCGAGTTCTATCCAGTAGAATTGGTATTTTCAGAGCTTCACTCACCGAGACATTCCGTGTTCCGTAAACGTTACATTCATCACGGCTTCGACAAACATTATTTAATGACCGTGAGCATGTGGATTACCGATTTTTGAACCATAATACAAGGCATATTTACACCTAGAAACATTTACTTAGATTTCGCACGTTTTCCTAACATCAGTTTCGAAAATCAGGCAGTTTTCGCAGAAAAATTCTCTTGGTGCACGTTCTATCCAATAGACATCTAATTTTCATAGATACCGTCACCGTAACATTCCGTGTTCCGAAAACAGTACATGCACCACGGATTCAACAAATATTCACTGCTGAGTTCTTAGCATGTGAATTACAAATTTTTAATATCCCATTGAAAACACATTGTCACCTTAAAGCATTTACTCAGATTTTGCAGCGTTTTCATAACACCAGTTTCCAAACTGAGGCAGATTTTTCAGTAAAACGCTCCTGGAGCGTGTTCTAACCAAGAGATATGTAATTTACATAGTTTGCCTCACCGTGACAGTCCATGTCCCGAACGCGCTACACACATCACGGATTTGACAAACATTCTTAATGAGTTGTGTACATGTGTATTACAAAACTTTCATCCACCATACAAGGCATCTTTACACCTAGAAACATTAACACTGAGTTCGCAGTTATATCCTAATAGCAGTTTCGAAAATCAGGCAGTTTTCAAAGGAAAAAATTGTTGGAGCGTGTTCTACCCAATAGATATGTAAATTACATAGATTCTCCCACTGTGAAATTATGTGTTTTCAACAAGCTACATGCAGAAAAGTTTCGACAAAAATACACTACAGGGTTGTTTGCATGTGGATTACAGGACTTTCTCACTATAGAAGGCATATAGATGCTTAGAAGCATTTTCTGTGATTTCACAGAGTTTCCAAAAGCCAGTTTCAAAAATGAGGCAGATTTCACAGCAAAAACCTCTTGGAGCGGGTTCTAACCAATAGACATGTAATTTACATGGATTCGCTCACCGTCAAATTCCGTGTTCCGAACAAGCTACATGCATCTCGGATGCGACAAATATTCACTACAGAGTTGTTAGCAAGTGGATTACAGCACTTTCATCCACCATACAAGGCTTACTGACACTTTGAAGAATTCTCTCAGATTTCACACGTTAGTTTGAATGCCAGTTTTCAAAATGAGGCAGATATGGCAGAAAAATGCTCTTGGAGCCAGTTCTACCCAAAAGATTGGTAATTTACCTACTTTCAATCACCGTGACATTCTGTGTTCTGAACATGTTACATGCACCACGGATTCAAAAAATATTCTTTAATGAGTTGTGAACATGTGTATTAATGAACTTTAATACACCTTACAGTGCATATTTATACATAGAAATTTTATTCTGATTTAGTAGTATTCTACTAAAGTCAGTCTCTAAATTCATGCAGTTTCCACAGAAAAATCCTCTTGGAGCGAGTTCTACCCAATAGACATGCAATTTACATAGAACCCGTCATCGTGAAATTCCGTGTTCCGAAAAAGCTACATGCATCACGGATTTGACAAATATTCACTACAGAGATGTTAGCATAATGATTACCGAACTTTCATCCACCATAAAAGCCATGTTGACACTTTGAAGCATTTTCTCACATTTCGAAAGTTTTTCCTAATGCCAGTTTTGAAAAGGAGGCAGATTTGGCAGAAAAATCCTCGTGGAGCGAGTACTTCCCAATAGAAATGTAATTTACATAGTTTCCCTCACAGTGACATTCCATTTTCTGAACACGCTACATGCATCAAGGTTTCAACAAACTTTCTCCAATGAGTTGTGAACATGTAGATTACAGAACTTTCATCCACCATACATGGCATATTTACAACTAGAAACTTTAACTCTGAATTTGCAGCTTTTTCCTAATGCCAGTTTGGAAAATGAGGCCGTTTTCTCAGGGAAAAACTTTTGGAGCGAATTCTAACCAATAGGTGTGTAATTTACATAGATTCCATCGTTGGGATTTTCCGTGATACGATCACACTGCATGCATAACGCTTTCTAAAAATATTCACCACCGATTTGTTTGCATGTGGTTTTACGATCTTGCATCACAATACAAGGCATATTGACACTTTGAAGCATTTTCTCTGATTTTGCAGAGATTTTCAAACGCCAGGTTCAAAAATGAGGCAGATTTCTCTGAAAAAACTCTTAGAGCAAATTCTACCCAAGAGACATCTATTTTACATAGATTCGCTCACCGTGATATTCTGTGTTCCGAACACACTTCACGTATCTCGGATTCGACAAATATTCACTACAGAGTAGTTAGCATGCGGATTACCGAACTTTCATCCACCATAAAAGGCAGATGTACACTGAGAATTTCGTAATCTGGGTTTGCAGGTTTTTCCTAACGCCAGTTTCAAAATTCAGGCAGATTTCTCAGGACAAATCTCTTGGAGTGATTTCTAACCAAGGGAAATGTAACTTACATAAATTCCCTGGCCGTGAAATTCCGTGTTCCGAACATGTTACATGCATAAAGGATTCGAAAAATATTCACTACAAATTTGTTAGCATGTGGATTACCGAACTTTCATCACAATACATTGAATATTGATTCTTAGAAGTACTTTCTCAGATTTTGCAGCGTTTTTTAAATGCCAGGTTCAAAAATGACGAAGTTTTCGCAGAAAAACCCTATCGGAGCGAGTTCTACCCAATAGAGAAGTCATTTACATTGTTTCAATCACCGTGAAATTCCACGATCTGAACACGCTACATGCATCACGGATTAGAAAAAGATTCTTTAATATGTTGTGAAAATGTGGATTACCGAACTTTCTTGCAACATAAAGGCACGTTTACACCTGCAAATATTTACTCCCTTTTTGCAGCTGTTTCCAAACTTCAGATTCGATAATCATGCAATTTTCGCAGAAAAATTCTCTTCTAGCTCGTTCTACTCAATAGAATTGTAATTTCCATAGTTTCATTACCGTGAAATTCCGTTTTCCAAAAGCGCTACATGAATCACGGTTTAAAAAATAATTACTACACTGTTATTAACATGTGGATTACCGGACTTTCATTAACCATTCAAGGCATATTGACACTTAGAAGCATTTTCTCAGATTTCACAGGGTTCTCCTAATGGCAGTTTTGAAAATGAGGCACATTTCACAGAAAAATCCTCTTCAAGCGAGATCTACCCAATAGACATGTAGCTTACATTGTTTCCTTCACTATGACATTCCGTATTCCAAACACGTTACATGCATCACGAGTTCGACAAACATTCTTTAATGAGTGTGAGCATGTGGATTACTGAACTTTCATCCACCATAGAAGGCATATTTACACCTAGAAGTAATTATTCTGATTTCGCAGGTTTTTCCTAACATCCAGTTTCGAAAATCATGAAATTTTCACAGAAACATTCAATTCAAGCGAGTTCTATCCAGTAGAATTGGTATTTTCAGAGCTTCACTCACCGAGACATTCCGTGTTCCGTAAACGTTACGTTCATCACGGCTTCGACAAACATTATTTAATGACCGTGAGCATGTGGATTACCGATTTTTCAACCACAATACAAGGCATATTTACACCTAGAAACATTTACATATATTTCGCAGGTTTTCCTAACGTCAGTTAAGAAAATCAGGCAGATTTCGCAGAAAACTTCTCTTGGTGCACATTCTATCCAATAGACATCTCATTTTCATAGATACCGTCACCGTAACATTCCGTGTTCCGAAAACAGTACATGCACCACGGATTCAACAAATATTCACTGCTGAGTTCTTAGCATGTGAATTACACATCTTTAATATCCCATTGAAAACACATTGTCACCTTAGAGCATTTACTCAGATTTTGCTGCGTTTTCATAACACCAGTTTCAAAACTGAGGCAGATTTTTCAGTAAAATGCTCCTGGTGCGTGTTCTAACCAAGAGATATGTAATTTACATAGTTTGCCTCACCGTGACAGTCCATGTTCCGAACGCGTTACACACATCACGGATTTGGCAAACATTCTTAATGAGTTGTGTACATGTGTATTACAAAACTTTCATCCACCATACAAGGCATATTTACACCTAGAAACATTAACACTGATTTCGCAGTTATATCCTAATAGCAGTTTCGAATATCAGGCAGTTTTCATAGGAAAAATTTGTTGGAGCGTGTTCTACGCAATAGATATGTAAATTACATAGATTCTCCCACTGTGAAATTACGTGTTTTGAACACGCTACATGCAGAAAAGTTTCGACAAAAATACACTACAGGGTTGTTTGCATGTGGATTACAGGACTTTCTCACTATAGAAGGCACATAGATGCTTAGAAGCATTTTCTGTGATTTCACAGAGTTTCCAAATGCCAGTTTCAAAAATGAGGCTGATTTCACGGCAAATAACTCTTGGAGCGGGTTCTAACCAATAGACATGTAATTTACATGGATTCGCTCAACGTCAAATTCCGTGTTCCGAAAAAGATACATGCATCACGGATTCGACAAATATTCACAACAGAGTTGTTAGCATAAGGATTACCGAACTTTCATCCACCATAAAAGCCATGTTGACTCTTTGAAGCATTTTCTCACATTTCGAAAGTTTTTCCTAATGCCAGTTTTGAAAAGGAGACAGATTTGGCAGAAAAAACTCGTGGAGAGAGTATTTCCCAATAGAAATATAATTTACATAGTTTCCCTCACAGTGACATTCCATTTTCTGAACACGCTACATGCATCAAGGTTTCAACAAACTTTCTCGAATGAGTTGTGAACATGTAGATTACAGAACTTTCATCCACCGTACATGGCATATTTACAACTAGAAACTTTAACTCTGAATTTGCAGCTTTTTCCTAATGCCAGTTTGGAAAATCAGGCCGTTTTCTCAGGGAAAATCTTTTGGAGCGAATTCTAACCAACAGGTGTGTAATTTACATAGATTCCATCGTTGGGATTTTCCGTGGTACGATCACAATGCATGCATAACGCTTTCTAAAAATATTCACCACCGATTTGTTTGCATGTGGTTTTACGATCTTGCATCACAATACAAGGCATATTGACACTTTGAAGCATTTTCTCTCATTTTGCAGAGATTTTCAAACGGCAGGTCCAAAAATGAGGCAGATTTCTCAGAAAAAACTCTTAGAGCAAATTCTACCCAAGAGACATGTATTTTACATAGATTCGCTCACCGTGATATTCTGTGTTCCGTACACACTTCACGTATCTCGGATTCGAGAAATATTCACTACAGAGTAGTTAGCATGCGGATTACCGAACTTTCATCCACCATAAAATGCAGATGTACAACGAGAATCTAGTAATCTGGGTTCGCAGGTTTTTCCTAACGCCAGTTTCAAAAATCAGGCCGATTTCTCAGGAAAAATCTCTTGGAGTGATTTCTAACCAAGGGAAATGTAACTTACATAAATTCCCTGGCAGTGAAATTCCGTGTTCCGAACATGTTACATGCATAAATGATTCGACAAATGTTCACTACAAATTTGTTAGCATGTGGATAACCGAACTTTCATCACAATACTTTGAATATTGATTCTTAGAAGTACTTTCTCAGATTTTGCAGCGTTTTCTAAATGCCAGGTTCAAAAATGACGAAGTTTTCGCAGAAAAACCCTCTCGGAGCGAGTTCTACCCAATAGAGAAGTCATTTACATTGTTTCAATCACCGTGAAATTCCACGATCTGAACACGCTACATGCATCACGGATTAGAAAAAGATTCTTTAATAAGTTGTGAAAATGTGGATTACCGAACTTTCTTGCAACATAAAGGCACGTTTACACCTGCAAATATTTACTCCCTTTTTGCAGCTGTTTCCAAACTTCAGATTCGATAATCATGCAATTTTCGCAGAAAAATTCTCTTCTAGCTCGTTCTACTCAATAGAATTGTAATTTCCATAGTTTCATTACCGTGAAATTCCGTTTTCCAAAAGCGCTACATGAATCACGGTTTAAAAAAACAGTTACTACACTGTTATTAACATGTGGATTACCGGACTTTCATTAACCATTCAAAGCATATTGACACTTAGAAGCATTTTGTCAGATTTCACAGGGTTCTCCTAATGGCAGTTTTGAAAATGAGGCACATTTCACAGAAAAATCCTCTTCAAGCGAGATCTACCCAATAGACATGTAGCTTACATTGTTTCCTTCACTATGACATTCCGTATTCCAAACACGTTACATGCATCACGAGTTCGACAAACATTCTTCAATGAGTGTGAGCATGTGGATTACTGAACTTTCATCCACCATACAAGGCATATTTACACCTAGAAGTAGTTATTCTGATTTCGCAGGTTTTTCCTAACATCCAGTTTCGAAAATCTTGAAATTTTCACAGAAACATTCAATTCAAGCGAGTTCTATCCAGTAGAATTGGTATTTTCAGAGCTTCACTCACCGAGACATTCCGTGTTCCGTAAACGTTACATTCATCACGGCTTCGACAAACATTATTTAATGACCGTGAGCATGTGGATTACCGATTTTTCAACCACAATACAAGGCATATTTACACCTAGAAACATTTACTTAGATTTCGCAAGTTTTCCTAACGTCAGTTAAGAAAATTAGGCAGATTTTGCTGAAAACTTCTCTTGGTGCACGTTCTATCCAATAGACATCTCATTTTCATAGATACCGTCACCGTAAGATTCCGTGTTCCGAAAACAGTACATGCACCACAGATTCAACAAATATTCACTGCTGAGTTCTTAGCATGTGAATTACACATCTTTAATATCCCATTGAAAACACATTGTCACCTTAGAGCATTTACTCAGATTTTGCAGGGTTTTTATAACACCAGTTTCCAAACTGAGGCCGATTTTTCAGTTAAATGCTCCTGGAGCGTGTTCTAACCAAGAGATATATAATTAACATAGTTTGCCTCACCGTGACAGTCCATGTCCCGAACGCGTTACACACATCACTAATTTGACAAACATTCTTAATGAGTTGTGTACATGTGTATACAAAACTTTGATTCACCATACAACGCATATTTACACCTAGAAACATTAACACTGGGTTCGCAGTTATTTCCTAATAGCAGTTTCGAAAATCAGGCAGTTTTCAAAGGAAAAAACTGTTGGAGCGTGTTCTACCCAATAGATATGTAAATTACATAGATTCTCCCACTGTGAAATTACGTGTTTTGAACAAGCTACATGCAGAAAAGTTTTGAAAATATACACTACACGGTTGTGTGCATGTGCATTACAGGACTTTCTCACTATAGAAGGCATATAGATTCTTAGAAGCATTTTCTGTGATTTCCCAGATTTTCCAAACGCCAGTTCAAAAATGAGGCAGATTTCACCGCAAAAACATCTGGTAGTGGGTTCTAACCAATAGACATGTAATTTACATGGATTCGCTCTCCGTCAAATTCCGTGTTCCGAACACGATACATGCATCTCGGATGCGACAAATATTCACTACATAGTTGTTAGCAAGTGGATTACAGCACTTTCATCCACCATACAAGGCTTACTGACTCTTTGAATAATTCTCTCAGATTTCACACGTTAGTTTGAACGCCAGTTATGAAAATGAGGCAGATATGGCAGAAAAATGCTCTTGGAGATAGTTCTACCCAAAAGATAGGTAATTTACCTACTTTCAATCACCGTGATTTTCTGTGTTCTGAACATGTTACATGCACCACGGATTCAAGAATTATTCTTTAATGAGTTGTGAACATGTGTATTAACGAACTTTAATCCACCTTACAGTGCATATTTATACATAGATATTTAATTCTGATTTAGTAGTATTCTCCTAATGTCAGTCTCTAAAACCATGCAGTTTCCACAAAAAATCCTCTTGGAGTGAGTTCTACCCAATAGACATGCAATTTACATAGAACCCGTCATTGTGAAATTCCGTGTTCCGAACACGCTACATGCATCACGGATTCGACAAATATTCACAACAGAGTTGTTAGCATAAGGATTACCGAACTTTCATCCACCATAAAAGCCATGTTGACACTTTGAAGCATTTTCTCACATTTCGAAAGTTTTCCTAATGCCAGTTTTGAAAAGGAGGCAGATTTGGCAGAAAAATCCTCGTGAGGCGAGTTATTCCCAATAGAATTTTAATTTACATAGTTTCCTTCACAGTGACATTCCATTTTCTGAACACACAACATGCATCAAGGTTTCAACAAACTTTCTTGAATGAGTTGTGAACATGTAGATTACAGAACTTTCATCCACCATACATGGCATATTTACAACTAGAAACTTTAAATCTGAATTTGCAGCTTTTTCCTAATGCCAGTTTGGAAAATGAGGCCGTTTCCTCAGGGAAAACCTTTTGGAGCGAATTCTAACCAATAGGTGTGTAATTTACATAGATTCCATCGCCGGGATTTTCCGTGATACGATCAAACTGCATGCATAACGCTTTCTAAAAATATTCACCACAGATTTGTTTGCATGTGGTTTTACGATCTTGCATCATAATACAAGGCATATTGACACTTTGAAGCATTTTCTCTGACTTTGCAGAGATTTTCAAACGCCAGGTTCAAAAATGAGGCAGATTTCTCAGAAAAAACTCTTAGAGCAAATTCTAACCAAGAGACATGTATTTAACATAGATTCGCTCACCGTGATATTCTGTGTTCTGAACACACTTCACGTATCTCGGATTCGACAAATATTCACTACAGAGTAGTTAGCATGCGGATTACCGAACTTTCATCCACCATAAAAGGCAGATGTACACCGAGAATCTAGTAATCTGGGTTCGCAGGTTTTTCCTAACGCCAGTTTCAAAAATCAGGCCGATTTATCAGGAAAAATCTCTTGGAGTGATTTCTAACCAAGGGAAATGTAACTTACATAAATTCCCTGGCCGTGAAATTCTGTGTTCCGAACATGTTACATGCATAAAGGATTCGACAAATATTCACTACAAATTTGTTAGCATGTGGATTACCGAACTTTCATCACAAAACATTGAATATTGATTCTTAGAAGTACTTTCTCAGATTTTGCAGCGTTTTCTAAATGCCAGGTTCAAAAATGACGAAATTTTCGCAGAAAAACCCTCTCGGAGCGAGTTCTACCCAATAGAGAAGTCATTTACATTGTTTCAATCAAAGTGAAATTCCACGATCTGAACACGCTACATGCATCACGGATTAGAAAAAGATTATTTAATATGTTGTGAAAATGTGGATTTACGAACTTTCTTGCAACATAAAGGCACATTTACAGCTACAAATATTTACTCTCATTTTGCAGATTTTCCAAACTTCAGATTCGATAATCATGCAATTTTCGCAGAAAAATTCTCTTCTAGCTCGTTCTACTCAATAGAATTGTAATTTCCATAGTTTCATTACCGTGAAATTCCGTTTTCCAAAAGTGCTACATGAATCACGGTTTAAAAAATAATTACTACACTGTTATTAACATGTGGATTACCGGACTTTCATTCACCATTCAAGGCATATTGACACTTAGAAGCATTTTCTCAGATTTCACAGGGTTCTCCTAATGGCAGTTTTGAAAATGAGGCACATTTCGCAGACAAATTCTCTTCAAGCGAGTTCTACCCAATAGACATGTAACTTACATTGTTTCCTTCACTATGACATTCCGTATTCCGAACACGTTACATGCATCACGAGTTCGACAAACATTCTTCAATGAGTGTGAGCATGTGGATTACTGAACTTTCATCCACCATACAAGGCATATTTACACCTAGAAGTAGTTATTCTGATTTCGCAGGTTTTTCCTAACATGCAGTTTCGAAAATCATTGCAAGTTTCACAGAAACATTCAATTCAAGCGAGTTCTATCCAGTAGAATTGGTATTTTCAGAGCTTCACTCACCGAGACATTCCGTGTTCCGTAAACGTTACATTCATCACGGCTTCGACAAACATTATTTAATGACCGTGAGCATGTGGATTACCGATTTTTCAACCACAATACAAGGCATATTTACACCTAGAAACATTTACTTAGATTTCGCAAGTTTTCCTAACGTCAGTTACGAAAATCAGGCAGATTTCGCAGAAAACTTCTCTTGGTGCCCATTCTATCCAATAGACATCTCATTTTCATAGATACCGTCACCGTAACATTCCGTGTTCCTAAAACAGTACATGCACCACGGATTCAACAAATATTCACTGCTGAGTTCTTAGCATGTGAATTACACATCTTTAATATCCCATTGAAAACACATTGTCACCTTAGAGCATTTACTCAGATTTTGCTGCGTTTTCATAACACCAGTTTCAAAACTGAGGCAGATTTTTCAGTAAAATGCTCCTGGTGCGTGTTCTAAGAAAGAGATATGTAATTTACATAGTTTGCCTCACCGTGACAGTCCATGTTCCGAACGCGTTACACACATCACGGATTTGGCAAACATTCTTAATGAGTTGTGTACATGTGTATTACAAAACTTTCATCCACCATACAAGGCATATTGACACCTAGAAACATTAACACTGATTTCGCAGTTATATCCTAATAGCAGTTTCGAATATCAGGCAGTTTTCATAGGAAAAATTTGTTGGAGCGTGTTCTACGCAATAGATATGTAAATTACATAGATTCTCCCACTGTGAAATTACGTGTTTTGAACACGCTACATGCAGAAAAGTTTCGACAAAAATACACTACAGGGTTGTTTGCATGTGGATTACAGGACTTTCTCACTATAGAAGGCACATAGATGCTTAGAAGCATTTTCTGTGATTTCACAGAGTTTCCAAATGCCAGTTTCAAAAATGAGGCTGATTTCACGGCAAATAACTCTTGGAGCGGGTTCTAACCAATAGACATGTAATTTACATGGATTTGCTCAACGTCAAATTCCGTGTTCCGAAAAAGATACATGCATCACGGATTCGACAAATATTCACTACAGAGTTGTTAGCATAAGGATTACCGAACTTTCATCCACCATAAAAGCCATGTTGACTCTTTGAAGCATTTTCTCACATTTCGAAAGTTTTTCCTAATGCTAGTTTTGAAAAGGAGGCAGATTTGGCAGAAAAATCCTCGTGGAGAGAGTAATTCCCAATAGAAATATAATTTACATAGTTTCCCTCACAGTGACATTCAATTTTCTGAACACGCTACATGCATCAAGGTTTCAACAAACTTTCTCGAATGAGTTGTGAACATGTAGATTACAGAACTTTCATCCACCGTACATGGCATATTTACAACTAGAAACTTTAACTCTGAATTTGCAGATTTTTCCTAATGCCAGTTTGGAAAATCAGGCCGTTTTCTCAGGGAAAATCTTTTGGAGCGAATTCTAACCAACAGCTGTGTAATTTACATAGATTCCATCGTTGGGATTTTCCGTGGTACGATCACACTGCATGCATAACACTTTCTAAAAATATTCACCACCGATTTGTTTGCATGTGGTTTTACGATCTTGCATCACAATACAAGGCATATTGACACTTTGAAGCATTTTCTCTCATTTTGCAGAGATTTTCAAACGGCAGGTCCAAAAATGAGGCACATTTCTCAGAAAAAACTCTTAGAGCAAATTCTACCCAAGAGACATGTATTTTACATAGATTCGCTCACCGTGATATTCTGTGTTCCGTACACACTTCACGTATCTCGGATTCGAGAAATATTCACTACAGAGTAGTTAGCATGCGGATTACCGAACTTTCATCCACCATAAAATGCAGATGTACAACGAGAATCTAGTAATCTGGGTTCGCAGGTTTTTCCTAACGCCAGTTTCAAAAATCAGGCCGATTTCTCAGGAAAAATCTCTTGGAGTGATTTCTAACCAAGGGAAATGTAACTTACATAAATTCCCTGGCCGTGAAATTCCGTGTTCCGAACATGTTACATGCATAAATGATTCGACAAATGTTCACTACAAATTTGTTAGCATGTGGATTACCGAACTTTCATCACAATACTTTGAATATTGATTCTTAGAAGTACTTTCTCAGATTTTGCAGCGTTTTCTAAATGCCAGGTTCAAAAATGACGAAGTTTTCGCAGAAAAACCCTCTCGGAGCGAGTTCTACCCAATAGAGAAGTCATTTACATTGTTTCAATCACCGTGAAATTCCACGATCTGAACACGCTACATGCATCACGGATTAGAAAAAGATTCTTTAATAAGTTGTGAAAATGTGGATTACCGAACTTTCTTGCAACATAAAGGCACGTTTACACCTGCAAATATTTACTCCCTTTTTGCAGCTGTTTCCAAACTTCAGATTCGATAATCATGCAATTTTCGCAGAAAAATTCTCTTCTAGCTCGTTCTACTCAATAGAATTGTAATTTCCATAGTTTCATTACCGTGAAATTCCGTTTTCCAAAAGCGCTACATGAATCACGGTTTAAAAAAATAGTTACTACACTGTTATTAACATGTGGATTACCGGACTTTCATTCACCATTCAAAGCATATTGACACTTAGAAGCATTTTCTCAGATTTCACAGGGTTCTCCTAATGGCAGTTTTGAAAATGAGGCACATTTCACAGAAAAATCCTCTTCAAGCGAGATCTACCCAATAGACATGTAGCTTACATTGTTTCCTTCACTATGACATTCCGTATTCCGAACACGTTACATGCATCACGAGTTCGACAAACATTCTTCAATGAGTGTGAGCATGTGGATTACTGAACTTTCATCCACCATACAAGGCATATTTACACCTAGAAGTAGTTATTCTGATTTCGCAGGTTTTTCCTAACATCCAGTTTCGAAAATCATGAAATTTTCACAGAAACATTCAATTCAAGCGAGTTCTATCCAGTAGAATTGGTATTTTCAGAGCTTCACTCACCGAGACATTCCGTGTTCCGTAAACGTTACATTCATCACGGCTTCGACAAACATTATTTAATGACCGTGAGCATGTGGATTACCGATTTTTCAACCACAATACAAGGCATATTTACACCTAGAAACATTTACTTAGATTTCGCAAGTTTTCCTAACGTCAGTAGAGAAAATCAGGCAGATTTTGCAGAAAACTTCTCTTGGTGCACGTTCTATCCAATAGACATCTCATTTTCATAGAAACCGTCACCGTAACATTCCGTGTTCCGAAAACAGTACATGCACCACAGATTCAACAAATATTCACTGCTGAGTTCTTAGCATGTGAATTACACATCTTTAATATCCCATTGAAAACACATTGTCACCTTAGAGCATTTACTCAGATTTTGCAGGGTTTTTATAACACCAGTTTCCAAACTGAGGCCGATTTTTCAGTTAAATGCTCCTGGAGCGTGTTCTAACCAAGAGATATATAATTAACATAGTTTGCCTCACCGTGACAGTCCATGTCCCGAACGCGTTACACACATCACTAATTTGGCAAACATTCTTAATGAGTTGTGTACATGTGTATTACAAAACTTTCATTCACCATACAATGCATATTTACACCTAGAAACATTAACACTGGGTTCGCAGTTATTTCCTAATAGCAGTTTCGAAAATCAGGCAGTTTTCAAAGGAAAAAACTGTTGGAGCGTGTTCTACCCAATAGATATGTAAATTACATAGATTCTCCCACTGTGGAATTACGTGTTTTGAACAAGCTACATGCAGAAAAGTTTTGAAAATATACACTACACGGTTGTGTGCATGTGCATTACAGGACTTTCTCACTATAGAAGGCATATAGATTCTTAGAAGCATTTTCTGTGATTTCCCAGATTTTCCAAACGCCAGTTCAAAAATGAGGCAGATTTCACCGCAAAAACATCTGGTAGTGGGTTCTAACCAATAGACATGTAATTTACATGGATTCGCTCTCCGTCAAATTCCGTGTTCCGAACACGCTACATGCATCTCGGATGCGACAAATATTCACTACATAGTTGTTAGCAAGTGGATTACAGCACTTTCATCCACCATACAAGGCTTACTGACTCTTTGAATAATTCTCTCAGATTTCACACGTTAGTTTGAACGCCAGTTATGAAAATGAGGCAGATATGGCAGAAAAATGCTCTTGGAGATAGTTCTACCCAAAAGATAGGTAATTTACCTACTTTCAATCACCGTGATTTTCTGTGTTCTGAACATGTTACATGCACCACGGATTCAAGAATTATTCTTTAATGAGTTGTGAACATGTGTATTAACGAACTTTAATCCACCTTACAGTGCATATTTATACATAGAAATTTTATTCTGATTTAGTATTATTCTCCTAATGTGAGTCTCTATAATCATGCAGTTTCCACAGAAAATTCCTCTTGGAGCGAGTTCTACCCAATAGACATGCAATTTACATAGAACTCGTCATCGTGAAATTCCGTGTTACATGCATCACGGATTCGACAAATATTCACTACAGAGTTGTTAGCATAAGGATTACCGAACTTTCATCCACCATAAAAGCCATGTTGAAACTTTGAAGCATTTTCTCACATTTCGAAAGTTTTTCCTAATGCCAGTTTTGAAAAGGAGGCAGATTTGGCAGAAAAATCCTCGTGGAGTGAGTAATTCACAATAGAAATGTAATATACATAGTTTCCCTCACAGTGACATTTCATTTTTTGAACACGCTACATGCATCAAGGTTTCAACAAACTTTCTCGAATGAGTTGAGAACATGTAGATTACAGAACTTTCATCCACCATACATGGCATATTTACAACTAGAAATATTAACTCTGATTTTGCAGCTTTTTTCTAATGCCAGGTTCAAAATTGACGAAGTATTCACAGAAAAACTCTCTCGGAGCGAGTTCTACACAATAGAGACGTAATTTACTTTGTTTCAATCAACGTGAAATTCCACGTTCTGAACACGCTACATGCATCACGGATTAGAAAAAGATTATTTAATATGTTGTGAAAATGTGGATTTACGAACTTTCTTGCAACATAAAGGCACATTTACACCTACAAATATTTACTCTCATTTTGCAGATTTTTCCAAACTTCAGATTCGATAATCATGCAATTTTCGCAGAAAAATTCTCTTCTAGCTCGTTCTACTCAATAGAATTGTAATTTCCATTGTTTCATTACCGTGAATTTCCATTTTCCAAAAGCGCTACATGAATCACGGTTTAAAAAATAATTACTACACTGTTATTAACATGTGGATTACCGGACTTTCATTCACCATTCAAGGCATATTGACACTTAGAAGCATTTTCTCAGATTTCACAGGGTTCTCCTAATGGCAGTTTTGAAAATGAGGCACATTTTGCAGAAAAATCCTCTTCAAGCGAGTTCTACCCAATAGACATGTAACTTACATTGTTTCCTTCACTATGACATTCCGTTTTCGGAACACGTTACATGCATCACGAGTTCCACAAACATTCTTTAATGAGTGTGAGCATGTGGATTACTGAACTTTCATCCACCATACAAGGCATATTTACACCTAGAAGTAGTTATTCTGATTTCGCAGGTTTTTCCTAACATGCAGTTTCGAAAATCATTGCAAGTTTCACAGAAACATTCAATTCAAGCGAGTTCTATCCAGTAGAATTGGTATTTTCAGAGCTTCACTCACCGAGACATTCCGTGTTCTGTAAACGTTACATTCATCACGGCTTCGACAAACATTATTTAATGACCGTGAGCATGTGGATTACCGATTTTTCAACCACAATACAAGGCATATTTACACCTAGAAACATTTACTTAGATTTCGCAGGTTTTCCTAACGTCAGTTACGAAAATCAGGCAGATTTCACAGAAAAATTCTCTTGGTGCACGTTCTATCCAATAGACATCTCATTTTCATAGATACCGTCACCGTAACATTCCGTGTTCTGAAAACAGTACATGCACCACGGATTCAACAAATATTCACTGCTGAGTTCTTAGCATGTGAATTACACATCTTTAATATACCATTGAAATCACATTGTCACCTTAAAGCATTTACTCAGATTTTGCAGCGTTTTCATAACACCAGTTTCCAAACTGAGGCAGATTTTTCAGTAAAATGCTCCTGGAGCGTGTTCTAACCAAGAGATATGTAATTTACATAGTTTGCCTCACCGTGACAGTCCATGTTCCGAACGCGTTACACACATCACTAATTTGGCAAACATTCTTAATGAGTTGTGTACATGTGTATTACAAAACTTTCATCCACCATACAAGGCATATTTACACCTAGAAACATTAACACTGAGTTCGCAGTTATTTCCTAATAGCAGTTTGGAATATCAGGCAGTTGTCAAAGGAAAAAACTGTTGGAGCGTGTTCTACCCAATAGATATGTAAATTACATAGATTCTCACACTGTGAAATTACGTGTTTTGAACACGCTACATGCAGAAAAGTTTCGACAAAAATACACTACAGGGTTGTTTGCATGTGGATTACAGGACTTTCTCACTATAGAAGGCATATAGATGCTTAGAAGCATTTTCTGTGATTTCACAGAGTTTCCAAACGCCAGTTTCGAAAATGAGTCAGATTTCACGGCAAAATAATCTGGTAGCGGGTTCTAACCAATAGATATTTAATTTACATGGATTCGCTCACCGTCAAATTCCGTGTTCCGAACACGCTACATGCATCTCGGATGCGACAAATATTCACTACAGAGTTGTTAGCAAGTGGATTACAGCACTTTCATCCACCATACAAGGCTTACTGACTCTTTGAAGAATTCTCTCAGATTTCACACGTTAGTTTGAAAGCCAGTTTTGAAAATGAGGCAGATATGGCAGAAAAATGCTCTTGGAGCCAGTTCTACCCAAAAGATCGGTAATTTACCTACTTTCAATCACCGTGACATTCTGTGTTCTGAACATGTTACATGCACCTCGGATTCAAAAAATATTCTTTAATGAGTTGTGAACATGTGTATTAACGAAATTTAATCCACCTTACAGTGCATATTTATACATAGAAATTTAATTCTGATTTAGTAGTATTCTCCTAATGACAGTCTCTAAAATCATGCAGTTTCCACAGAAAAATCCTCTTGGAGCGAGTTCTACCCAATAGACATGCAATTTACATAGAACCCGTCATCGTGAAATTCTGTGTTCCGAAAAAGCTACATGCATCACGGATTCGACAAATATTCACTACAGAGTTGTTAGCATAAGGATTACCGAACTTTCATACACCGTAAAAGCCATGTTGACACTTTGAAGCATTTTCTCACATTTCGAAAGTTTTTCCTAATGCCAGTTTTGAAAAGGAGGCAGATTTGGCAGAAAAATCCTCGTGGAGCGAGTAATTCCCTATAGAAATTTAATTTACATAGTTTCCCTCACAGTGACATTCAATTTTCTGAACACGCTACATGCATCAAAGTTTCAACAAACTTTCTCGAATTAGTTGTGAACATGTAGATTACAGAACTTTCATCCACCATACATGGCATATTTACAACTAGAAACTTTAACTCTGAATTTGCAGCTTTTTCCTAATGCCAGTTTGGAAAATCAGGCCGTTTTCTCAGGGAAAAACTTTTGGAGCGAATTCTAACCAATAGGTGTGTAATTTACATAGATTCCATCACCGGGATTTTCCGTGACACGATCACACTGCATGCATAACGCTTTGTAAAAATATTCACCACAGATTTGTTTGCATGTGGTTTTACGATCTTCCATCACAATACAAGGCATATTGACACTTTGAAGCATTTTCTCTGACTTTGCAGAGTTTTTCAAACGCCAGGTTCAAAAATGAGGCAGATTTCTCAGAAAAAAACTCTTAGAGCAAATTCTAACCAAGAGACATGTATTTTACATAGATTCGCTCACTGTGATATTCTGTGATCGGAACACACTTCACGTATCTCGGATTCGACCAATATTCACTACAGAGTAGGTAGCATGCGGATTACCGAACTTTCATCCACCATAAAAGGCAGATGTACACCGAGAACCTAGTAATCTGGGTTCGCAGGTTTTTCCTAATGCCAGTTTCGAAAATCAGGCCGATTTCTCAGGAAAAATCTGTTGGAGTGATTTCTAACCAAGGGAAATGTAACTTACATAAATTCCCTGGCCGTGAAATTCCGTGTTCCCAACATGTTACATGCATAAAGGATTCGACAAATATTCACTACAAATTTGTTAGCATGTGGATTACCGAACTTTCAACACAAAACATTGAATATTGATTCTTAGAAGTACTTTCTCAGATTTTGCAGCGTTTTCTAAATGCCAGGTTCAAAAATGACGAAGTTTTCGCAGAAAAACCCTCTCGGAGCGAGTTCTACCCAATAGAGAAGTCATTTACATTGTTTCAATCACCGTGAAATTCCACGATCTGAACACGCTACATGCATCACGGATTAGAAAAAGATTCTTTAATATGTTGTGAAAATGTGGATTACCAAACTTTCTTGCAACATAAAGGCACATTTACACCTGCAAATATTTACTCCCTTTTTGCAGCTCTTTCCAAACTTCAGATTCGATAATCATGCAATTTTCGCAGAAAAATTCTCTTCTAGCTCGTTCTACTCAATAGAATTGTAATTTCCATAGTTTCATTACTGTGAAATTCCGTTTTCCAAAAGCGCTACATGAATCACGGTTTAAAAAATAATTACTACACTGTTATTAACATGTGGATTACCGGACTTTCATTCACCATTCAAGGCATATTGACACTTAGAAGCATTTTCTCAGATTTCACAGGGTTCTCCTAATGGCAGTTTTGAAAATGAGGCACACTTCGCAGAAAAATTCTCTTCAAGCGAGTTCTACCCAATAGACATGTAACTTACATTGTTTCCTTCACTATGACATTCCGTATTCCGAACACGTTACATGCATCACGAGTTCGACAAACATTCTTTAATGAGTGTGAGCATGTGGATTACTGAACTTTCATCCAGCACTCAAGGCATATTTACACCTAGAAGTAGTTATTCTGATTTTGCAGGTTTTTCCTAACATCCAGTTTCGAATATCATGAAAGTTTCACAGAAACATTCAATTCAAGCGAGTTCTATCCAGTAGAATTGGTATTTTCAGAGCTTCACTCACCGAGACATTCCGTGTTCCGTAAACGTTACATTCATCACGGCTTCGACAAACATTATTTAATGACCGTGAGCATGTGGATTACCGATTTTTCAACCACAATACAAGGCATTTTTACACCTAGAAACATTTACTTAGATTTCGCATGTTTTCCTAACGTCAGTTACGAAAATCAGGCAGTTTTCGCAGAAAAATTCTCTTGGTGCACGTTCTATCCAATAGACATCTCATTTTCATAGATACCGTCACCGTAACATTCCGTGTTCCGAAAAGAGTTCATGCACCACGGAATCAACAAATATTCACTGCTGAGTTCTTAGCATGTGAATTACACATCTTTAATATCCCATTGAAAACACATTGTCACCTTAAAGCATTTACTCAGATTTTGCAGCGTTTTCATAACACCAGTTTCCAAACTGAGGCAGATTTTTCAGTAAAATGCTCCTGGAGCGTGTTAGAACCAAGAGATATGTAATTTACATAGTTTGCCTCACCGTGACAGTCCATGTTCCGAACGCGTTACACACATCACGGATTTGGCAAACATTCTTAATGAGTTGTGTACATGTGTATTACAAAACTTTCATCCACCATACAAGGCATATTTACACCTAGAAACATTAACACTGAGTTCGCAGTTATTTCCTAATAGCAGTTTCGAAAATCAGGAAGTTTTAAAAGGAAAAAAATGTTGGAGCGTGTTCTTCCCAATAGATATGTAAATTACATAGATACTCCTGCAGTGAAATTACGTGATTTGTACATGCTTCATGCAGAAATTTTTGACAAAAATATACTATAGGTTTGTTTGCATGTGGATTACAGGACTTTCTCACTGTAGAAGGCATATAGATGCTTAGCAGCATTTTCTGTGATTTCACAGAGTTTCCAAACGCCAGTTTCAAAAATGAGGCAGATTTCATGGCAAAATCCTCTTGGAGTGGGTTCTAACCAATAGACATGTAATTTACATGGATCCGCTCACCGTCAAATTCCGTGTTCCGAACACGCTACATGCATCAAGGATGCGACAAATATTCACTACAGAGTTGTTAGCAAGAGGATTAAAGCACTTTTATCCACCATACATGGCTTACTGACACTCTGAAGAATTTTCTCAGATTTCACACGTTAGTTTGAACGCCAGTTTGAAAATGAGGCAGATATGGCAGAAAAATGCTCTTGGAGCCAGTTCTACCCAAAAGATTGGTAATTTCAATCACCATGACATTCAGTGTTCTGAACACGTTACATGCACCACGGATGCAACAAATCTTCTTTAATGAGATGTGAACATGCGTATTAACGAAATTTAATCCACCTTACAGTGCATATTTATACATAGAAATTTTATTCTGATTTAGTATTATTCTCCTAATGTGAGTCTCTATAATCATGCAGTTTCCACAGAAAATTCCTCTTGGAGCGAGTTCTACCCAATAGACATGCAATTTACATAGAACTCGTCATCGTGAAATTCCGTGTTACATGCATCACGGATTCGACAAATATTCACTACAGAGTTGTTAGCATAAGGATTACCGAACTTTCATCCACCATAAAAGCCATGTTGAAACTTTGAAGCATTTTCTCACATTTCGAAAATTTTTCCTAATGCCAGTTTTGAAAAGGAGGCAGATTTGGCAGAAAAATCCTCGTGGAGTGAGTAATTCACAATAGAAATGATATATACATAGTTTCCCTCACAGTGACATTTCATTTTCTGAACACGCTACATGCATCAAGGTTTCAACAAACTTTCTCGAATGAGTTGAGAACATGTAGATTACAGAACTTTCATCCACCATACATGGCATATTTACAACTAGAAATATTAACTCTGATTTTGCAGCTTTATTCTAATGCCAGATTCAAAATTGACGAAGTATTCACAGAAAAACTCTCTCGGAGCGAGTTCTACACAATAGAGACGTAATTTACTTTGTTTCAATCAACGTGAAATTCCACGTTCTGAACACGCTACATGCATCACGGATTAGAAAAAGATTATTTAATATGTTGTGAAAATGTGGATTTACGAACTTTCTTGCAACATAAAGGCACATTTACACCTACAAATATTTACTCTCATTTTGTAGATTTTTCCAAACTTCAGATTCGATAATCATGCAATTTTCGCAGAAAAATTCTCTTCTAGCTCGTTCTACTCAATAGAATTGTAATTTCCATAGTTTCATTACCGTGAATTTCCATTTTCCAAAAGCGCTACATGAATCACGGTTTAAAAAATAATTACTACACTGTTATTAACATGTGGATTACCGGACTTTCATTCACCATTCAAGGCATATTGACACTTAGAAGCATTTTCTCAGATTTCACAGGGTTCTCCTAATGGCAGTTTTGAAAATGAGGCACATTTTGCAGAAAAATCCTCTTCAAGCGAGTTCTACCCAATAGACATGTAACTTATATTGTTTCCTTCACTATGACATTCCGTTTTCGGAACACGTTACATGCATCACGAGTTCAACAAACATTCTTTAATGAGTGTGAGCATGTGGATTACTGAACTTTCATCCACCATACAAGGCATATTTACACCTAGAAGTAGTTATTCTGGTTTTGCAGATATTTCCTAACATCCAGTTTCGAAAATCATGAAATTTTCACAGAAACATTCAATTCAAGCGAGTTCTATCCAGTAGAATTGGTATTTTCAGAGCTTCACTCACCGAGACATTCCGTGTTCCGTAAACGTTACATTCATCACGGCTTCGACAAACATTATTTAATGACCGTGAGCATGTGGATTACCGATTTTTCAACCACAATACAAGGCATATTTACACCTAGAAACATTTACTTAGATTTCGCAGGTTTTCCTAACGTCAGTTACGAAAATCAGGCAGATTTCACAGAAAAATTCTCTTGGTGCACGTTCTATCCAATAGACATCTCATTTTCATAGATACCGTCACCGTAACATTCCGTGTTCTGAAAACAGTACATGCACCACGGATTCAACAAATATTCACTGCTGAGTTCTTAGCATGTGAATTACACATCTTTAATATCCCATTGAAATCACATTGTCACCTTAAAGCATTTACTCAGATTTTGCAGCGTTTTCATAACACCAGTTTCCAAACTGAGGCAGATTTTTCAGTAAAATGCTCCTGGAGCGTTTTCTAACCAAGAGATATGTAATTTACATAGTTTGCCTCACCGTGACAGTCCATGTTCCGAACGCGTTACACACATCACGGATTTGGCAAACATTCTTAATGAGTTGTGTACATGTGGATTACAAAACTTTCATCCACCATACAAGGCATATTTACACCTAGAAACATTAACACTGAGTTCGCAGTTATTTCCTAATAGCAGTTTGGAATATCAGGCAGTTTTCAAAGGAAAAAACTGTTGGAGCGTGTTCTACCCAATAGATATGTAAATTACATAGATTCTCACACTGTGAAATTACGTGTTTTGAACACGCTACATGCAGAAAAGTTTCGACAAAAATACACTACAGGGTTGTTTGCATGTGGATTACAGGACTTTCTCACTATAGAAGGCATATAGATGCTTAGAAGCATTTTCAGTGATTTCACAGAGTTTCCAAATGCCAGTTTCGAAAATGAGTCAGATTTCACGGCAAAATAATCTGGTAGCGGGTTCTAACCAATAGATATTTAATTTACATGGATTCGCTCACCGTCAAATTCCGTGTTCCGAACACGCTACATGCATCTCGGATGCGACAAATATTCACTACAGAGTTGTTAGCAAGTGGATTACAGCACTTTCATGCACCATACAAGGCTTACTGACTCTTTGAAGAATTCTCTCAGATTTCACACGTTAGTTTGAAAGCCAGTTTTGAAAATGAGGCAGATATGGCAGAAAAATGCTCTTGGAGCCAGTTCTACCCAAAAGATCGGTAATTTACCTACTTTCAATCACCGTGACATTCTGTGTTCTGAACATGTTACATGCACCTCGGATTCAAAAAATATTCTTTAATGAGTTGTGAACATGTGTATTAACGAAATTTAATCCACCTTACAGTGCATATTTATACATAGAAATTTAATTCTGATTTAGTAGTATTCTCCTAATGACAGTCTCTAAAATCATGCAGTTTCCACAGAAAAATCCTCTTGGAGCGAGTTCTACCCAATAGATATGCAATTTACATAGAACCCGTCATCGTGAAATTCTGTGTTCCGAAAAAGCTACATGCATCACGGATTCGACAAATATTCACTACAGAGTTGTTAGCATAAGGATTACCGAACTTTCATCCACCGTAAAAGCCATGTTGACACTTTGAAGCATTTTCTCACATTTCGAAAGTTTTTCCTAATGCCAGTTTTGAAAAGGAGGCAGATTTGGCAGAAAAATCCTCGTGGAGCGAGAACTTCCCTATAGAAATGTAATTTACATAGTTTCCCTCACAGTGATATTCCATTTTCTGAACACGCTACATGCATCAAAGTTTCAACAAACTTTCTCGAATTAGTTGTGAACATGTAGATTACAGAACTTTCATCCACCATACATGGCATATTTACAACTAGAAACTTTAACTCTGAATTTGCAACTTTTTCCTAATGCCAGTTTGGAAAATCAGGCCGTTTTCTCAGGGAAAAACTTTTGGAGCGAATTCTAACCAATAGGTGTGTAATTTACATAGATTCCATCGCCGGGATTTTCCGTGACACGATCACACTGCATGCATAACGCTTTGTAAAAATATTCACCACAGATTTGTTTGCATGTGGTTTTACGATCTTGCATCACAATACAAGGCATATTGACACTTTGAAGCATTTTCTCTGACTTTGCAGAGTTTTTCAAACGCCATTTTCAAAAATGAGGCAGATTTCTCAGAAAAAAACTCTTAGAGCAAATTCTACCCAAGAGACATGTATTTTACATAGATTCGCTCACTGTGATATTCTGTGATCGGAACACACTTCACGTATCTCGGATTCGACCAATATTCACTACAGAGTAGGTAGCATGCGGATTACCGAACTTTCATCCACCATAAAAGGCAGATGTACACCGAGAACCTAGTAATCTGGGTTCGCAGGTTTTTCCTAACGCCAGATTCGAAAATCAGGCCGATTTCTCAGGAAAAATCTGTTGGAGTGATTTCTAACCAAGGGAAATGTAACTTACATAAATTCCCTGGCCGTGAAATTCCGTGTTCCCAACATGTTACATGCATAAAGGATTCGACAAATATTCACTACAAATTTGTTAGCATGTGGATTACCGAACTTTCAACACAAAACATTGAATATTGATTCTTAGAAGTACTTTCTCAGATTTTGCAGCGTTTTCTAAATGCCAGGTTCAAAAATGACGAAGTTTTCGCAGAAAAACCCTCTCGGAGTGAGTTCTACCCAATAGAGAAGTCATTTACATTGTTTCAATCACCGTGAAATTCCACGATCTGAACACGCTACATGCATCACGGATTAGAAAAAGATTCTTTAATATGTTTTGAAAATGTGGATTACCAAACTTTCTTGCAACATAAAGGCACATTTACACCTGCAAATATTTACTCCCTTTTTGCAGCTCTTTCCAAACTTCAGATTCGATAATCATGCAATTTTCGCAGAAAAATTCTCTTCTAGCTCGTTCTACTCAATAGAATTGTAATTTCCATTGTTTCATTACTGTGAAATTCCGTTTTCCAAAAGCGCTACATGAATCACGGTTTAAAAAATAATTACTACACTGTTATTAACATGTGGATTACCGGACTTTCATTCACCATTCAAGGCATATTGACACTTAGAAGCATTTTCTCAGATTTCACAGGGTTCTCCTAATGGCAGTTTTGAAAATGAGGCACACTTCGCAGAAAAATTCTCTTCAAGCGAGTTCTACCCAATAGACATGTAACTTACATTGTTTCCTTCACTATGACATTCCGTATTCCGAACACGTTACATGCATCACGAGTTCGACAAACATTCTTTAATGAGTGTGAGCATGTGGATTACTGAACTTTCATCCAGCACTCAAGGCATATTTACACCTAGAAGTAGTTATTCTGATTTTGCAGGTTTTTCCTAACATCCAGTTTCGAAAATCATGAAAGTTTCACAGAAACATTCAATTCAAGCGAGTTCTATCCAGTAGAATTGGTATTTTCAGAGCTTCACTCACCGAGACATTCCGTGTTCCGTAAACGTTACATTCATCACGGCTTCGACAAACATTATTTAATGACCGTGAGCATGTGGATTACCGATTTTTCAACCACAATAAAAGGCATATTTACACCTAGAAACATTTACTTAGATTTCGCATGTTTTCCTAATGTCATTTAAGAAAATCAGGCATATTTCACAGAAAAATTCTCTTGGTGCACGTTCTATCCAATAGACATCTCATTTTCATAGATACCGTCACCGTAACATTCCGTGTTCCGAAAACAGTACATGCACCGCGGATTCAACAAATATTCAGTGATGAGTTCTTAGCATGTGAATTACACATCTTTAATATCCCATTGAAAACACATTGTCACCTTAAAGCATTTACTCAGATTTTGCAGCGTTTTCATAACACAAGTTTCCAAACTGAGGCAGATTTTTCAGTAAAATGCTCCTGGAGCGTGTTAGAACCAAGAGATATGTAATTTACATAGTTTGCCTCTCCGTGACAGTCCATGTTCTGAACGCGTTACACACATCACGGATTTGGCAAACTTTCTTAATGAGTTGTGTACATGTGTATTACAAAACTTTCATCCACCATACAATGCATATTTACACCTAGAAATATTAACACTGAGTTCGCAGTTATTTCCTAATAGCAGTTTCGAAAATCAGGCAGTTTTAAAAGGAAAAAAATGTTGGAGCATGTTCTACCCAATAGATATGTAAATTACATAGATACTCCTGCAGTGAAATTACGTGATTTGTACATGCTACATGCAGAAATTTTTGACAAAAATATACTACAGGTTGGTTTGCATGTGGATTACAGGACTTTCTCACTATAGAAGGCATATAGATGCTTAGCAGCATTTTCTGTGATTTCACAGAGTTTCCAAACGCCAGTTTCAAAAATGAGGCAGATTTCATGGCAAAATCCTCTTGGAGTGGGTTCTAACCAATAGACATGTAATTTACATGGATCCGCTCACCGTCAAATTCCGTGTTCCGAACACGCTACATGCATCAAGGATGCGACAAATATTCACTACAGAGTTGTTAGCAAGAGGATTAAAGCACTTTCATCCACCATACATGGCTTACTGACACTTTGAAGAATTTTCTCAGATTTCACACGTTAGTTTGAACGCCAGTTTGAAAATGAGGCAGATATGGCAGAAAAATGCTCTTGGATCCAGTTCTACCCAAAAGATTGGTAATTTCAATCACCATGACATTCAGTGTTCTGAACACGTTACATGCACCACGGATTCAACAAACCTTCTTTAATGAGATGTGAACATGCGTATTAACGAACTTTAATCCACCTTACAGTGCATATTTATACATAGAAAGTTTATTCTGATTTAGTATTATTCTCCTAATGTGAGTCTCTATAATCATGCAGTTTCCACAGAAAATTCCTCTTGGAGCGAGTTCTACCCAATAGACATGCAATTTACATAGAACTCGTCATCGTGAAATTCCGTGTTACATGCATCACGGATTCGACAAATATTCACTACAGAGTTGTTAGCATAAGGATTACCGAACTTTCATCCACCATAAAAGCCATGTTGAAACTTTGAAGCATTTTCTCACATTTCGAAAGTTTTTCCTAATGCCAGTTTTGAAAAGGAGGCAGATTTGGCAGAAAAATCCTCGTGGAGTGAGTAATTCACAATAGAAATGTAATATACATAGTTTCCCTCACAGTGACATTTCATTTTCTGAACACGCTACATGCATCAAGGTTTCAACAAACTTTCTCGAATGAGTTGAGAACATGTAGATTACAGAACTTTCATCCACCATACATGGCATATTTACAACTAGAAATATTAACTCTGATTTTGCAGCTTTTTTCTAATGCCAGGTTCAAAATTGACAAAGTTTTCGCAGAAAAACACTCTCGGAGCGAGTTCTACCCAATAGAGAAGTCATTTACATTGTTTCAATCACCGTGAAATTCCACGATCTGAACACGCTAAATGCATCATGGATTAGAAAAAGATACTTTAATATGTTGTGAAAATGTGGATTACCGAACTTTCTTGCAACATAAAGGCACATTTACACCTGCAAATATTTACTCCCTTTTTGCAGCTCTTTCCAAACTTCAGATTCGATAATCATGCAATTTTCGCAGAAAAATTCTCTTCTAGCTCGTTCTACTCAATAGAATTGTAATTTCCATAGTTTCATTACTGTGAAATTCCGTCTTCCAAAAGCACTACATGAATCAAGGTTTAAAAAATAATTACTACACTGTTATTAACATGTGGATTACCGGACTTTCATTCACCATTCAAGGCATATTGACACTTAGAAGCATTTTCTCAGATTTCACAGGGTTCTCCTAATGGCAGTTTTGAAAATGAGGCACATTTTGCAGAAAAATTCTCTTCAAGCGAGTTCTACCCAATAGACATATAACTTAAATTGTTTCCTTCACTATGACTTTCCGTTTTCGGAACACGTTACATGCATCACGAGTTCGACAAACATTCTTTAATGAGTGTGAGCATGTGGATTACTGAACTTTCATCCACCATACAAGGCATATTTACACCTAGAAGTAGTTATTCTGATTTTGCAGGTTTTTCCTAACATCCAGTTTCGAAAATCATGAAATTTTCACAGAAACATTCAATTCAAGAGAGTTCTATCCAGTAGAATTGTTATTTCCAGAGCTTCACTCACCGAGACATTCCGTGTTCCTTAAAAGTTACATTCATCACGGCTTCGACAAACATTATTTAATGACCGTGAGCATGTGGATTACCGATTTTTCAACCACAATACAAGGCATATTTACCCCTAGAAACATTTACTTAGATATCGCACGTTTTCCTAACGTCAGTTACGAAAATCAGGCAGTTTTCGCAGAAAAATTCTCTTGGTGCACGTTCTATCCAATAGACATCTCATTTTCATAGATACCGTCCCCGTAACATTCCGTGTTCCGAAAAGAGTTCATGCACCACGGATTCAACAAATATTCACTGCTGAGTTCTTAGCATGTGAATTACACATCTTTAATATCCCATTGAAAACACATTGTCACCTTAAAGCATTTACTCAGATTTTGCAGCGTTTTCATAACACCAGTTTCAAAACTGAGGCAGATTTTTCAGTAAAATGCTCCTGGAGCGTGTTCTAACCAAGAGATATGTAATTTACATAGTTTGCCTCACCGTGACAGTCCATGTTCCGAACGCATTACACACATCATGGATTTGGCAAACATTCTTAATGAGTTGTGTACATGTGTATTACAAAACTTTCATCCACCATAAAAGGCATATTTACACCTAGAAACATTAACACTGAGTTCGCAGTTATTTCCTAATAGCAGTTTCGAAAATCAGGCTGTTTTCAAAGGAAAAAAGTGTTGGAGCGTGTTCTACCCAATAGATATGTAAATTACATAGATTCTCTCACTGTGAAATTACGTGTTTTGAACAAGCTACATGCAGAAAAGTTTTGACAAAAATACACTACAGGGTTGTTTGCATGTGGATTACAGGACTTTCTCACTATAGAAGGCATATAGATGCTTAGAAGCATTTTCTGTGATTTCACAGTGTTTCCAAATGCCAGTTTCGAAAATGAGGCAGATTTCACGGCAAAAACATCTGGTAGCGGGTTCTAACCAATAGACATGTAATTTACATGGATTCGCTCAACGTCAAATTCCGTGTTCCGAACACGCTACATGCATCTCGGATGCGACAAATATTCACTACATTTGTTAGCATAAGGATTACCGAACTTTCATCCACCATAAAATCCATGTTGACACTTTGAAGCATTTTCTCACATTTCGAAAGTTTTTCCTAATGCCAGTTTTGAAAAGGAGGCAGATTTGGCAGAAAAATCCTCGTGGAGAGAGTAATTCCCAATAGAAATGTAATTTACATAGTTTCCCTCACAGTGACATTCCATTTTCTGAACACGCTACATGCATCAACGTTTCAACAAACTTTCTCTAATGAGTTGTGAACATGTAGATTACAGAACTTTCATCCACCATACATGGCATATTTACAACTAGAAACATTAACTCTGAATTTGCAGCTTTTTCCTAATGCCAGTTTGTAAAATCAGGCCGTTTTCTCAGGGAAAAACTTTTGTAGCGAATTCTATCCAATAGGTGTGTAATTTACATAGATTCCATCGCCGGGATTTTCCGTGATACGATCAAACTGCATGCATAACGCTTTCTAAAAATATTCACCACAGATTTGTTTGCATGTGGTTTTACGATCTTGCATCATAATACAAGGCATATTGACACTTTGAAGCATTTTCTCAGATTTTGCAGAGATTTTCAAACGCCAGGTTCGAAAATGAGGCAGATTTCTCAGAAAAAACTCTTAGAGCAAATTCTAACCAAGAGACATGTATTTTACATAGATTCGCTCACCGTGATATTCTGTGTTCAGAACACACTTCACGTATATCGGATTCGACAAATATTCACTACAGAGTAGTTAGCATGCGGATTACCGAACTTTCATTCACCATAAAAGGCAGATGTACACCGAGAATCTAGTAATCTGGGTTCGCAGGTTTTTCCTAATGCCAGTTTCAAAAATCAGGCCGATTTCTCAGGAAAAATTTCTTGGAGTGATTTCTAACCAAGGGAAATGTAACTTACATAAATTCCCTGGCCGTGAAATTCCGTGTTCCCAACATGTTACATGCATAAAGGATTCGACAAATATTCACTACAAATTTGTTAGCATGTGGATTACCGAACTTTCATCACAAAACATTGAATATTGATTCTTAGAAGTACTTTCTCAGATTTTGCAGCGTTTTCTAAATGCCAGGTTCAAAAATGACGAAGTTTTCGCAGAAAAACCCTCTCGGAGCGAGTTCTACCAAATAGAGAAGTCATTTACATTGTTTCAATCACCATGAAATTCCACGATTTGAACACGCTACATGCATCACTGATTAGAAAAAGATTCTTTAATATGATGTGAAAATGTGGATTACCGAACTTTCTTGCAACATAAAGGCACATTTACACCTGCAAATATTTACTCCCTTTTTGCAGCTTTTTCCAAACTTCAGATTCGATAATCATGCAATTTTCGCAGAAAAATTCTCTTCAACTCGTTCTACTCAATAGAATTGTAATTTCCATAGGTTCATTAGAGTGAAATTCCGTTTTCCAAAAGCGCTACATGAATCACGGTTTAAAAAATAATTACTACACTGTTATTAACATGTGGATTACCGGACTTTTATTCACCATTCAAGGCATATTGACACTTAGAAGCATTTTCTCAGATTTCACAGGGTTCTCCTAATGGCAGTTTTGAAAATGAGGCACATTTGGCAGAAAAATTCTCTTCAAGCGAGTTCTACCCAATAGACTTTTAACTTACATTGTTTCCTTCACCATGACATTCCGTATTCCGAACACGTTACATGCATCACGAGTTCGACAAACATTCTTTAATGAGTGTGAGCATGTGGATTACTGAACTTTCATCCACCATACAAGGCATATTTACACCTAGAAGTAGTTATTCTGATTTCGCAGGTTTTTCCTTACATCCAGTTTCGAAAATCATGAAATTTTCACAGAAACATTCAATTCAAGCGAGTTCTATCCAGTAGAATTGGTAATTTCAGAGCTTCACTCACCGAGACATTCCGTGTTCCGTAAAAGTTACATTCATCACGGTTTTGACAAACATTATTTAATGACCGTGAGCATGTGGATTACAGATTTTTCAACCACAATACCATGCATATTTACACCTAGAAACATTTACTTAGATTTCGCACGTTTTCCTAACGTCAGTTACGAAAATTAGGCAGTTTTCGCAGAAAAATTCTCTTAGTGCACGTTCTATCCAATAGACATCTCATTTTCATAGATACCGTCACCGTAACATTCCGTGTTCCGAAAAGAGTTCATGCACCACGGATTCAACAAATATTCCCTGCTGAGTTCTTAGTATGTGAATTACACATCTTTAATATCCCATTGAAAACACATTGTCACCTTAAAGCATTTACTCAGATTTTGCAGAGTTTTCATAACACCAGTTTCCAAACTGAGGCAGATTTTTCAGTAAAATGCTCCTGGAGCGTGTTAGAACCAAGAGATATGTAATTTACATAGTTTGCCTCACCGTGACAGTCCATGTTCCGAACGCGTTACACACATCATGGATTTGGCAAACATTCTTAATGAGTTGTGTACATGTGTATTACAAAACTTTCATCCACCATACAAGGCATATTTACACCTAGAAACATTAACACTGAGTTCGCAGTTATTTCCTAATAGCAGTTTTGAAAATCAGGCAGTTTTCAAATGAAATAAATGTTGGAGCGTGTTCTACCCAATAGATATGTAAATTACATAGATTCTCCCACTGTGAAACTACGTGTTTTGAACACGCTACATGCAGAAAAGTTTCGACAAAAATACACTACAGGGTTGTTTGCATGTGGATTACAGGACTTTCTCACTATAGAAGGCATATAGATGCTTAGAAGCATTTTCTGTGATTTCACAGAGTTTCCAAACGCCAGTTACGAAAATGAGGCAGATTTCACGGCAAAAACATCTGGTAGCGGGTTCTAACCAATAGACGTGTAATTTACATGGATTCGCTCACCGTCAAATTCCATGTTCCGAACACGCTACATGCATCAAGGATGCGACAAATATTCACTACAGAGTTGTTAGCAAGTGGATTACAGCACTTTCATCCACCATACAAGGCTTACTGACTCTTTAAAAAATTCTCTCAGATTTCACACGTTAGTTTGAACACCAGTTTTGAAAATGAGGCAGATATGGCAGAAAAATGCTCTTGGAGCCAGTTCTACCCAAAAGATCAGTAATTAACCTACTTTCAATCACCCTGACATTCTGTGTTCTGAACATGTTACATGCACCACGGATTCAAAAAATATTCTTTAATGAGTTGTGAACATGTGTATTAACGAACTTTAAACCACCTTACAGTGCATATTTATACATAGAAATTTTATTCTTATTTAGTAGTATTTTCCTAATGTCAGTCTCTAAAATCATGCAGTTTCCACAGAAAAATCCTCTTGGAGCGAGTTCTACCCAATAGACATGCAATTTACAGAGAACCCGTCATCGTGGAATTCCGTGTTCCGAAAAAGCTACATGCATCAGGGATTCGACAAATATTCACTACAGAGTTGTTAGCATAAGGATTACCGAACTTTCATCCACCATAAAAGCCATGTTGAAACTTTGAAGCATTTTCTCACATTTCGAAAATTTTTCCTAATGCCAGTTTTGAAAAGGAGGCAGATTTGGCAGAAAAATCCTCGTGGAGTGAGTAATTCACAATAGAAATGATATATACATAGTTTCCCTCACAGTGACATTTCATTTTCTGAACACGCTACATGCATCAAGGTTTCAACAAACTTTCTCGAATGAGTTGAGAACATGTAGATTACAGAACTTTCATCCACCATACATGGCATATTTACAACTAGAAATATTAACTCTGATTTTGCAGCTTTTTTCTAATGCCAGATTCAAAATTGACGAAGTATTCACAGAAAAACTCTCTCGGAGCGAGTTCTACACAATAGAGACGTAATTTACTTTGTTTCAATCAACGTGAAATTCCACGTTCTGAACACGCTACATGCATCACGGATTAGAAAAAGATTATTTAATATGTTGTGAAAATGTGGATTTACGAACTTTCTTGCAACATAAAGGCACATTTACACCTACAAATATTTACTCTCATTTTGTAGATTTTTCCAAACTTCAGATTCGATAATCATGCAATTTTCGCAGAAAAATTCTCTTCTAGCTCGTTCTACTCAATAGAATTGTAATTTCCATAGTTTCATTACCGTGAATTTCCATTTTCCAAAAGCGCTACATGAATCACGGTTTAAAAAATAATTACTACACTGTTATTAACATGTGGATTACCGGACTTTCATTCACCATTCAAGGCATATTGACACTTAGAAGCATTTTCTCAGATTTCACAGGGTTCTCCTAATGGCAGTTTTGAAAATGAGGCACATTTTGCAGAAAAATCCTCTTCAAGCGAGTTCTACCCAATAGACATGTAACTTATATTGTTTCCTTCACTATGACATTCCGTTTTCGGAACACGTTACATGCATCACGAGTTCAACAAACATTCTTTAATGAGTGTGAGCATGTGGATTACTGAACTTTCATCCACCATACAAGGCATATTTACACCTAGAAGTAGTTATTCTGGTTTTGCAGATATTTCCTAACATCCAGTTTCGAAAATCATGAAATTTTCACAGAAACATTCAATTCAAGCGAGTTCTATCCAGTAGAATTGGTATTTTCAGAGCTTCACTCACCGAGACATTCCGTGTTCCGTAAACGTTACATTCATCACGGCTTCGACAAACATTATTTAATGACCGTGAGCATGTGGATTACCGATTTTTCAACCACAATACAAGGCATATTTACACCTAGAAACATTTACTTAGATTTCGCAGGTTTTCCTAACGTCAGTTACGAAAATCAGGCAGATTTCACAGAAAAATTCTCTTGGTGCACGTTCTATCCAATAGACATCTCATTTTCATAGATACCGTCACCGTAACATTCCGTGTTCTGAAAACAGTACATGCACCACGGATTCAACAAATATTCACTGCTGAGTTCTTAGCATGTGAATTACACATCTTTAATATCCCATTGAAATCACATTGTCACCTTAAAGCATTTACTCAGATTTTGCAGCGTTTTCATAACACCAGTTTCCAAACTGAGGCAGATTTTTCAGTAAAATGCTCCTGGAGCGTTTTCTAACCAAGAGATATGTAATTTACATAGTTTGCCTCACCGTGACAGTCCATGTTCCGAACGCGTTACACACATCACGGATTTGGCAAACATTCTTAATGAGTTGTGTACATGTGGATTACAAAACTTTCATCCACCATACAAGGCATATTTACACCTAGAAACATTAACACTGAGTTCGCAGTTATTTCCTAATAGCAGTTTGGAATATCAGGCAGTTTTCAAAGGAAAAAACTGTTGGAGCGTGTTCTACCCAATAGATATGTAAATTACATAGATTCTCACACTGTGAAATTACGTGTTTTGAACACGCTACATGCAGAAAAGTTTCGACAAAAATACACTACAGGGTTGTTTGCATGTGGATTACAGGACTTTCTCACTATAGAAGGCATATAGATGCTTAGAAGCATTTTCAGTGATTTCACAGAGTTTCCAAATGCCAGTTTCGAAAATGAGTCAGATTTCACGGCAAAATAATCTGGTAGCGGGTTCTAACCAATAGATATTTAATTTACATGGATTCGCTCACCGTCAAATTCCGTGTTCCGAACACGCTACATGCATCTCGGATGCGACAAATATTCACTACAGAGTTGTTAGCAAGTGGATTACAGCACTTTCATGCACCATACAAGGCTTACTGACTCTTTGAAGAATTCTCTCAGATTTCACACGTTAGTTTGAAAGCCAGTTTTGAAAATGAGGCAGATATGGCAGAAAAATGCTCTTGGAGCCAGTTCTACCCAAAAGATCGGTAATTTACCTACTTTCAATCACCGTGACATTCTGTGTTCTGAACATGTTACATGCACCTCGGATTCAAAAAATATTCTTTAATGAGTTGTGAACATGTGTATTAACGAAATTTAATCCACCTTACAGTGCATATTTATACATAGAAATTTAATTCTGATTTAGTAGTATTCTCCTAATGACAGTCTCTAAAATCATGCAGTTTCCACAGAAAAATCCTCTTGGAGCGAGTTCTACCCAATAGATATGCAATTTACATAGAACCCGTCATCGTGAAATTCTGTGTTCCGAAAAAGCTACATGCATCACGGATTCGACAAATATTCACTACAGAGTTGTTAGCATAAGGATTACCGAACTTTCATCCACCGTAAAAGCCATGTTGACACTTTGAAGCATTTTCTCACATTTCGAAAGTTTTTCCTAATGCCAGTTTTGAAAAGGAGGCAGATTTGGCAGAAAAATCCTCGTGGAGCGAGAACTTCCCTATAGAAATGTAATTTACATAGTTTCCCTCACAGTGATATTCCATTTTCTGAACACGCTACATGCATCAAAGTTTCAACAAACTTTCTCGAATTAGTTGTGAACATGTAGATTACAGAACTTTCATCCACCATACATGGCATATTTACAACTAGAAACTTTAACTCTGAATTTGCAACTTTTTCCTAATGCCAGTTTGGAAAATCAGGCCGTTTTCTCAGGGAAAAACTTTTGGAGCGAATTCTAACCAATAGGTGTGTAATTTACATAGATTCCATCGCCGGGATTTTCCGTGACACGATCACACTGCATGCATAACGCTTTGTAAAAATATTCACCACAGATTTGTTTGCATGTGGTTTTACGATCTTGCATCACAATACAAGGCATATTGACACTTTGAAGCATTTTCTCTGACTTTGCAGAGTTTTTCAAACGCCATTTTCAAAAATGAGGCAGATTTCTCAGAAAAAAACTCTTAGAGCAAATTCTACCCAAGAGACATGTATTTTACATAGATTCGCTCACTGTGATATTCTGTGATCGGAACACACTTCACGTATCTCGGATTCGACCAATATTCACTACAGAGTAGGTAGCATGCGGATTACCGAACTTTCATCCACCATAAAAGGCAGATGTACACCGAGAACCTAGTAATCTGGGTTCGCAGGTTTTTCCTAACGCCACATTCGAAAATCAGGCCGATTTCTCAGGAAAAATCTGTTGGAGTGATTTCTAACCAAGGGAAATGTAACTTACATAAATTCCCTGGCCGTGAAATTCCGTGTTCCCAACATGTTACATGCATAAAGGATTCGACAAATATTCACTACAAATTTGTTAGCATGTGGATTACCGAACTTTCAACACAAAACATTGAATATTGATTCTTAGAAGTACTTTCTCAGATTTTGCAGCGTTTTCTAAATGCCAGGTTCAAAAATGACGAAGTTTTCGCAGAAAAACCCTCTCGGAGTGAGTTCTACCCAATAGAGAAGTCATTTACATTGTTTCAATCACCGTGAAATTCCACGATCTGAACACGCTACATGCATCACGGATTAGAAAAAGATTCTTTAATATGTTTTGAAAATGTGGATTACCAAACTTTCTTGCAACATAAAGGCACATTTACACCTGCAAATATTTACTCCCTTTTTGCAGCTCTTTCCAAACTTCAGATTCGATAATCATGCAATTTTCGCAGAAAAATTCTCTTCTAGCTCGTTCTACTCAATAGAATTGTAATTTCCATTGTTTCATTACTGTGAAATTCCGTTTTCCAAAAGCGCTACATGAATCACGGTTTAAAAAATAATTACTACACTGTTATTAACATGTGGATTACCGGACTTTCATTCACCATTCAAGGCATATTGACACTTAGAAGCATTTTCTCAGATTTCACAGGGTTCTCCTAATGGCAGTTTTGAAAATGAGGCACACTTCGCAGAAAAATTCTCTTCAAGCGAGTTCTACCCAATAGACATGTAACTTACATTGTTTCCTTCACTATGACATTCCGTATTCCGAACACGTTACATGCATCACGAGTTCGACAAACATTCTTTAATGAGTGTGAGCATGTGGATTACTGAACTTTCATCCAGCACTCAAGGCATATTTACACCTAGAAGTAGTTATTCTGATTTTGCAGGTTTTTCCTAACATCCAGTTTCGAAAATCATGAAAGTTTCACAGAAACATTCAATTCAAGCGAGTTCTATCCAGTAGAATTGGTATTTTCAGAGCTTCACTCACCGAGACATTCCGTGTTCCGTAAACGTTACATTCATCACGGCTTCGACAAACATTATTTAATGACCGTGAGCATGTGGATTACCGATTTTTCAACCACAATAAAAGGCATATTTACACCTAGAAACATTTACTTAGATTTCGCATGTTTTCCTAATGTCATTTAAGAAAATCAGGCATATTTCACAGAAAAATTCTCTTGGTGCACGTTCTATCCAATAGACATCTCATTTTCATAGATACCGTCACCGTAACATTCCGTGTTCCGAAAACAGTACATGCACCGCGGATTCAACAAATATTCAGTGATGAGTTCTTAGCATGTGAATTACACATCTTTAATATCCCATTGAAAACACATTGTCACCTTAAAGCATTTACTCAGATTTTGCAGCGTTTTCATAACACAAGTTTCCAAACTGAGGCAGATTTTTCAGTAAAATGCTCCTGGAGCGTGTTAGAACCAAGAGATATGTAATTTACATAGTTTGCCTCTCCGTGACAGTCCATGTTCTGAACGCGTTACACACATCACGGATTTGGCAAACTTTCTTAATGAGTTGTGTACATGTGTATTACAAAACTTTCATCCACCATACAATGCATATTTACACCTAGAAATATTAACACTGAGTTCGCAGTTATTTCCTAATAGCAGTTTCGAAAATCAGGCAGTTTTAAAAGGAAAAAAATGTTGGAGCGTGTTCTACCCAATAGATATGTAAATTACATAGATACTCCTGCAGTGAAATTACGTGATTTGTACATGCTACATGCAGAAATTTTTGACAAAAATATACTACAGGTTGGTTTGCATGTGGATTACAGGACTTTCTCACTATAGAAGGCATATAGATGCTTAGCAGCATTTTCTGTGATTTCACAGAGTTTCCAAACGCCAGTTTCAAAAATGAGGCAGATTTCATGGCAAAATCCTCTTGGAGTGGGTTCTAACCAATAGACATGTAATTTACATGGATCCGCTCACCGTCAAATTCCGTGTTCCGAACACGCTACATGCATCAAGGATGCGACAAATATTCACTACAGAGTTGTTAGCAAGAGGATTAAAGCACTTTCATCCACCATACATGGCTTACTGACACTTTGAAGAATTTTCTCAGATTTCACACGTTAGTTTGAACGCCAGTTTGAAAATGAGGCAGATATGGCAGAAAAATGCTCTTGGATCCAGTTCTACCCAAAAGATTGGTAATTTCAATCACCATGACATTCAGTGTTCTGAACACGTTACATGCACCACGGATTCAACAAACCTTCTTTAATGAGATGTGAACATGCGTATTAACGAACTTTAATCCACCTTACAGTGCATATTTATACATAGAAAGTTTATTCTGATTTAGTATTATTCTCCTAATGTGAGTCTCTATAATCATGCAGTTTCCACAGAAAATTCCTCTTGGAGCGAGTTCTACCCAATAGACATGCAATTTACATAGAACTCGTCATCGTGAAATTCCGTGTTACATGCATCACGGATTCGACAAATATTCACTACAGAGTTGTTAGCATAAGGATTACCGAACTTTCATCCACCATAAAAGCCATGTTGAAACTTTGAAGCATTTTCTCACATTTCGAAAGTTTTTCCTAATGCCAGTTTTGAAAAGGAGGCAGATTTGGCAGAAAAATCCTCGTGGAGTGAGTAATTCACAATAGAAATGTAATATACATAGTTTCCCTCACAGTGACATTTCATTTTCTGAACACGCTACATGCATCAAGGTTTCAACAAACTTTCTCGAATGAGTTGAGAACATGTAGATTACAGAACTTTCATCCACCATACATGGCATATTTACAACTAGAAATATTAACTCTGATTTTGCAGCTTTTTTCTAATGCCAGGTTCAAAATTGACAAAGTTTTCGCAGAAAAACACTCTCGGAGCGAGTTCTACCCAATAGAGAAGTCATTTACATTGTTTCAATCACCGTGAAATTCCACGATCTGAACACGCTAAATGCATCATGGATTAGAAAAAGATACTTTAATATGTTGTGAAAATGTGGATTACCGAACTTTCTTGCAACATAAAGGCACATTTACACCTGCAAATATTTACTCCCTTTTTGCAGCTCTTTCCAAACTTCAGATTCGATAATCATGCAATTTTCGCAGAAAAATTCTCTTCTAGCTCGTTCTACTCAATAGAATTGTAATTTCCATAGTTTCATTACTGTGAAATTCCGTCTTCCAAAAGCACTACATGAATCAAGGTTTAAAAAATAATTACTACACTGTTATTAACATGTGGATTACCGGACTTTCATTCACCATTCAAGGCATATTGACACTTAGAAGCATTTTCTCAGATTTCACAGGGTTCTCCTAATGGCAGTTTTGAAAATGAGGCACATTTTGCAGAAAAATTCTCTTCAAGCGAGTTCTACCCAATAGACATATAACTTAAATTGTTTCCTTCACTATGACTTTCCGTTTTCGGAACACGTTACATGCATCACGAGTTCGACAAACATTCTTTAATGAGTGTGAGCATGTGGATTACTGAACTTTCATCCACCATACAAGGCATATTTACACCTAGAAGTAGTTATTCTGATTTTGCAGGTTTTTCCTAACATCCAGTTTCGAAAATCATGAAATTTTCACAGAAACATTCAATTCAAGAGAGTTCTATCCAGTAGAATTGTTATTTCCAGAGCTTCACTCACCGAGACATTCCGTGTTCCTTAAAAGTTACATTCATCACGGCTTCGACAAACATTATTTAATGACCGTGAGCATGTGGATTACCGATTTTTCAACCACAATACAAGGCATATTTACCCCTAGAAACATTTACTTAGATATCGCACGTTTTCCTAACGTCAGTTACGAAAATCAGGCAGTTTTCGCAGAAAAATTCTCTTGGTGCACGTTCTATCCAATAGACATCTCATTTTCATAGATACCGTCCCCGTAACATTCCGTGTTCCGAAAAGAGTTCATGCACCACGGATTCAACAAATATTCACTGCTGAGTTCTTAGCATGTGAATTACACATCTTTAATATCCCATTGAAAACACATTGTCACCTTAAAGCATTTACTCAGATTTTGCAGCGTTTTCATAACACCAGTTTCAAAACTGAGGCAGATTTTTCAGTAAAATGCTCCTGGAGCGTGTTCTAACCAAGAGATATGTAATTTACATAGTTTGCCTCACCGTGACAGTCCATGTTCCGAACGCGTTACACACATCATGGATTTGGCAAACATTCTTAATGAGTTGTGTACATGTGTATTACAAAACTTTCATCCACCATAAAAGGCATATTTACACCTAGAAACATTAACACTGAGTTCGCAGTTATTTCCTAATAGCAGTTTCGAAAATCAGGCTGTTTTCAAAGGAAAAAAGTGTTGGAGCGTGTTCTACCCAATAGATATGTAAATTACATAGATTCTCTCACTGTGAAATTACGTGTTTTGAACAAGCTACATGCAGAAAAGTTTTGACAAAAATACACTACAGGGTTGTTTGCATGTGGATTACAGGACTTTCTCACTATAGAAGGCATATAGATGCTTAGAAGCATTTTCTGTGATTTCACAGTGTTTCCAAATGCCAGTTTCGAAAATGAGGCAGATTTCACGGCAAAAACATCTGGTAGCGGGTTCTAACCAATAGACATGTAATTTACATGGATTCGCTCAACGTCAAATTCCGTGTTCCGAACACGCTACATGCATCTCGGATGCGACAAATATTCACTACATTTGTTAGCATAAGGATTACCGAACTTTCATCCACCATAAAATCCATGTTGACACTTTGAAGCATTTTCTCACATTTCGAAAGTTTTTCCTAATGCCAGTTTTGAAAAGGAGGCAGATTTGGCAGAAAAATCCTCGTGGAGAGAGTAATTCCCAATAGAAATGTAATTTACATAGTTTCCCTCACAGTGACATTCCATTTTCTGAACACGCTACATGCATCAACGTTTCAACAAACTTTCTCTAATGAGTTGTGAACATGTAGATTACAGAACTTTCATCCACCATACATGGCATATTTACAACTAGAAACATTAACTCTGAATTTGCAGCTTTTTCCTAATGCCAGTTTGTAAAATCAGGCCGTTTTCTCAGGGAAAAACTTTTGTAGCGAATTCTATCCAATAGGTGTGTAATTTACATAGATTCCATCGCCGGGATTTTCCGTGATACGATCAAACTGCATGCATAACGCTTTCTAAAAATATTCACCACAGATTTGTTTGCATGTGGTTTTACGATCTTGCATCATAATACAAGGCATATTGACACTTTGAAGCATTTTCTCAGATTTTGCAGAGATTTTCAAACGCCAGGTTCGAAAATGAGGCAGATTTCTCAGAAAAAACTCTTAGAGCAAATTCTAACCAAGAGACATGTATTTTACATAGATTCGCTCACCGTGATATTCTGTGTTCAGAACACACTTCACGTATATCGGATTCGACAAATATTCACTACAGAGTAGTTAGCATGCGGATTACCGAACTTTCATTCACCATAAAAGGCAGATGTACACCGAGAATCTAGTAATCTGGGTTCGCAGGTTTTTCCTAATGCCAGTTTCAAAAATCAGGCCGATTTCTCAGGAAAAATTTCTTGGAGTGATTTCTAACCAAGGGAAATGTAACTTACATAAATTCCCTGGCCGTGAAATTCCGTGTTCCCAACATGTTACATGCATAAAGGATTCGACAAATATTCACTACAAATTTGTTAGCATGTGGATTACCGAACTTTCATCACAAAACATTGAATATTGATTCTTAGAAGTACTTTCTCAGATTTTGCAGCGTTTTCTAAATGCCAGGTTCAAAAATGACGAAGTTTTCGCAGAAAAACCCTCTCGGAGCGAGTTCTACCAAATAGAGAAGTCATTTACATTGTTTCAATCACCATGAAATTCCACGATTTGAACACGCTACATGCATCACTGATTAGAAAAAGATTCTTTAATATGATGTGAAAATGTGGATTACCGAACTTTCTTGCAACATAAAGGCACATTTACACCTGCAAATATTTACTCCCTTTTTGCAGCTTTTTCCAAACTTCAGATTCGATAATCATGCAATTTTCGCAGAAAAATTCTCTTCAACTCGTTCTACTCAATAGAATTGTAATTTCCATAGGTTCATTAGAGTGAAATTCCGTTTTCCAAAAGCGCTACATGAATCACGGTTTAAAAAATAATTACTACACTGTTATTAACATGTGGATTACCGGACTTTTATTCACCATTCAAGGCATATTGACACTTAGAAGCATTTTCTCAGATTTCACAGGGTTCTCCTAATGGCAGTTTTGAAAATGAGGCACATTTGGCAGAAAAATTCTCTTCAAGCGAGTTCTACCCAATAGACTTTTAACTTACATTGTTTCCTTCACCATGACATTCCGTATTCCGAACACGTTACATGCATCACGAGTTCGACAAACATTCTTTAATGAGTGTGAGCATGTGGATTACTGAACTTTCATCCACCATACAAGGCATATTTACACCTAGAAGTAGTTATTCTGATTTCGCAGGTTTTTCCTTACATCCAGTTTCGAAAATCATGAAATTTTCACAGAAACATTCAATTCAAGCGAGTTCTATCCAGTAGAATTGGTAATTTCAGAGCTTCACTCACCGAGACATTCCGTGTTCCGTAAAAGTTACATTCATCACGGTTTTGACAAACATTATTTAATGACCGTGAGCATGTGGATTACAGATTTTTCAACCACAATACCATGCATATTTACACCTAGAAACATTTACTTAGATTTCGCACGTTTTCCTAACGTCAGTTACGAAAATCAGGCAGTTTTCGCAGAAAAATTCTCTTAGTGCACGTTCTATCCAATAGACATCTCATTTTCATAGATACCGTCACCGTAACATTCCGTGTTCCGAAAAGAGTTCATGCACCACGGATTCAACAAATATTCCCTGCTGAGTTCTTAGTATGTGAATTACACATCTTTAATATCCCATTGAAAACACATTGTCACCTTAAAGCATTTACTCAGATTTTGCAGAGTTTTCATAACACCAGTTTCCAAACTGAGGCAGATTTTTCAGTAAAATGCTCCTGGAGCGTGTTAGAACCAAGAGATATGTAATTTACATAGTTTGCCTCACCGTGACAGTCCATGTTCCGAACGCGTTACACACATCATGGATTTGGCAAACATTCTTAATGAGTTGTGTACATGTGTATTACAAAACTTTCATCCACCATACAAGGCATATTTACACCTAGAAACATTAACACTGAGTTCGCAGTTATTTCCTAATAGCAGTTTTGAAAATCAGGCAGTTTTCAAATGAAATAAATGTTGGAGCGTGTTCTACCCAATAGATATGTAAATTACATAGATTCTCCCACTGTGAAACTATGTGTTTTGAACACGCTACATGCAGAAAAGTTTCGACAAAAATACACTACAGGGTTGTTTGCATGTGGATTACAGGACTTTCTCACTATAGAAGGCATATAGATGCTTAGAAGCATTTTCTGTGATTTCACAGAGTTTCCAAACGCCAGTTACGAAAATGAGGCAGATTTCACGGCAAAAACATCTGGTAGCGGGTTCTAACCAATAGACGTGTAATTTACATGGATTCGCTCACCGTCAAATTCCATGTTCCGAACACGCTACATGCATCAAGGATGCGACAAATATTCACTACAGAGTTGTTAGCAAGTGGATTACAGCACTTTCATCCACCATACAAGGCTTACTGACTCTTTAAAAAATTCTCTCAGATTTCACACGTTAGTTTGAACACCAGTTTTGAAAATGAGGCAGATATGGCAGAAAAATGCTCTTGGAGCCAGTTCTACCCAAAAGATCAGTAATTAACCTACTTTCAATCACCCTGACATTCTGTGTTCTGAACATGTTACATGCACCACGGATTCAAAAAATATTCTTTAATGAGTTGTGAACATGTGTATTAACGAACTTTAAACCACCTTACAGTGCATATTTATACATAGAAATTTTATTCTTATTTAGTAGTATTTTCCTAATGTCAGTCTCTAAAATCATGCAGTTTCCACAGAAAAATCCTCTTGGAGCGAGTTCTACCCAATAGACATGCAATTTACAGAGAACCCGTCATCGTGGAATTCCGTGTTCCGAAAAAGCTACATGCATCAGGGATTCGACAAATATTCACTACAGATTTGTTAGCATAAGGATTACCGAACTTTCATCCACCATAATAGCCATGTTGACACTTTGAAGCATTTTCTCACATTTCGAAAGTTTTTCCTAATGCCAGTTTTGAAAAGGAGGCAGATTTGGCAAAAATCCTCTTGAGCGAGTACTTCCCAATAGAAATGTAATTTACATAGTTTCCCTCACAGTGACATTCCATTTTCTAAACACGCTACATGCATCAAGGTTTCAACAAACTTTCTCGAATGAGTTGTGAACATGTAGATTACAGAACTTTCATCAACCATACATGGTATATTTACAACTAGAAACTTTAACTCTGAATTTGCAGTTTTTTCCTAATGCCAGTTTGGAAAATCAGGCCGTTTTCTCAGGGAAAAAATTTTGGAGCGAATTCTAACCAATAGGTGTGTAATTTACATAGATTCCATCGCCGGGATTTTCCGTGATACGATCAAACTGCATGCATAACGCTTTCTAAAAATATTCACCACAGATTTGTTTGCATGTGGTTTTACGATCTTGCATCATAATACAAGGCATATTGACACTTTGAAGCATTTTCTCAGATTTTGCAGAGATTTTCAAACGCCAGGTTCAAAAATGAGGCAGATTTCTCAGAAAAAACTCTTAGAGCAAATTCTAACCAAGAGACATGTATTTTACATAGATTCGCTCACCGTGATATTCTGTGTTCAGAACACACTTCACGTATATCGGATTCGACAAATATTCACTACAGAGTAGTTAGCATGCGGATTACCGAACTTTCATTCACCATAAAAGGCAGATGTACACCGAGAATCTAGTAATCTGGGTTCGCAGGTTTTTCCTAATGCCAGTTTCAAAAATCAGGCCGATTTCTCAGGAAAAATTTCTTGGAGTGATTTCTAACCAAGGGAAATGTAACTTACATAAATTCCCTGGCCGTGAAATTCCGTGTTCCCAACATGTTACATGCATAAAGGATTCGACAAATATTCACTACAAATTTGTTAGCATGTGGATTACCGAACTTTCATCACAAAACATTGAATATTGATTCTTAGAAGTACTTTCTCAGATTTTGCAGCGTTTTCTAAATGCCAGGTTCAAAAATGACGAAGTTTTCGCAGAAAAACCCTCTCGGAGCGAGTTCTACCAAATAGAGAAGTCATTTACATTGTTTCAATCACCATGAAATTCCACGATTTGAACACGCTACATGCATCACTGATTAGAAAAAGATTCTTTAATATGTTGTGAAAATGTGGATTACCGAACTTTCTTGCAACATAAAGGCACATTTACACCTGCAAATATTTACTCCCTTTTTGCAGCTTTTTCCAAACTTCAGATTCGATAATCATGCAATTTTCGCAGAAAAATTCTCTTCAACTCGTTCTACTCAATAGAATTGTAATTTCCATAGGTTCATTAGAGTGAAATTCCGTTTTCCAAAAGCGCTACATGAATCACGGTTTAAAAAATAATTACTACACTGTTATTAACATGTGGATTACCGGACTTTCATTCACCATTCAAGGCATATTGACACTTAGAAGCATTTTCTCAGATTTCACAGGGTTCTCCTAATGGCAGTTTTGAAAATGAGGCACATTTGGCAGAAAAATTCTCTTCAAGCGAGTTCTACCCAATAGACTTTTAACTTACATTGTTTCCTTCACCATGACATTCCGTATTCCGAACACGTTACATGCATCACGAGTTCGACAAACATTCTTTAATGAGTGTGAGCATGTGGATTACTGAACTTTCATCCACCATACAAGGCATATTTACACCTAGAAGTAGTTATTCTGATTTCGCAGGTTTTTCCTTACATCCAGTTTCGAAAATCATGAAATTTTCACAGAAACATTCAATTCAAGCGAGTTCTATCCAGTAGAATTGGTAATTTCAGAGCTTCACTCACCGAGACATTCCGTGTTCCGTAAAAGTTACATTCATCACGGTTTTGACAAACATTATTTAATGACCGTGAGCATGTGGATTACAGATTTTTCAACCACAATACCATGCATATTTACACCTAGAAACATTTACTTAGATTTCGCACGTTTTCCTAACGTCAGTTACGAAAATCAGGCAGTTTTCGCAAAAAAATTCTCTTAGTGCACGTTCTATCCAATAGACATCTCATTTTCATAGATACCGTCACCGTAACATTCCGTGTTCCGAAAAGAGTTCATGCACCACGGATTCAACAAATATTCCCTGCTGAGTTCTTAGTATGTGAATTACACATCTTTAATATCCCATTGAAAACACATTGTCACCTTAAAGCATTTACTCAGATTTTGCAGAGTTTTCATAACACCAGTTTCCAAACTGAGGCAGATTTTTCAGTAAAATGCTCCTGGAGCGTGTTAGAACCAAGAGATATGTAATTTACATAGTTTGCCTCACCGTGACAGTCCATGTTCCGAACGCGTTACACACATCATGGATTTGGCAAACATTCTTAATGAGTTGTGTACATGTGTATTACAAAACTTTCATCCACCATACAAGGCATATTTACACCTAGAAACATTAACACTGAGTTCGCAGTTATTTCCTAATAGCAGTTTTGAAAATCAGGCAGTTTTCAAATGAAATAAATGTTGGAGCGTGTTCTACCCAATAGATATGTAAATTACATAGATTCTCCCACTGTGAAACTACGTGTTTTGAACACGCTACATGCAGAAAAGTTTCGACAAAAATACACTACAGGGTTGTTTGCATGTGGATTACAGGACTTTCTCACTATAGAAGGCATATAGATGCTTAGAAGCATTTTCTGTGATTTCACAGAGTTTCCAAACGCCAGTTACGAAAATGAGGCAGATTTCACGGCAAAAACATCTGGTAGCGGGTTCTAACCAATAGACGTGTAATTTACATGGATTCGCTCACCGTCAAATTCCATGTTCCGAACACGCTACATGCATCAAGGATGCGACAAATATTCACTACAGAGTTGTTAGCAAGTGGATTACAGCACTTTCATCCACCATACAAGGCTTACTGACTCTTTAAAAAATTCTCTCAGATTTCACACGTTAGTTTGAACACCAGTTTTGAAAATGAGGCAGATATGGCAGAAAAATGCTCTTGGAGCCAGTTCTACCCAAAAGATCAGTAATTAACCTACTTTCAATCACCCTGACATTCTGTGTTCTGAACATGTTACATGCACCACGGATTCAAAAAATATTCTTTAATGAGTTGTGAACATGTGTATTAACGAACTTTAAACCACCTTACAGTGCATATTTATACATAGAAATTTTATTCTTATTTAGTAGTATTTTCCTAATGTCAGTCTCTAAAATCATGCAGTTTCCACAGAAAAATCCTCTTGGAGCGAGTTCTACCCAATAGACATGCAATTTACAGAGAACCCGTCATCGTGGAATTCCGTGTTCCGAAAAAGCTACATGCATCAGGGATTCGACAAATATTCACTACAGATTTGTTAGCATAAGGATTACCGAACTTTCATCCACCATAATAGCCATGTTGACACTTTGAAGCATTTTCTCACATTTCGAAAGTTTTTCCTAATGCCAGTTTTGAAAAGGAGGCAGATTTGGCAAAAATCCTCTTGAGCGAGTACTTCCCAATAGAAATGTAATTTACATAGTTTCCCTCACAGTGACATTCCATTTTCTAAACACGCTACATGCATCAAGGTTTCAACAAACTTTCTCGAATGAGTTGTGAACATGTAGATTACAGAACTTTCATCAACCATACATGGTATATTTACAACTAGAAACTTTAACTCTGAATTTGCAGTTTTTTCCTAATGCCAGTTTGGAAAATCAGGCCGTTTTCTCAGGGAAAAAATTTTGGAGCGAATTCTAACCAATAGGTGTGTAATTTACATAGATTCCATCGCCGGGATTTTCCGTGATACGATCAAACTGCATGCATAACGCTTTCTAAAAATATTCACCACAGATTTGTTTGCATGTGGTTTTACGATCTTGCATCATAATACAAGGCATATTGACACTTTGAAGCATTTTCTCAGATTTTGCAGAGATTTTCAAACGCCAGGTTCAAAAATGAGGCAGATTTCTCAGAAAAAACTCTTAGAGCAAATTCTAACCAAGAGACATGTATTTTACATAGATTCGCTCACCGTGATATTCTGTGTTCAGAACACACTTCACGTATATCGGATTCGACAAATATTCACTACAGAGTAGTTAGCATGCGGATTACCGAACTTTCATTCACCATAAAAGGCAGATGTACACCGAGAATCTAGTAATCTGGGTTCGCAGGTTTTTCCTAATGCCAGTTTCAAAAATCAGGCCGATTTCTCAGGAAAAATTTCTTGGAGTGATTTCTAACCAAGGGAAATGTAACTTACATAAATTCCCTGGCCGTGAAATTCCGTGTTCCCAACATGTTACATGCATAAAGGATTCGACAAATATTCACTACAAATTTGTTAGCATGTGGATTACCGAACTTTCATCACAAAACATTGAATATTGATTCTTAGAAGTACTTTCTCAGATTTTGCAGCGTTTTCTAAATGCCAGGTTCAAAAATGACGAAGTTTTCGCAGAAAAACCCTCTCGGAGCGAGTTCTACCAAATAGAGAAGTCATTTACATTGTTTCAATCACCATGAAATTCCACGATTTGAACACGCTACATGCATCACTGATTAGAAAAAGATTCTTTAATATGTTGTGAAAATGTGGATTACCGAACTTTCTTGCAACATAAAGGCACATTTACACCTGCAAATATTTACTCCCTTTTTGCAGCTTTTTCCAAACTTCAGATTCGATAATCATGCAATTTTCGCAGAAAAATTCTCTTCAACTCGTTCTACTCAATAGAATTGTAATTTCCATAGGTTCATTAGAGTGAAATTCCGTTTTCCAAAAGCGCTACATGAATCACGGTTTAAAAAATAATTACTACACTGTTATTAACATGTGGATTACCGGACTTTCATTCACCATTCAAGGCATATTGACACTTAGAAGCATTTTCTCAGATTTCACAGGGTTCTCCTAATGGCAGTTTTGAAAATGAGGCACATTTGGCAGAAAAATTCTCTTCAAGCGAGTTCTACCCAATAGACTTTTAACTTACATTGTTTCCTTCACCATGACATTCCGTATTCCGAACACGTTACATGCATCACGAGTTCGACAAACATTCTTTAATGAGTGTGAGCATGTGGATTACTGAACTTTCATCCACCATACAAGGCATATTTACACCTAGAAGTAGTTATTCTGATTTCGCAGGTTTTTCCTTACATCCAGTTTCGAAAATCATGAAATTTTCACAGAAACATTCAATTCAAGCGAGTTCTATCCAGTAGAATTGGTAATTTCAGAGCTTCACTCACCGAGACATTCCGTGTTCCGTAAAAGTTACATTCATCACGGTTTTGACAAACATTATTTAATGACCGTGAGCATGTGGATTACAGATTTTTCAACCACAATACCATGCATATTTACACCTAGAAACATTTACTTAGATTTCGCACGTTTTCCTAACGTCAGTTACGAAAATCAGGCAGTTTTCGCAGAAAAATTCTCTTAGTGCACGTTCTATCCAATAGACATCTCATTTTCATAGATACCGTCACCGTAACATTCCGTGTTCCGAAAAGAGTTCATGCACCACGGATTCAACAAATATTCCCTGCTGAGTTCTTAGTATGTGAATTACACATCTTTAATATCCCATTGAAAACACATTGTCACCTTAAAGCATTTACTCAGATTTTGCAGAGTTTTCATAACACCAGTTTCCAAACTGAGGCAGATTTTTCAGTAAAATGCTCCTGGAGCGTGTTAGAACCAAGAGATATGTAATTTACATAGTTTGCCTCACCGTGACAGTCCATGTTCCGAACGCGTTACACACATCATGGATTTGGCAAACATTCTTAATGAGTTGTGTACATGTGTATTACAAAACTTTCATCCACCATACAAGGCATATTTACACCTAGAAACATTAACACTGAGTTCGCAGTTATTTCCTAATAGCAGTTTTGAAAATCAGGCAGTTTTCAAATGAAATAAATGTTGGAGCGTGTTCTACCCAATAGATATGTAAATTACATAGATTCTCCCACTGTGAAACTACGTGTTTTGAACACGCTACATGCAGAAAAGTTTCGACAAAAATACACTACAGGGTTGTTTGCATGTGGATTACAGGACTTTCTCACTATAGAAGGCATATAGATGCTTAGAAGCATTTTCTGTGATTTCACAGAGTTTCCAAACGCCAGTTACGAAAATGAGGCAGATTTCACGGCAAAAACATCTGGTAGCGGGTTCTAACCAATAGACGTGTAATTTACATGGATTGGCTCACCGTCAAATTCCATGTTCCGAACACGCTACATGCATCAAGGATGCGACAAATATTCACTACAGAGTTGTTAGCAAGTGGATTACAGCACTTTCATCCACCATACAAGGCTTACTGACTCTTTAAAAAATTCTCTCAGATTTCACACGTTAGTTTGAACACCAGTTTTGAAAATGAGGCAGATATGGCAGAAAAATGCTCTTGGAGCCAGTTCTACCCAAAAGATCAGTAATTAACCTACTTTCAATCACCCTGACATTCTGTGTTCTGAACATGTTACATGCACCACGGATTCAAAAAATATTCTTTAATGAGTTGTGAACATGTGTATTAACGAACTTTAAACCACCTTACAGTGCATATTTATACATAGAAATTTTATTCTTATTTAGTAGTATTTTCCTAATGTCAGTCTCTAAAATCATGCAGTTTCCACAGAAAAATCCTCTTGGAGCGAGTTCTACCCAATAGACATGCAATTTACAGAGAACCCGTCATCGTGGAATTCCGTGTTCCGAAAAAGCTACATGCATCAGGGATTCGACAAATATTCACTACAGATTTGTTAGCATAAGGATTACCGAACTTTCATCCACCATAATAGCCATGTTGACACTTTGAAGCATTTTCTCACATTTCGAAAGTTTTTCCTAATGCCAGTTTTGAAAAGGAGGCAGATTTGGCAAAAATCCTCTTGAGCGAGTACTTCCCAATAGAAATGTAATTTACATAGTTTCCCTCACAGTGACATTCCATTTTCTAAACACGCTACATGCATCAAGGTTTCAACAAACTTTCTCGAATGAGTTGTGAACATGTAGATTACAGAACTTTCATCAACCATACATGGTATATTTACAACTAGAAACTTTAACTCTGAATTTGCAGTTTTTTCCTAATGCCAGTTTGGAAAATCAGGCCGTTTTCTCAGGGAAAAAATTTTGGAGCGAATTCTAACCAATAGGTGTGTAATTTACATAGATTCCATCGCCGGGATTTTCCGTGATACGATCAAACTGCATGCATAACGCTTTCTAAAAATATTCACCACAGATTTGTTTGCATGTGGTTTTACGATCTTGCATCATAATACAAGGCATATTGACACTTTGAAGCATTTTCTCAGATTTTGCAGAGATTTTCAAATGCCAGGTTCAAAAATGAGGCAGATTTCTCAGAAAAAACTCTTAGAGCAAATTCTAACCAAGAGACATGTATTTTACATAGATTCGCTCACCGTGATATTCTGTGTTCAGAACACACTTCACGTATATCGGATTCGACAAATATTCACTACAGAGTAGTTAGCATGCGGATTACCGAACTTTCATTCACCATAAAAGGCAGATGTACACCGAGAATCTAGTAATCTGGGTTCGCAGGTTTTTCCTAATGCCAGTTTCAAAAATCAGGCCGATTTCTCAGGAAAAATTTCTTGGAGTGATTTCTAACCAAGGGAAATGTAACTTACATAAATTCCCTGGCCGTGAAATTCCGTGTTCCCAACATGTTACATGCATAAAGGATTCGACAAATATTCACTACAAATTTGTTAGCATGTGGATTACCGAACTTTCATCACAAAACATTGAATATTGATTCTTAGAAGTACTTTCTCAGATTTTGCAGCGTTTTCTAAATGCCAGGTTCAAAAATGACGAAGTTTTCGCAGAAAAACCCTCTCGGAGCGAGTTCTACCAAATAGAGAAGTCATTTACATTGTTTCAATCACCATGAAATTCCACGATTTGAACACGCTACATGCATCACTGATTAGAAAAAGATTCTTTAATATGTTGTGAAAATGTGGATTACCGAACTTTCTTGCAACATAAAGGCACATTTACACCTGCAAATATTTACTCCCTTTTTGCAGCTTTTTCCAAACTTCAGATTCGATAATCATGCAATTTTCGCAGAAAAATTCTCTTCAACTCGTTCTACTCAATAGAATTGTAATTTCCATAGGTTCATTAGAGTGAAATTCCGTTTTCCAAAAGCGCTACATGAATCACGGTTTAAAAAATAATTACTACACTGTTATTAACATGTGGATTACCGGACTTTCATTCACCATTCAAGGCATATTGACACTTAGAAGCATTTTCTCAGATTTCACAGGGTTCTCCTAATGGCAGTTTTGAAAATGAGGCACATTTGGCAGAAAAATTCTCTTCAAGCGAGTTCTACCCAATAGACTTTTAACTTACATTGTTTCCTTCACCATGACATTCCGTATTCCGAACACGTTACATGCATCACGAGTTCGACAAACATTCTTTAATGAGTGTGAGCATGTGGATTACTGAACTTTCATCCACCATACAAGGCATATTTACACCTAGAAGTAGTTATTCTGATTTCGCAGGTTTTTCCTTACATCCAGTTTCGAAAATCATGAAATTTTCACAGAAACATTCAATTCAAGCGAGTTCTATCCAGTAGAATTGGTAATTTCAGAGCTTCACTCACCGAGACATTCCGTGTTCCGTAAAAGTTACATTCATCACGGTTTTGACAAACATTATTTAATGACCGTGAGCATGTGGATTACAGATTTTTCAACCACAATACCATGCATATTTACACCTAGAAACATTTACTTAGATTTCGCACGTTTTCCTAACGTCAGTTACGAAAATCAGGCAGTTTTCGCAGAAAAATTCTCTTAGTGCACGTTCTATCCAATAGACATCTCATTTTCATAGATACCGTCACCGTAACATTCCGTGTTCCGAAAAGAGTTCATGCACCACGGATTCAACAAATATTCCCTGCTGAGTTCTTAGTATGTGAATTACACATCTCTAATATCCCATTGAAAACACATTGTCACCTTAAAGCATTTACTCAGATTTTGCAGCGTTTTCATAACACCAGTTTCCAAACTGAGGCAGATTTTTCAGTAAAATGCTCCTGGAGCGTGTTCTAACCAAGAGATATGTAATTTACATAGTTTGCCTCACCGTGACAGTCCATGTTCCGAACGCGTTACACACATCATGGATTTGGCAAACATTCTTAATGAGTTGTGTACATGTGTATTACAAAACTTTCATCCACCATACAAGGCATATTTACACCTAGAAACATTAACACTGAGTTCGCAGTTATTTCCTAATAGCAGTTTTGAAAATCAGGCAGTTTTCAAATGAAATAAATGTTGGAGCGTGTTCTACCCAATAGATATGTAAATTACATAGATTCTCCCACTGTGAAACTACGTGTTTTGAACACGCTACATGCAGAAAAGTTTCGACAAAAATACACTACAGGGTTGTTTGCATGTGGATTACAGGACTTTCTCACTATAGAAGGCATATAGATGCTTAGAAGCATTTTCTGTGATTTCACAGAGTTTCCAAATGCCAGTTACGAAAATGAGGCAGATTTCACGGCAAAAACATCTGGTAGCGGGTTCTAACCAATAGACATGTAATTTACATGGATTCGCTCACCGTCAAATTCCATGTTCCGAACACGCTACATGCATCAAGGATGCGACAAATATTCACTACAGAGTTGTTAGCAAGTGGATTACAGCACTTTCATCCACCATACAAGGCTTACTGACTCTTTAAAAAATTCTCTCAGATTTCACACGTTAGTTTGAACACCAGTTTTGAAAATGAGGCAGATATGGCAGAAAAATGCTCTTGGAGCCAGTTCTACCCAAAAGATCAGTAATTAACCTACTTTCAATCACCCTGACATTCTGTGTTCTGAACATGTTACATGCACCACGGATTCAAAAAATATTCTTTAATGAGTTGTGAACATGTGTATTAACGAACTTTAAACCACCTTACAGTGCATATTTATACATAGAAATTTTATTCTTATTTAGTAGTATTTTCCTAATGTCAGTCTCTAAAATCATGCAGTTTCCACAGAAAAATCCTCTTGGAGCGAGTTCTACCCAATAGACATGCAATTTACAGAGAACCCGTCATCGTGGAATTCCGTGTTCCGAAAAAGCTACATGCATCAGGGATTCGACAAATATTCACTACAGATTTGTTAGCATAAGGATTACCGAACTTTCATCCACCATAATAGCCATGTTGACACTTTGAAGCATTTTCTCACATTTCGAAAGTTTTTCCTAATGCCAGTTTTGAAAAGGAGGCAGATTTGGCAAAAATCCTCTTGAGCGAGTACTTCCCAATAGAAATGTAATTTACATAGTTTCCCTCACAGTGACATTCCATTTTCTAAACACGCTACATGCATCAAGGTTTCAACAAACTTTCTCGAATGAGTTGTGAACATGTAGATTACAGAACTTTCATCAACCATACATGGTATATTTACAACTAGAAACTTTAACTCTGAATTTGCAGTTTTTTCCTAATGCCAGTTTGGAAAATCAGGCCGTTTTCTCAGGGAAAAAATTTTGGAGCGAATTCTAACCAATAGGTGTGTAATTTACATAGATTCCATCGCCGGGATTTTCCGTGATACGATCAAACTGCATGCATAATGCTTTCTAAAAATATTCACCACAGATTTGTTTGCATGTGGTTTTACGATCTTGCATCATAATACAAGGCATATTGACACTTTGAAGCATTTTCTCAGATTTTGCAGAGATTTTCAAACGCCAGGTTCAAAAATGAGGCAGATTTCTCAGAAAAAACTCTTAGAGCAAATTCTACCCAAGAGACATGAATTTTACATAGATTCGCTCACCGTGATATTCTGTGTTACGAACACACTTCACGTATCTCGGATTCGACAAATATTCACTACAGAGTAGTTAGCATGCGGATTACCGAACTTTCATTAACCATAAAAGGCAGATGTACACCGAGAATCTAGTAATCTGGGTTCGCAGGTTTTTCCTAACGCCAGTTTCAAAAATCAGGCCGATTTCTCAGGAAAAATCTCTTGGAATGATTTCTAACCAAGGGAAATGTAACTTACATAAATTCCCTGGCCGTGAAATTACGTGTTCCCAACATGTTACATGCATAAAGGATTCGACAAATATTCACTACAAATTTGTTTGCATGTGGATTACCTAACTTTCCTCACAATACATTGAATATTGATTCTTAGAAGTACTTTCTCAGATTTTGCAGCTTTTTCTAAATGCCAGGTTCAAAAATGACAAAGTTTTCGCAGAAAAACCCTCTCGGAGCGAGTTCTACCCAATAGAGAAGTCATTTACATTGTTTCAATCACCGTGAAATTCCACGATCTGAACACGCTACATGCATCACGGATTAGAAAAAGATTCTTTAATATGTTGTGAAAATGTGGATTACCGAACTTTCTTGCAACATAAAGGCACATTTACACCTGCAAATATTTACTCCCTTTTTGCAGCTGTTTCCAAACTTCAGATTCGATAATCATGCAATTTTCGCAGAAAAATTCTCTTCTAGCTCGTTCTACTCAATAGAATTGTAATTTCCATTGTTTCATTACCGTGAATTTCCATTTTCCAAAAGCGCTACATGAATCACGGTTTAAAAAATAATTACTACACTGTTATTAACATGTGGATTACCGGACTTTCATTCACCATTCAAGGCATATTGACACTTAGAAGCATTTTCTCAGATTTCACAGGGTTCTCCTAATGGCAGTTTTGAAAATGAGGCACATTTGGCAAAAAAATTCTCTTCAAGCGAGTTCTACCCAATAGACTTTTAACTTACATTGTTTCCTTCACCATGACATTCCATATTCCGAACACGTTACATGCATCACGAGTTCGACAAACATTCTTTAATGAGTGTGAGCATGTGGATTACTGAACTTTCATCCACCATACAAGGCATATTTACACCTAGAAGTAGTTATTCTGATTTCGCAGGTTTTTCCTTACATCCAGTTTTGAAAATCATGAAATTTTCACAGAAACATTCAATTCAAGCGAGTTCTATCCAGTAGAATTGGTAATTTCAGAGCTTCACTCACCGAGACATTCCGTGTTCCGTAAAAGTTACATTCATCACGGTTTCGACAAACATTATTTAATGACCGTGAGCATGTGGATTACCGATTTTTCAACCACAATACAAGGCATATTTACACCTAGAAACATTTACTTAGATTTCGCACGTTTTCCTAACGTCAGTTACGAAAATCAGGCAGTTTTCGCAGAAAAATTCTCTTAGTGCACGTTCTATCCAATAGACATCTCATTTTCATAGATACCGTCACCGTAACATTCCGTGTTCCGAAAAGAGTTCATGCACCACGGATTCAACAAATATTCCCTGCTGAGTTCTTAGTATGTGAATTACACATCTCTAATATCCCATTGAAAACACATTGTCACCTTAAAGCATTTACTCAGATTTTGCAGCGTTTTCATAACACCAGTTTCCAAACTGAGGCAGATTTTTCAGTAAAATGCTCCTGGAGCGTGTTCTAACCAAGAGATATGTAATTTACATAGTTTGCCTCACCGTGACCGTCCATGTTCCGAACGCGTTACACACATCATGGATTTGGCAAACATTCTTAATGAGTTGTGTACATGTGTATTACAAAACTTTCATCCACCACACAAGGCATATTTACACCTAGAAACATTAACACTGAGTTCGCAGTTATTTCCTAATAGCAGTTTGGAATATCAGGCAGTTTTCAAATGAAATAAATGTTGGAGCGTGTTCTACCCAATAGATATGTAAATTACATAGATTCTCCCACTGTGAAACTATGTGTTTTGAACACGCTACATGCAGAAAAGTTTCGACAAAAATACACTACAGGGTTGTTTGCATGTGGATTACAGGACTTTCTCACTATAGAAGGCATATAGATGCTTAGAAGCATTTTCTGTGATTTCACAGAGTTTCCAAACGCCAGTTACGAAAATGAGGCAGATTTCATGGCAAAAACATCTGGTAGCGGGTTCTAACCAATAGACATGTAATTTACATGGATTCGCTCACCGTCAAATTCCATGTTCCGAACACGCTACATGCATCAAGGATGCGACAAATATTCACTACAGAGTTGTTAGCAAGTGGATTACAGCACTTTCATCCACCATACAAGGCTTACTGACTCTTTAAAAAATTCTCTCAGATTTCACACGTTAGTTTGAACACCAGTTTTGAAAATGAGGCAGATATGGCAGAAAAATGCTCTTGGAGCCAGTTCTACCCAAAAGATCAGTAATTAACCTACTTTCAATCACCCTGACATTCTGTGTTCTGAACATGTTACATGCACCACGGATTCAAAAAATATTCTTTAATGAGTTGTGAACATGTGTATTAACGAACTTTAAACCACCTTACAGTGCATATTTATACATAGAAATTTTATTCTTATTTAGTAGTATTTTCCTAATGTCAGTCTCTAAAATCATGCAGTTTCCACAGAAAAATCCTCTTGGAGCGAGTTCTACCCAATAGACATGCAATTTACAGAGAACCCGTCATCGTGGAATTCCGTGTTCCGAAAAAGCTACATGCATCAGGGATTCGACAAATATTCACTACAGATTTGTTAGCATAAGGATTACCGAACTTTCATCCACCATAATAGCCATGTTGACACTTTGAAGCATTTTCTCACATTTCGAAAGTTTTTCCTAATGCCAGTTTTGAAAAGGAGGCAGATTTGGCAAAAATCCTCTTGAGCGAGTACTTCCCAATAGAAATGTAATTTACATAGTTTCCCTCACAGTGACATTCCATTTTCTAAACACGCTACATGCATCAAGGTTTCAACAAACTTTCTCGAATGAGTTGTGAACATGTAGATTACAGAACTTTCATCAACCATACATGGTATATTTACAACTAGAAACTTTAACTCTGAATTTGCAGTTTTTTCCTAATGCCAGTTTGGAAAATCAGGCCGTTTTCTCAGGGAAAAAATTTTGGAGCGAATTCTAACCAATAGGTGTGTAATTTACATAGATTCCATCGCCGGGATTTTCCGTGATACGATCAAACTGCATGCATAATGCTTTCTAAAAATATTCACCACAGATTTGTTTGCATGTGGTTTTACGATCTTGCATCATAATACAAGGCATATTGACACTTTGAAGCATTTTCTCTGATTTTGCAGAGATTTTCAAACGCCAGGTTCAAAAATGAGGCAGATTTCTCAGAAAAAACTCTTAGAGCAAATTCTACCCAAGAGACATGAATTTTACATAGATTCGCTCACCGTGATATTCTGTGTTACGAACACACTTCACGTATCTCGGATTCGACAAATATTCACTACAGAGTAGTTAGCATGCGGATTACCGAACTTTCATTAACCATAAAAGGCAGATGTACACCGAGAATCTAGTAATCTGGGTTCGCAGGTTTTTCCTAACGCCAGTTTCAAAAATCAGGCCGATTTCTCAGGAAAAATCTCTTGGAATGATTTCTAACCAAGGGAAATGTAACTTACATAAATTCCCTGGCCGTGAAATTACGTGTTCCCAACATGTTACATGCATAAAGGATTCGACAAATATTCACTACAAATTTGTTTGCATGTGGATTACCTAACTTTCCTCACAATACATTGAATATTGATTCTTAGAAGTACTTTCTCAGATTTTGCAGCTTTTTCTAAATGCCAGGTTCAAAAATGACAAAGTTTTCGCAGAAAAACACTCTCGGAGCGAGTTCTACCCAATAGAGAAGTCATTTACATTGTTTCAATCACCGTGAAATTCCACGATCTGAACACGCTACATGCATCACGGATTAGAAAAAGATTCTTTAATATGTTGTGAAAATGTGGATTACCGAACTTTCTTGCAACATAAAGGCACATTTACACCTGCAAATATTTACTCCCTTTTTGCAGCTGTTTCCAAACTTCAGATTCGATAATCATGCAATTTTCGCAGAAAAATTCTCTTCTAGCTCGTTCTACTCAATAGAATTGTAATTTCCATTGTTTCATTACCGTGAATTTCCATTTTCCAAAAGCGCTACATGAATCACGGTTTAAAAAATAATTACTACACTGTTATTAACATGTGGATTACCGGACTTTCATTCACCATTCAAGGCATATTGACACTTAGAAGCATTTTCTCAGATTTCACAGGGTTCTCCTAATGGCAGTTTTGAAAATGAGGCACATTTGGCAAAAAAATTCTCTTCAAGCGAGTTCTACCCAATAGACTTTTAACTTACATTGTTTCCTTCACCATGACATTCCATATTCCGAACACGTTACATGAATCACGAGTTCGACAAACATTCTTTAATGAGTGTGAGCATGTGGATTACTGAACTTTCATCCACCATACAAGGCATATTTACACCTAGAAGTAGTTATTCTGATTTCGCAGGTTTTTCCTTACATCCAGTTTTGAAAATCATGAAATTTTCACAGAAACATTCAATTCAAGCGAGTTCTATCCAGTAGAATTGGTAATTTCAGAGCTTCACTCACCGAGACATTCCGTGTTCCGTAAAAGTTACATTCATCACGGTTTCGACAAACATTATTTAATGACCGTGAGCATGTGGATTACCGATTTTTCAACCACAATACAAGGCATATTTACACCTAGAAACATTTACTTAGATTTCGCACGTTTTCCTAACGTCAGTTACGAAAATCAGGCAGTTTTCGCAGAAAAATTCTCTTAGTGCACGTTCTATCCAATAGACATCTCATTTTCATAGATACCGTCACCGTAACATTCCGTGTTCCGAAAAGAGTTCATGCACCACGGATTCAACAAATATTCCCTGCTGAGTTCTTAGTATGTGAATTACACATCTCTAATATCCCATTGAAAACACATTGTCACCTTAAAGCATTTACTCAGATTTTGCAGCGTTTTCATAACACCAGTTTCCAAACTGAGGCAGATTTTTCAGTAAAATGCTCCTGGAGCGTGTTCTAACCAAGAGATATGTAATTTACATAGTTTGCCTCACCGTGACCGTCCATGTTCCGAACGCGTTACACACATCATGGATTTGGCAAACATTCTTAATGAGTTGTGTACATGTGTATTACAAAACTTTCATCCACCACACAAGGCATATTTACACCTAGAAACATTAACACTGAGTTCGCAGTTATTTCCTAATAGCAGTTTGGAATATCAGGCAGTTTTCAAATGAAATAAATGTTGGAGCGTGTTCTACCCAATAGATATGTAAATTACATAGATTCTCCCACTGTGAAACTATGTGTTTTGAACACGCTACATGCAGAAAAGTTTCGACAAAAATACACTACAGGGTTGTTTGCATGTGGATTACAGGACTTTCTCACTATAGAAGGCATATAGATGCTTAGAAGCATTTTCTGTGATTTCACAGAGTTTCCAAACGCCAGTTACGAAAATGAGGCAGATTTCATGGCAAAAACATCTGGTAGCGGGTTCTAACCAATAGACATGTAATTTACATGGATTCGCTCACCGTCAAATTCCATGTTCCGAACACGCTACATGCATCAAGGATGCGACAAATATTCACTACAGAGTTGTTAGCAAGTGGATTACAGCACTTTCATCCACCATACAAGGCTTACTGACTCTTTAAAAAATTCTCTCAGATTTCACACGTTAGTTTGAACACCAGTTTTGAAAATGAGGCAGATATGGCAGAAAAATGCTCTTGGAGCCAGTTCTACCCAAAAGATCAGTAATTAACCTACTTTCAATCACCCTGACATTCTGTGTTCTGAACATGTTACATGCACCACGGATTCAAAAAATATTCTTTAATGAGTTGTGAACATGTGTATTAACGAACTTTAAACCACCTTACAGTGCATATTTATACATAGAAATTTTATTCTTATTTAGTAGTATTTTCCTAATGTCAGTCTCTAAAATCATGCAGTTTCCACAGAAAAATCCTCTTGGAGCGAGTTCTACCCAATAGACATGCAATTTACAGAGAACCCGTCATCGTGGAATTCCGTGTTCCGAAAAAGCTACATGCATCAGGGATTCGACAAATATTCACTACAGATTTGTTAGCATAAGGATTACCGAACTTTCATCCACCATAATAGCCATGTTGACACTTTGAAGCATTTTCTCACATTTCGAAAGTTTTTCCTAATGCCAGTTTTGAAAAGGAGGCAGATTTGGCAAAAATCCTCTTGAGCGAGTACTTCCCAATAGAAATGTAATTTACATAGTTTCCCTCACAGTGACATTCCATTTTCTAAACACGCTACATGCATCAAGGTTTCAACAAACTTTCTCGAATGAGTTGTGAACATGTAGATTACAGAACTTTCATCAACCATACATGGTATATTTACAACTAGAAACTTTAACTCTGAATTTGCAGTTTTTTCCTAATGCCAGTTTGGAAAATCAGGCCGTTTTCTCAGGGAAAAAATTTTGGAGCGAATTCTAACCAATAGGTGTGTAATTTACATAGATTCCATCGCCGGGATTTTCCGTGATACGATCAAACTGCATGCATAATGCTTTCTAAAAATATTCACCACAGATTTGTTTGCATGTGGTTTTACGATCTTGCATCATAATACAAGGCATATTGACACTTTGAAGCATTTTCTCTGATTTTGCAGAGATTTTCAAACGCCAGGTTCAAAAATGAGGCAGATTTCTCAGAAAAAACTCTTAGAGCAAATTCTACCCAAGAGACATGAATTTTACATAGATTCGCTCACCGTGATATTCTGTGTTACGAACACACTTCACGTATCTCGGATTCGACAAATATTCACTACAGAGTAGTTAGCATGCGGATTACCGAACTTTCATTAACCATAAAAGGCAGATGTACACCGAGAATCTAGTAATCTGGGTTCGCAGGTTTTTCCTAACGCCAGTTTCAAAAATCAGGCCGATTTCTCAGGAAAAATCTCTTGGAATGATTTCTAACCAAGGGAAATGTAACTTACATAAATTCCCTGGCCGTGAAATTACGTGTTCCCAACATGTTACATGCATAAAGGATTCGACAAATATTCACTACAAATTTGTTTGCATGTGGATTACCTAACTTTCCTCACAATACATTGAATATTGATTCTTAGAAGTACTTTCTCAGATTTTGCAGCTTTTTCTAAATGCCAGGTTCAAAAATGACAAAGTTTTCGCAGAAAAACCCTCTCGGAGCGAGTTCTACCCAATAGAGAAGTCATTTACATTGTTTCAATCACCGTGAAATTCCACGATCTGAACACGCTACATGCATCACGGATTAGAAAAAGATTCTTTAATATGTTGTGAAAATGTGGATTACCGAACTTTCTTGCAACATAAAGGCACATTTACACCTGCAAATATTTACTCCCTTTTTGCAGCTGTTTCCAAACTTCAGATTCGATAATCATGCAATTTTCGCAGAAAAATTCTCTTCTAGCTCGTTCTACTCAATAGAATTGTAATTTCCATTGTTTCATTACCGTGAATTTCCATTTTCCAAAAGCGCTACATGAATCACGGTTTAAAAAATAATTACTACACTGTTATTAACATGTGGATTACCGGACTTTCATTCACCATTCAAGGCATATTGACACTTAGAAGCATTTTCTCAGATTTCACAGGGTTCTCCTAATGGCAGTTTTGAAAATGAGGCACATTTGGCAAAAAAATTCTCTTCAAGCGAGTTCTACCCAATAGACTTTTAACTTACATTGTTTCCTTCACCATGACATTCCATATTCCGAACACGTTACATGCATCACGAGTTCGACAAACATTCTTTAATGAGTGTGAGCATGTGGATTACTGAACTTTCATCCACCATACAAGGCATATTTACACCTAGAAGTAGTTATTCTGATTTCGCAGGTTTTTCCTTACATCCAGTTTTGAAAATCATGAAATTTTCACAGAAACATTCAATTCAAGCGAGTTCTATCCAGTAGAATTGGTAATTTCAGAGCTTCACTCACCGAGACATTCCGTGTTCCGTAAAAGTTACATTCATCACGGTTTCGACAAACATTATTTAATGACCGTGAGCATGTGGATTACCGATTTTTCAACCACAATACAAGGCATATTTACACCTAGAAACATTTACTTAGATTTCGCACGTTTTCCTAACGTCAGTTACGAAAATCAGGCAGTTTTCGCAGAAAAATTCTCTTAGTGCACGTTCTATCCAATAGACATCTCATTTTCATAGATACCGTCACCGTAACATTCCGTGTTCCGAAAAGAGTTCATGCACCACGGATTCAACAAATATTCCCTGCTGAGTTCTTAGTATGTGAATTACACATCTCTAATATCCCATTGAAAACACATTGTCACCTTAAAGCATTTACTCAGATTTTGCAGCGTTTTCATAACACCAGTTTCCAAACTGAGGCAGATTTTTCAGTAAAATGCTCCTGGAGCGTGTTCTAACCAAGAGATATGTAATTTACATAGTTTGCCTCACCGTGACCGTCCATGTTCCGAACGCGTTACACACATCATGGATTTGGCAAACATTCTTAATGAGTTGTGTACATGTGTATTACAAAACTTTCATCCACCACACAAGGCATATTTACACCTAGAAACATTAACACTGAGTTCGCAGTTATTTCCTAATAGCAGTTTGGAATATCAGGCAGTTTTCAAATGAAATAAATGTTGGAGCGTGTTCTACCCAATAGATATGTAAATTACATAGATTCTCCCACTGTGAAACTATGTGTTTTGAACACGCTACATGCAGAAAAGTTTCGACAAAAATACACTACAGGGTTGTTTGCATGTGGATTACAGGACTTTCTCACTATAGAAGGCATATAGATGCTTAGAAGCATTTTCTGTGATTTCACAGAGTTTCCAAACGCCAGTTACGAAAATGAGGCAGATTTCATGGCAAAAACATCTGGTAGCGGGTTCTAACCAATAGACATGTAATTTACATGGATTCGCTCACCGTCAAATTCCATGTTCCGAACACGCTACATGCATCAAGGATGCGACAAATATTCACTACAGAGTTGTTAGCAAGTGGATTACAGCACTTTCATCCACCATACAAGGCTTACTGACTCTTTAAAAAATTCTCTCAGATTTCACACGTTAGTTTGAACACCAGTTTTGAAAATGAGGCAGATATGGCAGAAAAATGCTCTTGGAGCCAGTTCTACCCAAAAGATCAGTAATTAACCTACTTTCAATCACCCTGACATTCTGTGTTCTGAACATGTTACATGCACCACGGATTCAAAAAATATTCTTTAATGAGTTGTGAACATGTGTATTAACGAACTTTAAACCACCTTACAGTGCATATTTATACATAGAAATTTTATTCTTATTTAGTAGTATTTTCCTAATGTCAGTCTCTAAAATCATGCAGTTTCCACAGAAAAATCCTCTTGGAGCGAGTTCTACCCAATAGACATGCAATTTACAGAGAACCCGTCATCGTGGAATTCCGTGTTCCGAAAAAGCTACATGCATCAGGGATTCGACAAATATTCACTACAGATTTGTTAGCATAAGGATTACCGAACTTTCATCCACCATAATAGCCATGTTGACACTTTGAAGCATTTTCTCACATTTCGAAAGTTTTTCCTAATGCCAGTTTTGAAAAGGAGGCAGATTTGGCAAAAATCCTCTTGAGCGAGTACTTCCCAATAGAAATGTAATTTACATAGTTTCCCTCACAGTGACATTCCATTTTCTAAACACGCTACATGCATCAAGGTTTCAACAAACTTTCTCGAATGAGTTGTGAACATGTAGATTACAGAACTTTCATCAACCATACATGGTATATTTACAACTAGAAACTTTAACTCTGAATTTGCAGTTTTTTCCTAATGCCAGTTTGGAAAATCAGGCCGTTTTCTCAGGGAAAAAATTTTGGAGCGAATTCTAACCAATAGGTGTGTAATTTACATAGATTCCATCGCCGGGATTTTCCGTGATACGATCAAACTGCATGCATAATGCTTTCTAAAAATATTCACCACAGATTTGTTTGCATGTGGTTTTACGATCTTGCATCATAATACAAGGCATATTGACACTTTGAAGCATTTTCTCTGATTTTGCAGAGATTTTCAAACGCCAGGTTCAAAAATGAGGCAGATTTCTCAGAAAAAACTCTTAGAGCAAATTCTACCCAAGAGACATGAATTTTACATAGATTCGCTCACCGTGATATTCTGTGTTACGAACACACTTCACGTATCTCGGATTCGACAAATATTCACTACAGAGTAGTTAGCATGCGGATTACCGAACTTTCATTAACCATAAAAGGCAGATGTACACCGAGAATCTAGTAATCTGGGTTCGCAGGTTTTTCCTAACGCCAGTTTCAAAAATCAGGCCGATTTCTCAGGAAAAATCTCTTGGAATGATTTCTAACCAAGGGAAATGTAACTTACATAAATTCCCTGGCCGTGAAATTACGTGTTCCCAACATGTTACATGCATAAAGGATTCGACAAATATTCACTACAAATTTGTTTGCATGTGGATTACCTAACTTTCCTCACAATACATTGAATATTGATTCTTAGAAGTACTTTCTCAGATTTTGCAGCTTTTTCTAAATGCCAGGTTCAAAAATGACAAAGTTTTCGCAGAAAAACACTCTCGGAGCGAGTTCTACCCAATAGAGAAGTCATTTACATTGTTTCAATCACCGTGAAATTCCACGATCTGAACACGCTACATGCATCACGGATTAGAAAAAGATTCTTTAATATGTTGTGAAAATGTGGATTACCGAACTTTCTTGCAACATAAAGGCACATTTACACCTGCAAATATTTACTCCCTTTTTGCAGCTGTTTCCAAACTTCAGATTCGATAATCATGCAATTTTCGCAGAAAAATTCTCTTCTAGCTCGTTCTACTCAATAGAATTGTAATTTCCATTGTTTCATTACCGTGAATTTCCATTTTCCAAAAGCGCTACATGAATCACGGTTTAAAAAATAATTACTACACTGTTATTAACATGTGGATTACCGGACTTTCATTCACCATTCAAGGCATATTGACACTTAGAAGCATTTTCTCAGATTTCACAGGGTTCTCCTAATGGCAGTTTTGAAAATGAGGCACATTTGGCAAAAAAATTCTCTTCAAGCGAGTTCTACCCAATAGACTTTTAACTTACATTGTTTCCTTCACCATGACATTCCATATTCCGAACACGTTACATGAATCACGAGTTCGACAAACATTCTTTAATGAGTGTGAGCATGTGGATTACTGAACTTTCATCCACCATACAAGGCATATTTACACCTAGAAGTAGTTATTCTGATTTCGCAGGTTTTTCCTTACATCCAGTTTTGAAAATCATGAAATTTTCACAGAAACATTCAATTCAAGCGAGTTCTATCCAGTAGAATTGGTAATTTCAGAGCTTCACTCACCGAGACATTCCGTGTTCCGTAAAAGTTACATTCATCACGGTTTCGACAAACATTATTTAATGACCGTGAGCATGTGGATTACCGATTTTTCAACCACAATACAAGGCATATTTACACCTAGAAACATTTACTTAGATTTCGCACGTTTTCCTAACGTCAGTTACGAAAATCAGGCAGTTTTCGCAGAAAAATTCTCTTAGTGCACGTTCTATCCAATAGACATCTCATTTTCATAGATACCGTCACCGTAACATTCCGTGTTCCGAAAAGAGTTCATGCACCACGGATTCAACAAATATTCCCTGCTGAGTTCTTAGTATGTGAATTACACATCTCTAATATCCCATTGAAAACACATTGTCACCTTAAAGCATTTACTCAGATTTTGCAGCGTTTTCATAACACCAGTTTCCAAACTGAGGCAGATTTTTCAGTAAAATGCTCCTGGAGCGTGTTCTAACCAAGAGATATGTAATTTACATAGTTTGCCTCACCGTGACCGTCCATGTTCCGAACGCGTTACACACATCATGGATTTGGCAAACATTCTTAATGAGTTGTGTACATGTGTATTACAAAACTTTCATCCACCACACAAGGCATATTTACACCTAGAAACATTAACACTGAGTTCGCAGTTATTTCCTAATAGCAGTTTGGAATATCAGGCAGTTTTCAAATGAAATAAATGTTGGAGCGTGTTCTACCCAATAGATATGTAAATTACATAGATTCTCCCACTGTGAAACTATGTGTTTTGAGCACGCTACATGCAGAAAAGTTTCGACAAAAATACACTACAGGGTTGTTTGCATGTGGATTACAGGACTTTCTCACTATAGAAGGCATATAGATGCTTAGAAGCATTTTCTGTGATTTCACAGAGTTTCCAAACGCCAGTTACGAAAATGAGGCAGATTTCATGGCAAAAACATCTGGTAGCGGGTTCTAACCAATAGACATGTAATTTACATGGATTCGCTCACCGTCAAATTCCATGTTCCGAACACGCTACATGCATCAAGGATGCGACAAATATTCACTACAGAGTTGTTAGCAAGTGGATTACAGCACTTTCATCCACCATACAAGGCTTACTGACTCTTTGAAAAATTCTCTCAGATTTCAAACGTTAGTTTGAACACCACTTTTGAAAATGAGGCAGATATGGCAGAAAAATGCTCTTGGAGCCAGTTCTACCCTAAAGATCGGTAATTTACCTACTTTCAATCACCGTGACATTCTGTGTTCTGAAAATCTTACATGCACCACGGATTCAAAAAATATTCTTTAATGAGTTGTCAACATGTGTATTAACGAACTTTAAACCACCTTACAGTGCATATTTATACATAGAAATTTTATTCTGATTTAGTAGTATTCTCCTAATGTCAGTCTCTAAAATCATGCAGTTTCCAAAGAAAAATCCTCTTGGAGCGAGTTCTACCCAATAGACATGCAATTTACAGAGAACCCGTCATCGTGGAATTCCGTGTTCCGAAAAAGCTACATGCATCAGGGATTCGACAAATATTCACTACAGATTTGTTAGCATAAAGATTACCGAACTTTCATCCACCATAAAAGCCATGTTGACACTTTGAAGCATTTTCTCACATTTCGAAAGTTTTTCCTAATGCCAGTTTTGAAAAGGAGGCAGATTTGGCAGAAAAATCCTCGTGGAGAGAGTAATTCCCAACAGAAATGTAATTTACATAGTTTCCCTCACAGTGACATTCCATTTTCTGAACACGCTACATGCATCCAGGTTTCAACAAACTTTCACGAATGAGTTGTGAACATGTAGATTACAGAACTTTCATCCACCATACATGGCATATTTACAACTAGAAACTTTAACTCTAAATTTGCAGCTTTTTCCTAATGCCAGTTTGTAAAATCAGGTCGTTTTCTCAGGGAAATCTTTTGGTGCGAATTCTAACCAATAGGTGTGTAATTTACATAGATTCCATCGCCGGGATTTTCCGTGATACGATCACACTGCATGCATAACGCTTTGTAAAAATATTCACCACAGATTTGTTTGCATGTGGTTTTATGTTCTTGCATCACAATACAAGGCATATTGACACTTTGAAGCATTATCTCTGATTTTGCAGAGATTTTCAAACGCCAGGTTCAAAAATGAGGCAGATTTCTCAGAAAAATCTCTTAGAGCTAATTCTACCCAAGAGACATGTATTTTACATAGATTCGCTCACCGTGATATTCTGTGTTCTGAACACACTTCACGTATCTCGGATTCGACAAATATTCACTACAGACTAGTTAGCATGCGGATTACTGAACTTTCATCCACCATAAAAGGCAGATGTACACCGAGAATCTAGTAATCTGGGTTCGCAGGTTTTTCCTAACGCCAGTTTCAAAAATCAGGCCGATTTCTCAGGAAAAATCTCTTGGGGTGATTTCTAACCAAGGGAAATGTAACTTACATAAATTCCCTGGCCATGAAATTCCGTGTTCCGAACATGTTACATGGATAAAGGATTCGACAAATATTCACTACAAATTTGTAAGCATGTGGATTACCGAGCTTTCCTCACAATACATTGAATATTGATTCTTAGAAGTACTTTCTCAGATTTTGCAGCGTTTTCTAAATGCCAGGTTCAAAAATGACAAAGTTTTCGCAGAAAAACACTCTCGGAGCGAGTTCTACCCAATAGAGAAGTCATTTACATTGTTTCAATCACCGTGAAATTCCACGATCTGAACATGCTAAATGCATCATGGATTAGAAAAAGATACTTTAATATGTTGCGAAAATGTGGATTACCGAACTTTCTTGCAACATAAAGGCACATTTACACCTGCAAATATTTACTCCCTTTTTGCAGCTGTTTCCAAACTTCAGATTCGATAATCATGCAATTTTCGCAGAAAAATTCTCTTCTAGCTCGTTCTACTAAATAGAATTGTAATTTCCATAGTTTCATTACCGTGAAATTCCATTTTCCAAAAGCGCTACATGAATCACGGTTTAAAAAATAATTACTACACTGTTATTAACATGTGGATTACCGGACTTTCATTCACCATTCAAGGCATATTGACACTTAGAAGCATTTTCTCAGATTTCACAGGGTTCTCCTAATGGCAGTTTTGAAAATGAGGCACATTTCGCAGAAAAATTCTCTTCAAGCGAGTTCTACCCAATAGACATGTAACTTACATTGTTTCCTTCACTATGACATTCCGTATTCCGAACACGTTACATGCATCACGAGTTCGACAAACATTCTTTAATGAGTGTGAGCATGTGGATTACTGAACTTTCATCCACCATACAAGGCTTATTTACACCTAGAAGTAGTTATTCTGATTTTGCAGGTTTTTCCTAACATCCAGGTTTGAAAATCATGAAAGTTTCACAGAAACATTCAATTCAATTGAGTTCTATCCAGTAGAATTGGTATTTTCAGAGCTTCACTCACCGAGTCATTCCGTGTTCCGTAAACGTTACATTCATTACGGCTTCCACAAACATAATTTAATGACCGTGAGCATGTGGATTACCGGTTTTTCAACCACAATACAAGGCATATTTACACCTAGAAACATTTACTTAGATTTCGCAGGTTTTCCTAACGTCAGTTACGAAAATCAGGCAGTTTTCCCAGAAAAATTCTCTTGGTGCACGTTCTATCCAATAGACATCTCATTTTCATAGATAATGTCACCGTAACATTCCGTGTTCCGAAAACAGTACATGCACCACGGATTCAACAAATATTCACTGCTGAGTTCTTAGCATGTGAATTACTCATCTTTAATATCCCATTGAAAACACATTGTCACCTTAAAGCATTTACTCAGATTTTGCAGCGTTTTCATAACACCAGTTTCCAAACTGAGGCAGATTTTTCAGTAAAATGCTCCTGGAGCGTGTTCTAACCAAGAGATATGTAATTTACATAGTTTGCCTCACCGTGACAGTCCATGGTCCGAATGCGTTACACACATCACGGATTTGGCAAACATTCTTAATGAGTTGTGTACATGTGTATTACAAAACTTTCATCCACCATACAAGGCATATTTACACCTAGAAACATTAACACTGAGTTCGCAGTTATTTCCTAATAGCAGTTTCGAAAATCAGGCAGTTTTCAAAGGAAAAAAGTGTTGGAGCGTGTTCTACCCAATAGATATGTAAATTACATAGATTCTCCCACTGTGAAATTACGTGTTTTGAACACGCTACATGCAGAAAAGTTTTGACAAAAATACACTACAGGGTTGTTTGCATGTGGATTACAGGACTTTCTCACTATAGAAGGCATATATATGCTTAGAAGCATTTTCTGTGATTTCACAGTGTTTCCAAACGCCAGTTTCAAAAATGAGGCAGATTTCATGGCAAAAACCTCTTGGAGCGGGTTCTAACCAATAGACATGTAATTTACATGGATTGGCTCACCGTCAAATTCTGTGTTCCGAACACGCTACATGCATCTCGGATGCGACAATTATTCACTACAGAGTTGTTAGCAAGAGGATTACAGCACCTTCATCCACCATACAAGGCTTATTGACACTTTGAAAAATTTTCTCAGATTTCACACGTTAGTTTGAACGCCAGTTTTGAAAATGAGGCATATATGGCAGAAAAATGCTCTTGGAGCCAGTTCTACCCAAAAGATCGGTAATTTACCTACTTTCAATCACCGTGACATTCTGTGTTCTGAACAAGTTACATGCACCACGGATTCAAAGAATATTCTTTAATGAGTTGTGAACATGTGTATTAAAGAACTTTAATCCACCTTACAGTGCATATTTTTACATAGAAATTTTATTCTGATTTAGTAGTATTCTCCTAATGTCAGTCTCTAAAATCATGCAGTTTCCACAGAAAAATCCTCTTGGAGCGAGTTCTACCCAATAGACATGCAATTTACAGAGAACCCATCATCGTTAAATTCCGTGTTCCGAAAAAGCTACATGCATCAGGGATTCGACAAATATTCACTACAGATTTGTTAGCATAAGGATTACCGAACTTTCATCCACCATAATAGCCATGTTGACACTTTGAAGCATTTTCTCACATTTCGAAAGTTTTTCCTAATGCCAGTTTTGAAAAGGAGGCCAATTTGGCAGAAAAATCCTCGTGGAGCGAGTTCTTCCCAATAGAAATGTAATTTACATAGTTTCCCTCACAGTGACATTCCATATTCTGAACACGCTACATGCATCAAGGTTTCAACAAACTTTCTTGAATGAGTTGAGAACATGTAGATTACAGATCTTTCATCCACCATACATGGCATATTTACAACTAGAAACATTAACTCTGAATTTGCAGCTATTTCCTAATGCCAGATCGTAAAATCACGCCGTATCCTCAGGGAAAATCTTTTGGAGCGAATTCTAACCAATAGGTGTGTAATTTACATAGATTCCATTGCCGGGATTTTCCATGATACGATCAAACTGCATGCATAACTCTTTCTAAAAATATTCACCACAGATATGTTTGCATGTGGTTTTACGATCTTGCATCACAATACAAGGCATATTGACACTTTGAAGCATTTTCTCTGATTTTGCAGAAATTTTGAAACGCCAGGTTCAAAAATGAGGCAGATTTCTCAGAAAAAACTCTTAGAGCAAATTCTACCCGAGACATGAATTTTACATAGATTCGCTCACCGTGATATTCTGTGTTCCTAACACACTTCACGTATCTCGGATTCGACAAATATTCACTACAGAGTAGTTAGCATGTGGATTACCGAACTTTCATCCACCATAAAAGGCAGATGTACACCGAGAATCTAGTAATCTGGTTTCGCAATTTTTTCCTAACGCCAGTTTCAAAAATCAGGCCGATTTCTCAGGAAAAATCTCTTGGAGTGATTTCTAACCAAGAGAAATGTAAATTTCATAAATTCCCTGGCCATGAAATTCCGTGTTCCGAACATGCTACATGCATAAATGATTCGACAAATATTCACTACAAATTTGTTAGCATGTGGATTACCGAACTTTCATCACAATACTTTGAATATTGATTCTTAGATGTATTTTCTCAGATTTTGCAGTGTTTTCTAAATGCCAGTTTCAAAAATGATGATGTTTTCGCAGAAAAACACACTCGGAGCGAGCTCTACCCAATAGAGTAGTCATTTAAATTGTTTCAATCACCGTGAATTTCCACATTCTGCACACGGTACATGCAACACGGATTAGAAAAAGATTCTTTAATATGTTGTGAAAATGTGGATTACCGAACTTTCTTGCAACATAGAGGCACATTTACACCTACATATATTTACTCTCGTTTTGAAGCTTTTTCCAAACTTCAGATTCGATATTCATGCAATTTTCGCAGAAAAATTTTCTTCTAGCTCGTTCTACTCAAAAGAATTGTAATTTACATAGTTTCATTATCATGAAATTCCGTATTCCAAAAGCGCTACATGAATTACAGTTTAAAAAATAATTACTACACTGTTATTAACATGTGGATTACCGGACTTTCATTCACCATTCAAGGCATATTGGCACTTAGAAGCATTTTCTCAGATTTCACAGTGTTCTCCTAATTGTAGTTTTGAAAATGAGGCACATTTCGCAGAAAAATACTCTTCAAGCGACTTCTACCCAATAGACATGTAACTTACATTGTCTCCTTCACTATGACATTCCGTATTCCTAACACGTTACATTCCGAATACGTTACATGCATCACGAGTTCGACAAACATTCTTTAATGAGTGTGAGCATGTGGATTACTGAACTTTCATCCACCATACAAGGCATATTTACACCTACAAGTAGTTATTCTGTTTTTGCAGGTTTTTCCTAACATCCAGTTTGAAAAATCATGAAATTTTCACAGAAACATTCAATTTAAGCCAGTTCTATACAGTAGAATTGTCATTTTAAGAGCTTCACTCACCGAGACATTCCGTGTTCCGAAAACGTTACATTCATCACGGCTTTGACAAACATTATTTAATGACCGTGAGCATGTGGATTACCGATTTTTCAACCACAATACAAGGCTTATTTACACCTAGAAACATTTACTTAGATTTCGCAGGTTTTTCTAACGTCAGTTACTAAAATCATGCAGTTTTCGGAGAAAAATTCTCTTGGTGCATGTTCTATCCACTAGATATCTCATTTTCATAGATAATGTCAATGTAACATTCCGTGTTACGAAAACGGTACATGCACCTCGGATTCAACAAATATTCACTGCTGAGTTATTAGCATGTGAATTACACGTCTTTAATAACCCATTGAAATCATATTGTCACCTTAAAACTTTAACTCAGATTTTGCAACGTTTTCATAACACCAGCTTCCAAACTGAGGCTGATTTTTCAATAAAGCGCTCCTGAAGATTGTTCTAACCAATAGATATGTAATTTACATTGTTTCCCTCACCGTGGCAGTCCGTGCTCCGAACACGCCTGATACATCACGGATTTGACAAACATTTTATTGAGTTGTGTACATGTGTATTATAGAACTTTCATCCACCATACAAGGCATATTTACACCTAGAAACTTTAACTGTGTGTTCGTAGCTTTTTCCTAATAGCAGTTTCGAAAATCAGGCAGTTTGCAAAGGAAAAACCTGTTGGAGCGTGTTCTACCCAATAGATATGTAAATTACATAGATTCTCCCGCTGTGAAATTACGTGTTTCGAACATGCTACATGCAGAAAAAATTCGACAAAAATACACTACAGGGTTGTTTGCATGTGGATTACAGTACTTTCATCACAGTAGTAGGCATATTGATGCTTAGAAGCATTTTCTCTGATTTCACAGAGCTTTCGAAACGCCAGTTTCAAAAATGAGGCAGATTTCACGGCAAAAACCTCTTGGAGCGTGTTCTAACCAATAGACATGTAATTTACATGGATTCGCTCACTGTCAAATTCTGTGTTCCGAACTGACTACGTGCATCTCGGATGCGACAAATATTCACTACAGAGTTGTTAGCAAGTGGATTACAGCACTTTCATCCACCATAAAAGGCTTACTGTCACTTTGAATAATTTTCTCAGATTTCACACTTTAGTTTGAATGCCAGTTTTGAAAATGAGGCAGATTTGGCAGAAAAATGCTCTTGGAGCCAGTTCTACCCAAAAGATAGGTAATTTCCCTACTTTCAATCACCTTGACATTCCGTGTTCTGAACACGTTACATGCACCACAGTTTGAAAAATCATTCTTTAATGAGTTGTGAACATCTGTATTAATGAACTTTGATCCACCTTACAGTGCATATTTATACATAGAAATTGTATTCTGATTTAGTAGTATTCTCCTAATGTCAGTCTCTAAAATCATGCAGTTTCCACAGAATAATCCTCTTGGAGCGAGTTTTACCCAATAGACATGCAATTTACATAGAACCCGTCATCGTGAAATTCCGTGTTCTGAAAAACCTACATGCATCACGGATTCGACAAATATCCACTACAGATTTGTTAGCATAAGGATTACCGAAATTTCATCCACCATAAAAGCCATGTTGACAATTTGAAGCATTTTCTCACATTTTGAAAGTTTTTCCTAATGCCAGCTTTGTAAAGGAGGCAGATTCGCAGAAAAATTCTCGTGGAGCGAGTACTTCCCAATAGAAATGTAATTTACATAGTTTCCCTCACAGTGACATTCCATTTTCTGAACACGCTACATGCATCAAAGTTTCAATAAACTTTCTCGAATGAGTTGTGAACATGTAGATTACAGAACTTTCATCCACCATACATGGCATATTTACAACTAGAAACATTAACTCTGAATTTGCAGCTTTTTCCTAATGACAGTTTCAAAAATCAAGCCATTTTATCCGGAAAAAAATTTGAAGCGGATTCTAACCTATAGGTGTGTAATTTACATAGATTCCATCTCCGGGAATTTCCGTGTTATGATCATGCTACATGCATAACGCTTTCTATAATTATTCACCACAGATTTGTTTGCATGTGGTTTTACGATCTTCCATCATAATACAAGGCATATTCACACTTTGATGCATTTTCCCTGATTTTGCAGAGATTTTCAAACGCCAGTTTCCAAAATGAGTCAGATTTCGCAGAAAATTCTCTTGGAGCGATTTCTACCCGAGACAGAGTTCGGATTACCGAACTTTCATCCACCATAAAAGGCATATTTACACCTAGAAGTAGTTATTATGATTTCGCAGTTTTTCCTAACATTCAGTTTCTAAAATCATGAAAATTTCACAGAAACATTCAGTTCAAGTGAGTTCTATCCAGTAGAATTGTTATTTTCAGAGCTTCCCTCACTGACACATTCCGTGTTCAGAAAACGTTACATTATTCACGGCTTCGACAAACATTATTTAATGACCTTGAACATGTGGTTTACCGATTTTTCAACCACAATAGAAGGCATATTTACACCTAGAAACATTTACTTAGATTTTGCAGGTTTTCCTAAAGTCAGTTATGAAATTCAGGCAGTTTTCGCAGAAAAATTCTCTTGGTTCATGTTCTATACAATAGACATCTCATATTCATAGATACCGTCACTGTAATATTCCGTTGTCCAAAAATGGTACATGCACCACTGATTCAACAAATATTCATTGCTGAGTCTTTAGCATGTGAATTACAAATCTTTAATAACCCATTGAAGACTTATTGTCACCTAAAAGCATTTACTCTGATTATGGTGCGTTTTCCTAACACCCAATTTGAACGGGTAGCAGAAGAAAATTTTACTTTTATTTCTCAGTCTGTTTCCTAGTGCCTGTTTAAAGTTCCTGCATTTTTCACTGTAAAACTTAGTTTGAGCTAGTACCTCCCCATATATATGTATGGAGTGGAGTTGGCAACTGGAAAGAATCTCTGTGTTCCAACAAGCTAGGTGAAAAATGGCTTTAACACACAATTACTTCTCAGAAATTAGCATGTGGAGAAACGTTTGTTCTTCTAGTACAAATGGAAAGGTTAGCAGGAGAAAATTTTGCTCAGGGTTCTCAGTCTGTTTCCAAGTGCCGGGTTGAAGTTCCTGCAGTTTTCACTGTAAAAACGATTTTGAGCTATTACCTACCCATATAAATGAATGGAATGTAGTTTGTAACTGAAAAGAATCTATGTGTTCCCAACAAGCTAGGTGAAGTTCGGCTTTCACACACAATAATCTTTCAGAAATGAGCATGTGGAGAAACGTTCGTTCATGTAGCGCAAAGTTCAAGCGTTGCATGAGAAAATATTACTCTGGTTTCTCAATCTGTTTCCTAGTGTCGGGTTTAAGTTCCTGCAATTTTCACTGTAAAACCGAGTTGGATCTAGTTACTCCCCTTATATATGTATGTAGTGTAATTTGCAACTGAAAAGAAACTTTGTTTTAACAACAAGCTAGGTGAAGGAAGGCTTTCACACTCTCTTACCTCTCAGAAATAAGCATTGTGGACAGACGTTCGTACATGTAGCACAAAGGGAACGGTTTGCAGGAGAAATTTTTACCCTGTTTTATCTCTATGTTTCCTAGTGCTGGTATGAAATTCCTGCATTTTTCACTGTAAAGCCGATTTGGAGCTAGTCACTCCCGTTAAAAAATTTATGGAGTGGAGTTTGCAACAGAAAAGAAACTTTGTGTTCCAAACCAACTAGGTGGAGGACGGCTTTCACACAAAATTTTCTCTCAGTAATGAACATGTGTAGAGACTTTCGTTCATCTAGCACAAATGAATGGGTTGCAGGATAAATTTATCTTTGGATTCTCAGTCTGTTTCCTAGAGCCGGTTTGATGTTCCTGCAGTTTTCACTGTAAAATTGAGTTGGAGGCAGTACATACCCATATATATATACGGAATGTAGTTTGCAACTGAAAAGAAAGTCTGTGTTCCCAACAATCTAGTTGAATGACGGCTTTCACACACACTTATCTCTCAGAAATGAGCTTGTGTCTAGACGTTCGTTCATCTAGCACAAATGGAACGGGATGCAGGAGAAACTTTTACTCTGGTTTCTCAGTCTGTTTCCTAGTGCCGGGTTGAATTTCCTGCAGTTTTCACTGTAAAACCGAGTTGGAGCTAGTACCTCCCCATATAATATGAATGGAGTGTAGTTAGTAACTGAAAAGATACTGTGTTCATAAAAAGCTAGGTGAACGACAGTTTTCAAACACACTTATCTTTCAGGACGGCGCATGTGGAGACTCTATCGTTCTTCAAGCACAAAGGGAAAGGCTTGCAGGAGAAAATTTTACTCTGGTTTCTCAGTCTGTTTCCTAGTGCTGGTTTGAATTTCCTGCAGTTTTCACTGTAAACCCGATTTGGAGCTAATACCTCCCCATATATATCTATGGAGTGGAGTCTGCAACTGAAAAGAAACTTTCTGTTCCCAAAAAGCTAATTGAAGGACGGCTTTCACACACACTTATCTCTTAGAAATGAGCATGTTGGTAGACGTTCGTTCATCTAGCACAAAGGGAAAGTTATGCAGAAAAAATATTTTACTCCGGTTTCTCAGTCTTTCTCCTAGTGCCTAATGAAGATCCTGCAGTTTTCAATGAAAAATGGAATTGGAGCTAGTACTTACCCATATATATATATGTGATGTAGTTTGCAACTAAAAAGACACTTTCTTTTCCCAACAAGCTAGGTGATGAAAGGCTTTCACACACAGTTATCCCTCAGAAATTAGCATGTGGATAGACCTTCGTTCATCTAGCACAAATGGAACGGTATGCAGAAGAATCTTTTACTCTGGTTTCTCACTCTGTTTTCTAGTGCTGGTTTCAAGTTCCTGCAGTTTTCACTGTAAAACCGAGTTGGAGCTAGTACCACCCCATATATATGTACGGAGTGTAGTTTGCAACAGAAAAGAAACTTTGTTTTCCCAACAAGCTAGGTGGAGGATGGCTTTCAAACACCATTACCTCTAAGAACTGATCATGTGAAGAGACTTTCGTTCATCTAACACAAAGGGAACGGGTTGCATTATAAAGTTTTACTCTGGTTTCTCAGACTGTTTCCTAGTGCAGGTTTGAAATTCCTGCATTTTTCAGTGTAAAACCAAGTTGGAGGTTGAACCTCCCCATATATATGTTTGAAGTGTAATTTGCAACTAAAAAGAATCTCTGTGTTCCCAAGAAGCTAGGTGAAGGATCTCATTCACACACACTTATCTCTCAGATCTGAGCATGTGGAGAGACTTTCGTTCACCTAGAACAAATGGAACGGGTTTTAGGAGGAATTTTTACTCTGCTTTCTCAGTCTGTTTCCTATTGCCAGTTTGAAGTTCCTGCATTTTTCACTGTAAAACCGTGTTGGAGATAGTACCTCACTTTATATGTTTATGGATTCTAGTTTGCAACTGAAAAGAAACATTGTGTTCCCAACAAGCTAGGTGAAGGACGGCTTTCACACACACTTATCTTTCAGAACTGAGCATGTGGAGAGACGTTCGTTCATCTAGAACAAATGGAACGGGTTGCAGGAGAAAGTTTTACTCTGCTTTCTCAGTATGATTCCTAGTGCCGGTTGGAAATTCCTGCAGTTTTCACTGTAAAACCGAGTTGGTGCTTGTACCTACCCATATATATTCTTGGAGTGCAGTTAGTAACTGAAAAGAATCTTTGTGTTCCCAACAAGCTAGTTGAAGGACGGCTTTCACTCACACTTATCTCTCAGAACAGAACATTTGGAGAGACGTTCGTTCATCTAACACAAAGTGAAAGGTTTGCAGGAGAAAGTATTACTCTTATTTCTCAGTCTGTTTCCTAGTGCCGGGTTGAAATTCCTGCAATTTTAACTGTAAAAAGTTGTTGGAGTTATTACCTCCCCATATATATCTATGGAGTGTATTTTCAACTGATAAGAAACTTTGCTTTAAGAACAAGCTTGGTGAAGGACGGCATTCAAACACACATATAGCTCACAAGTGAGCATGTGGAGAGACGATCGTTCATCTTGCACAAAGGGAACGGGTTGCAGTAGAAAATTTTACTCGGGTTTCTCACTCTGTTTCCTAGGGCCGATATTTAGTTCCTGCAGTTTTCAGTGTAAAATCGAATTGGTTTTTGAACCTACCTATATATATGTATGGAGTGTAGTTTGCTACTGAAAAGAAACTTTGTGTTCCCAATAAGCTAGTTGAAGGACGGCATTCAAATACACTTACCTCTCAGAACACAGCATGTAGAGAGACGTTCTTTCATCTAGCACAAAGGGAACGGGTTGCAGGAGAAATTATAAAATTTTTTCTCAGTCTGTTTCATAGATCCGTGTTGAATTTACTACAGTTTTCACTGTAAAACCGAGTTGGAGCTTGTACATCCCCATATATATATATGGAGTGTAGTTTGCAACATAAAAGAAACACTGTGTTCCCATCAAGATATGAAGCACGTCTTTCACACACACTTAACTCTCAGAACTGTGCATGTGGAGTGACGATCGTTCATCTAGCACAAATGGAACGGTTTGCAGTAGAAACTATTACTCTCTTTTATCAGTCTGTTTCCTAGTTTCGGTATGAGTTTCCTGTAGTTTTCACTGTAAAACAGAGTTGGAGTTAGTAACTACCCATATATATGCATGGAGTGTATTTTGTAACTGAAAAGAATCTTTCTGTTCCCAACAAGCTAGGCGAAGGACGGCATTCACACACACTTATCTCTCAGAACAGAACATGTGGAGAGACGTTCGTTCATCTAGCACAAATGGAAAAGTTTGCAGGATAAACTTTTACTCTGGTTTCTCAGTCTCTTTCCTAGTGCCGGATTTAAGTTCCAGCAGTTATCACTGTAAAACCGAGTTGGAGCTTGTACCTCCCCAAAAAATATGAATGTAGTGTAGTTTGTAACTGAAAAGAAACTCTGTGTTCATAAAAATCTAGGTGAAAGACGGCTTTCAAACACACTTATCTCTTTGAACAGATCATTTGGAGTGACTTTCGTTAATACAGCACAAAGTTAAAGGCTTGTAGGAGAAAATTTTGCTATGGTTTCCCAGTTGGTTTCCTAGTACCGGATTGAAGTTCCTGCAGATTTCACTGTAAAACCGATTTGGAACTAGTACAACCCCATATAGATATATTGATTCTACATTGCAACTGAAAAGAATCTTTGTTTTCCCAACAAGCTAGGTGAATGACGGCTTTCACTCACAATAATCTCTCATAACTGAGCATCTGCAGAGTAGTTCTTTCATCAAGCACAAAGGGAACGCATTGCAGGAGAAATATTTTCTCTTTTTTCTCAGTCTGTTTCCAAGATCCTGGTTGAATTTCCTGCAGCTTTCACAGTAAAATAGTGTTGCAGCAAACATCTCCCCATATGTATGTATGGAGTGTGGTTGGCAACTGAAAAAAATCTTTGTGTTCCCAACAAACAAGGTGAAGGACGACTTTCACACACACTTATCTCTCAGAACTGAGGATGTGGAGAGACGTTCGTTCATCTAGCACAAAGGAAAAGTTTTGCAGGAGAAACTTTTTCTCTGGTTTCTCTGTCTGTTTCTCAGTTCCAGTTTAAAGTTCCTGCAATTTTCACTGTAAAACCGAGTTGGAGCTAGTCACACCCCTTAAAAAATGTATGGAGTGTAGTATGCAACTGAAAAGAAACTTGTGTTCCCAACATGCTAGTTGAAGGATGGCTTTCACACAAAATATCTCTCAGAAATGGGCATGTGGTGGGACGTTCGTTCATCTAGCACAAAGGGAACGGGTTGCAGGGGAAACTTTTACCATGGTTTCTCCATCTTTTTCCTAGTTCCAGTTTGAAGTTAATACAGTTTTCACTGTAAAATAGATTTGGAGATAGTAAATCCCCATAAAATATTTATGGAATTTAGTTTGCATCTGAAAAAAACTTTGTTTTCCCAACAAGCTAGGTGAAAGACTTCTTTCACACACACATATCTCTCAGAACCGAGCATGTGGAGAGACTGTCATTGATCTATCACAATGCGAACGGATTGCAGGTGAAAATTTTACCCTGGGTTCTCAGTCTGTTTCCTAGTGCCGGTTTGAAGTACCTGCATTTTTCACTGTAAAACCGAGTTGGAGATAGTACCTCCCATATAATATGTATGGATTGTACTTTGTAACTGAAAATAAACTCTTTGTTCCCAAAAAGCTAAGTGAAAGGCGGCTTTCACACACACATATCTCTCAGAACACAGCATATGGAGAGACATTCGTTCATCTAACACAAAGGGAACGGGTTGCAGGATAAATTTTTTCTTTGGATTCTCAGTCTGTTTCCTAGTGCCGGTTTGAAGTTTCTGCAGTTTTCACTGTAAAATTGAGTTGGAGTTATTTCCTACCTATATATATGTACGGAATGTAGTTTGCAACTAAAAAGGAACTATGTGTTCCCAACAATCGAGGTGAATGACGGCTTTCACACACACTTATCTCTCAGAACTGATCATGTGGAGAGACTTTCTTTCATCTAGCACAAAGGGAACTGGTTGCATTAGAAATTATTTCTCTGGTTTCTCAGTCTGTTTCCTAGTGCCGGTTTAAAGTTCCTACATATTTCAATGTAAAACCGAGTTGGAGCTAGTACCTACACATATAATATGTATGGAGTGTAGTTTGTAACTGAAAAGAAACTCTGTCTTCCCAAAAACTAGGTGAAGGACGGCTTTCACACACATATATCTCTCAGAAGAGATCATGTGGAGGACGTTCGTTCATCTAGCACAATGTGAACGGGTTTCAGGGGAAACTTTTACCCTGGTTTCTCCGTCTATTTCCTAGTGCCTGTTTGAAATTCCTGCAGTTTTCACTGTAAAACCGAGTTGGAGCTAGTACCTCCCAATTTATATGAATGGAATTCAGTTTGCAAATGAAAAGAAACTCTGTGTTCCCAACAAGCAAGTTGAAGAATGTCTTTCATATACACATATCTCTCAGACCCTTGCATAAGGAAAGACGTTCGTTCATCTAGCACAAATGGAACGGTTTGCAGGAGAAACTATTACTCTTGTTTCTCATTCTGTTTCCTAGTGCCGGTATGAAGATCCTGCCATTTTCACTGTAAAAGTGAGTTGGAGCTATATCCTCCCCATATATATGTATGGATTGTAGTTTGCAACTGAAAAGAAACTTTGTGTTAAGAACAAGCTTGGTGAAAAACGGCTTTCACACACACAATTCTCTCTGAACTGAGCATGTGGAGAGACGTTAATTCATCTTGCACAAAGGGAACGTGTTGCAGGACAAACTTTTACTCTGGTTTCTCAGTATGTTTCCTAGTGACGATTTGAAATTCCTGCAGTTTTCACAGTAAAACAGATTTGAAGCAAGACAGTCCCCATATAATATGTATGGAGTGTAGTTTGCAACTTAAAAGAAACTTTGTGTTCCCAACAAGATATGTGAAGGACGGCATTCACACACACTTTCTCTCAGAACAAAGCATGTGGAAATTTGTTCGTTCATCAAGCACAAATGGAACACGTTGCAGTAGAAACATTTACTCTGGATTCTCAGTCTGTTTCCTAGATCCGTGTTGAATTTCCTGCAGTTTTCACTGTAAAACAGAGTTGCAGAATGTATCTCCCCATATATATTTATGGGGTGTAGTTTGCAAGTGAAAAGAAATTTTGTGTTCCCAACAAGCAAGTTGAAGGACGGCTTTCACACACACTTATCTCTCAGAACTGAACATGTGGAGAGACATTCGTTCATGTAGCTCAAATGGAACGGTTTGCAGGAGAAACTATTTCTGTGGTTTCTCTCTCTTTTTCTTAGTTCCAGTTTAAATTTCCTGCAATTTTCACTGTTAAACCGAGTTGGAGCTAGTCACTCCCCTTAAAAATATATGGAGTGTAGTTTGCAACTGAAAAGAAACTCTGTGTTCCCAACAATCTAGGTGAATGACGGCTTTTACATACACTTATCCCTCAGAAATGAGCATGTGGATAGACTTTCGTTCATCTAGCACAAAGGGAACAGGTTGCAGAGGAAACTTTTACTCCGGTTTCTCAGCATTTTTCCTAGTGCAAGTTTGAAGTTAATGCAGTTTTCACTGTAAAATAGATTGGCGATAGTACCTCCCCATAAATTATATATGGAGTGTAGTTTGCAACTGAAAGAAACTTTGTGTTCCCAACAAGCTAGGTGAAGGACGGCTTTCACACACACATATCTCTCAGAAATGATCATGTGGAGAGACGTTCGTTCATCTAGCAGAATGCGAACGGTTTTCAGGGGAAACTATTTCCCTGGTTTCTCAGTCTATTTCCTAGTGCTGGTTGAAGTTCCTGCAGTTTTCACTGTAAAACCGAGTTGGAGCTAGTACCTCCCCATATAATATGAATGGAGTGTAGTTAGTAACTGAAAAGATACTGTGTTCATAAAAAGCTAGTTGAAGGACAGCTTTCAAACACACTTATCTCTCAGAACGGCGCATGTGGAGACAATATCGTTCTTCAAGCACAAAGTAAAAGGCTTGCAGGAGAAAATTTTACTCTGGTTTCTCAGTCTGTTTCCTAGTGCTGGTTTGAATTTCCTGCAGTTTTCACTGTAAACCCGATTTGGAGATAATACCTCCCCATATATATGTAAGGAGTGGAATCTGCAACTGAAAAAAAACTTTGTGTTCCAAAAAGCTAATTGAAGGACGGCTTTCACACACAGTTATCTCTTAGAAATGGGCATGTTTTTAGACGTTCGTTCATCTAGCACAAAGGGAAAGGTATGCAGAAAAATACTTTTACTCCGGTTTCTCAGTCATTTTCCTAGTGCCTATTGAAGATCCTTCAGTTTTCACTAAAAAATGGATTTGGAGCTGGTACTTCCCCATATATATATATGTGGTGTATTTTGCAACTAAAAAGACACTTTCTGTTCCCAACAAGCTAGGTGATGGAAGGCTTTCACACTCAGTTATCCCTCAGAAAGTAGCATGTGGATAGACCTTCATTCATCTAGCCCAAATGGAACGGTATGCAGAAGAAACTTTCACTCTGGTTTCTCAGTCTGTTTTCTAGTGCCGGTTTGAAGTTCCTGCAGTTTTCACTGTAAAACCGAGTTGGAGCTAGTACCACCCCATATATATGTACGGAGTGTAATTTGCAACTGAAAAGAAACTTTGTTTTCCCAACAAGCTAGGTGGAGGATGGCTTCACACACAATTATCTCTAAGAACTGATCATGTGAAGAGACTTTCGTTCATCTGACACAAAGGGAACGGGTTGCATTATAAATTATGACTCTGATTTCTCAGACTGTTTCCTAGTGCCGGTTTGAAATTCCTGCATTTTTCAGTGTAAAAGCGAGTTGGAGTTTGAACCTCCCCATATATACGTTTGAAGTGTAATTTGCAACTAAAAAGAATCTCTGTGTTCCCAAGAAGCTAGATGAAGGATCTCTTTCACACACACTTATCTCTCAGAACTGAGCATGTGGAGAGACCTTCGTACACGTAGGAAAAATGGAACGGTTTTCAGGAGGAATTTTTACTCTGCTTTCTCAGTCTGTTTCCTATTGCCAGTTTGAAGTTCCTGCATTTTTCACTGTAAAACCGTGTTGGAGATTGTACCTCAATTTATATGTGTATGGATTGTAGTTTTCTACTGAAAAGAAACATTGTGTTCCCAACAAGCTAGGTGAAGGACGGCTTTCACACACACTTATCTTTCAGAACTGAGCATGTGGAGAGAATTTCGTTCATCTAGAACAAATGGAACTGGTTGCAGCAGAAACTTTAACTCTGCTTTCTCAGTATGATTCCTAGTGCTGGTAGGAAGTTCCTGCAGTTTTCAGTGTAAAAACGAGTTGGTGCTTGTACCTACCCATATATATGCTTGGAGTGCAGTTAGTAACTGAAAAGAATCTTTGTGTTCCCCACAAGCTAGGTGAAGGACGGCTTTCACTCACACTTATCTCTCTGAACAGAACATTTGGAGAGACGTTCGTTCATCTAACACAAAGTGAACGGTTTGCAGGAGAAACTATTACTCTTTTTTCTCAGTCTGTTTCCTAGTGCTGGGTTGAAATTCCTGCAATTTTAACTGTAAAAAGTTGTTGGAGTTATTACCTCCCCATATATATATATGGAGTGTACTTTCAACTGAAAAGAAACTTTGTTTTAAGAACAAGCTTGTTGAAGGACGGCTTTCAAACACAAATATAGCTCACAAGTGAGCATGTGGAGAGACGATAATTCATCTTGCAAAAAGGGAACGGGTTGCAGTAGAAAATTTTACTCGGGTTTCTCACTCTGTTTCCTAGGGCCGATATTTAGTTCCTGCAGTTTTCAGTGTAAAATCGAATTGGTTTTAGAACTTACCTATATATATGTATGGATTGTAGTTTGCTACTGAAAAGAAACTTTGTGTTCCCAATAAGCTAGTTGAAGGACGGCTTTCAAATACACTTACCTCTCAGAACACAGCATGTGGAGAGACGTTCGTTCATTTAGAACAAATGGAACGGGTTGCAAGGGTAACTAATACTTTTGTTTCTCACTCTGTTTCCTACTGCCAATTTGAAGTTCCTCGAATTTTCTCTGTAAAAAAGAGTTGGTGCTAGTAACTACCCATATATATGCATGGAGTGTAGTATGTAACTGAAAAGAATCTTTGTGTTCCCAACAAGCTAGGTGAAGGATGGCTTTCACACACAATTATCTCTCAGAGCAGAACATGTTGAGAGACGTTCATTCATCTTGCACTAAGGGAACGGGTTGCAGGAGAAAATATTACTCTGGTTTCTCAGTCTGTTTCCTAGTGCCGGTTTGAAGTTCCTCCAATTTTCACTGTAAATTAGATTTGCAGCTAGTCCCACCCTATATATATGTATGGAGTGTAGTTTGCAACTGAAAAGAATCTTTGTATTCCCAACGAGCTAGGTGAATTTCGGCTTTCACACACATAATCTCTCAGAACAGAATATGTGGAGAGACGTTCGTTCATCTAGCACAGATGGAACGGGTTGCAGGACAAACTTTTACTCTGGTTTTTCAGTCTCTTTCCTAGTGCTGGTTTGAAGATCCAGCAATTATCACTGTAAAAAGATTTGGAGCTAGTACCTCCCCATATAAATGTATGGAGTGGAGTTTGCAAGTGAAAAGGAACATTGTGTTCCCAACAATCTAGTTGAAGGACGGGTTTCACACATACTTACCTCTCAGAACTGAGCATGTGGGGAGACGTTCATTCATTTAGCACAAAGGGAACGGTTTGCAGGAGAAAATTTACTCTTGTTTCTCAGTCGTTTTCCTAGTGCCGTTTTGAATTTCCTGCAGTTTTCACTGTAAAACAGATTTGCACCTAGTCCCTCCCCATATTATAATTATGGAGTGTAGTTGGCAAATGAAAAGAAACTTTGTTTTCCCAACAAGCTATGTGAAAGACGGCTTTCACACACACTTATCTCTCAGAACTGAGCATGTGGAGAGACGTTCGTTCATCTAGCACAAAGTGAACGTGTTGCTGGAGAAACATTTACTCTTGTTTCTCAGTCGGTTTCTTAGTGCCGGTTTGAAATTGTTGCAGTTTTAATTGTAAAACGATTTGTAGCATGTACATCCCCATATATATGAATGGAATTTAGTTTGCAACTGAAAAGAAACTCTGTGTTCCCAACAAGCAAGTTGAAGAATGTCTTTCATATACACATATCTCTCAGACCCTTGTATAAGGAAAGACGTTCGTTCATCTAGCACAAAGGGAACGGTTTGCAGGAGAAATTATAATATTTTTTCTCAGTCTGTTTCATAGAGCTGGGTTGAAGTTACTTCAGTTTTCACTGTAAACCCGAGTTGGAGCTTGTACATCCCCATATATATATATATGGAGTGTAGTTTGCAACTTAAACGAAACACTGTGTTCCCAACAAGATATGAAGCACGTCTTTCACACACACTTAACTCTCAGAACTGTGCATGTGGGGTGACGACCGTTCATCTAGCACAAATGGAACGGGTTGCAGTAGAAACTATTACTCTGTTTTATCAGTCTGTTTCCTAGTTTCGGTATGAGTTTCCTGTAGTTTTCACTGTAAAACAGAGTTGGAGCTAGTACCTACCCATATATATGCATGGAGTGTAGTTTGTAACTGAAAAGAATCTTTCTGTTCCCAACAAGCTAGGGGAAGGACGGCATTCACACACACTTATCTCTCAGAACAGAACATGTGGAGAGACTTTCGTTCATCTAGCACAAATGGAACAGTTTGCCGGATAAACTTTTACTCTGGTTTCTCAGTCTCTTTCCTAGTGCCGGTTTTAAGTTCCAGCAATTATCACTGTAAAACCGATTTGGAGCTAGTACTTCCCCATATATATTTATGGAGTGCAGTTGGCAACTGAAACGAAACTCTGAGTTCCCAAAAAGCTAGGTGAAGGACTGCTTTCAGACACACTTATCCCTCAGAAATGAGCATGTGGGTAGACGTTCGTTCATCTAGCACAAAGGGAAAGGTATGGAGGAGAAACTTTTACTCTGGTTTCTCAGTCTGTTTCCTTGTGCCGGGTTGAATTCCTGCAGTTTACACTGAGAAACCGAATTGGAGCTAGTACATACCCATGTATATTTATGGAGTTTAGTTTGCAACTAAAAAGACACTTTGTGTTCCCAACAAGCTAGGTGAAGGAAGGCTTTCACACACACATATCTCTCAGAACTGAGCATGTGGAGAGACATTCGTTCATATAGCACAAAGAAAGGGTTGCAGGAGAAAATTTTACTCCATTTTTTCAGTCGTATTCCTAGTGCCTTTTTGAAGTTCCTGCAGTTTTCGCTGTAAAAACCGAGTTGGAACTTGTACCTCCCCATATATATGTTTGGAGTGAAGTTTGCAACTGAAAACCATGTTTGTACTCCCAACAAGCTAAGTGAAGTATGTCTTTCACACACAGTTATCTCTCAGAACTGAGCAAGTGGACAGAAGTTTGTTCATCTAACAAAAAGTGAACGGGTAGCAGGAGAAACTATTCTTCTGGTTTCTGAGTCTGTTTCCTAGTGCCGGGTTGAATTTCCTGCAGTTTCACTCTAAAACCGATTTGGAACTAGTACCACCCCATATATATTTATGGATTGTAGTTTGCAACTGAAATGGAATTTTGTGTTCCCAACAAGCAGGGTGAAGCACGGCTTTCACACACAGTTATCTCTCAGAACTGAGCATGAGGTGAGACTTTCGTTCATCTAGCAAAAGGGGAACATGTTGCAGGAGAAACTTTTACTCTGGATTTTCAGTCTGTTTCCTAGTGCCTGTTTGAATTTCCTGCAGTTATCACTGTAAACCGAGTTGGAGCTAGTACATACCCATATATATTTATGGAGTCTAGTTTGCAACTGAAAAGAAACTCTGTCTTCCCAACTATCACTTTTAAGGACGGCTTTCATACACACTTATCTCTCAGAACGTACCATGTGGAAAGACGTTCTTTCATCTAGCACAAATGGAACGGTTTGCAGGAGAAACTATTACTCTTGTTTCTCATTCTGTTTCCTAGTGCCGGTATGATGTTCCTGCAATATTCACTGTAAAAGGGATTTGGAGCTATTTCCTCCCCATATATATGTATGGATTGTACTTTGCAACTGAAAAGAAACTTTGTGTTAAGAACAAGCTTGGTGAAAAACGGCTTTCACACACACAATTCTCTCTGAACTGAGCATGTGGAGAGACGTTCATTCATCTTGCACAAAGGGAACGTGTTGCAGGACAAACTTTTACTCTGGTTTCTCAGTATGTTTCCTAGTGACGATTTGAAGTTCCTGCAGTTTTCACAGTAAAACAGATTTGAAGCAAGACCGTCCCCATATAATATGTATGGAGTGTAGTTTGCAACTTAAAAGAAACTTTGTGTTCCCAACAAGATATGTGAAGGACGGCTTTCACACACACTTTCTCTCAGAACTGAGCATGTGGAGAGACATTCATTCATGTAGCACAAAGGGAACGGGATGCAAGAGAAACTATTGGTATTGTTTCTCAGTCTTTTTCCTAGTGCCGGTTTGATTTTCTTGCAGTTTTCACTGTAAAAACGATTTTGAGCTATTACCTCCCCATATAAATGAATGGAATGTAGTTTGTGACTGAAAAGAATCTTTGTGTTCCCAACAAGCTAGGTGAAGTTCGGCTTTCACACACAATATTCTTTCAGAACTGAGCATGTGGAGATACGTTCATTCATGTAGCGCAAACTTCACGGGTTGCATGAGAAACTTTTACTCTGGTTTCTCAGTCTGTTTCCTAGTGTCGGGTTGAAGTTCCTGCAATTTTCACTGTAAAACCGTGTTGGAGCTAGTTACTCCCCTTATATATGTATGTAGTGTAATTTGCAACTGAAAAGAAACTTTGTTTTAACAACAAGCTAGGTGAAGGAAGGCTTTCACACTCTCTTACCTCTCAGAAATTAGCATTGTGGAGAGACGTTCGTACATCTAGCACAAAGGGAACGGTTTGCAGGAGAAATTTTTACCCTGTTTTTACTCTATGTTTCCTAGTGCTGGTATGAAGTTCCTGCATTTTTCACTGTAAAGCCGATTTGGATCTAGTCACTCCCCTTAAAAAATTTATGGAGTGGAGTTTGCAACAGAAAAGAAACTTTGTGTTCCAAACCAACTAGGTGGAAGACGGCTTTCACACAAAATTTTCTCTCAGTAATGAACATGTGTAGAGACTTTCGTTCATCTAGCACAAATGAAGGGGTTGCAGAATAAGTTTTATCTTTGGATTCTCAGTCTGTTTCCTAGTGCCGGTTTGATGTTTCTGCAGTTTTCACTGTAAGATTGAGTTGGAGGTAGTACCTACCCATATATATATACGGAATGTAGTTTGCAACTGAAAAGAAATTCTGTGTTCCCAACAATCTAGGTGAATGACGGCTTTCACACACACTTATCTCTCAGAAATGAGCATGTGTCTAGACGTTCGTTCATCTAGCACAAATGGAACGGGATGCAGGAGAAACTTTTACTCTGGTTTCTCAGTCTGTTTCCTAGTGCCGGGTTGAATTTCCTGCAGTTTTCACTGTAAAACCGAGTTGGAGCTTGTACCTCCCCAAAAAATATGAATGTAGTGTAGTTTGTAACTGAAAAGAAACTCTGTGTTCATAAAAATCTAGGTGAAGGACGGCTTTCAAACACACTTATCTCTTTGAACAGATCATGTGGAGTGACTTTCGTTAATACAGCACAAAGTTAAAGGCTTGCAGGAGAAAATTTTGCTCTGGTTTCTCAGTTGGTTTCCTAGTACCTGTTTGAAGTTCCTGCAGATTTTACTGTAAAACCGATTTGGAGCTAGTACATCCCAATATATATATATTGATTCTACATTGCAGCTGAAAAGAATCTTTGTTTTCACAACAAGGAAGATGAAGGATGGCTTTTACACACACTTATCTCTCAGAACTGAGGATGTGGAGAGATGTACATTCATCTAGCACAAGGGAAACTTTTTGCAGGAGAAATTTTTCTCTGGTTTCTCTGTCTGTTTCTTAGTTCCAGTATAAAGTTCCTGCAATTTTCACTGTAAAACCGTGTTGGAGCTAGTCATACCCCTTAAAAAATATATGGAGTGCAGTTTGCAACTGAAAAGAAACTTGTGTTCCCAACATGCTAGTTGAAGGACGGCTTTCACCCAAAATATCTCTCAGAAATGGGCATGTGGAGGGATGTTCGTTCATCTAGCACAAAGGGAACGGGTTGCAGGGGAAACTTTTACTCTGGTTTCACAGTCTTTTTCCTAGTGACAGTTTGAAGTTAATGAAGTTTTCACTGTAAAATAGATTTGGAGATAGTAAATCCCCATAATATATTTATGGAGTTTAGTTTGCAACTGAAAAGAAACATTATTTTCCCAACAAGCTAAGTGAAAGACGGCTTTCACACACACTTATCTCTCAGAACCGAGCATGTGGAGAGACTTTCATTGATCTATCACAATGCGAACGGATTGCGGGTGAAAATTTTACCCTGGTTTCTCAGTCTGTTTCTTAGTGCCGGTATGATGTTCCTGCATTTTTCACTGTAAAACCGAGTTGGATCTAGTACCTCCCATATACTATGTATGGATTGTACTTTGTAACTGAAAATAAACTCTGTGTTCCCAAAAAGTTAAGTGAAAGGCGGCTTTCACACACACATATCTCTCAGAACACAGCATATGGAGAGACATTCGTTCATCTAGCACAAAGGGAACGGGTTGCAGGATAAATTTTTTCTTTGGATTCTCAGTCTGTTTCCTAGTGCCGGTTTGAAGTTCCTGCAGTTTTCACTGTAAAATTGAGTTGGAGTTATTTCCTACCCATATATATGTACGGAATGTAGTTTGCAACTAAAAAGAGACTATGTGATCCCAACAATCTAGGTGAATGACGGCTTTCACACACACTTATCTCTCAGAACTGATCATGTGGAGAGACTTTCTTTCATCTAGCACAAAGGGAAATGGTTGCATTAGAAACTAATTCTCTGGTTTCTCAGTCTGTTTCCTAGTGCTGGTTTAATGTTCCTGCATATTTCAATGTAAAACCGAGTTGGAGCTTGTAACTACACATATAATATGTATGGAGTGTAGTTTGTAACTGAAAAGAAACTCTGTGTTCCCAAAAAGCTAGGTGAAGGACGGCTTTCACACACATATATCTCTCAGAAGCGATCATGTGGAGAGATGTTCGTTCATCTAGCACAATGTGAACGGGTTTCAGGGGAAACTTTTACCCTGGTTTCTCCATCTATTTCCTAGTGCCTGTTTGAAATTCCTGCAGTTTTCACTGTAAAACAGAGTTGGAGCTAGTACCTCCCCATTTAGTATGAATGGAGAGTAGTTAGTAACTGAAAAGAAACTCTGTGTTCATAAAAAGCTAGGTGAAAGACGGCTTACACACACACTTATCTCTCAGTACAGATCATGTGGAGTGACTTTCGTTCATAGAGCACAAAGTTAAAGGCCTGCAGGAAAAATTTTGTTCTGTTTTCTCAGTTGGTTTCCTTGTGCCGGTTTGAATTTACTGCAGATTTCACTGTAAAACGGATTAGGAGCAATATATCCCCATATACATATATATGGATCATACATTGCAACTGAAAAAAATTTTGTTTTCCCCACAAGCTAGTTGAAGGACGGCTTTCACACACACTTATCTCCCAAAACTGAGCATGTGGATATTTGTTCTTTCATCAAGCACAAATGGAACGCGTTGCTGTAGAATCTTTTACTCTGGATTCTCAGTCTGTTTCCTAGATCCGTGTTGAATTTCCTGCAGTTTCCACTGTAAAACAGAGTTGCAGAATGTATCTCCCCATATATATTTATGGGGTGTAGTTTGCAAGTGAAAAGAATCTTTGTGTTCCCAACAAGGAAGTTGAAGGACGGCTTTCACACACACTTATCTCTCAGAACTGAGCATGTGGAGAGACGTTCGTTCATCTAGCACAAAGGGAACGGTTTGCAGGAGAAACTATTTCTGTGGTTTCTCTCTCTTTTTCTTAGTTCCAGTTTAAAGTTCCTGCAATTTTCACTGTTAAACCGAGTTGGAGCTAGTCACTACCCTTATAAAATATATGGAGTGCAGTTTGCAACTGAAAAGAAACTCTGTGTTCCCAACAATCTAGGTGAATGACGGCTTTTACATACACTTATCCCTCAGAAATGAGCATGTGGATAGACTTTCGTTCATCTAGCACAAAGGGAACAGGTTGCAGAGGAAACTTTTACTCCGGTTTCTCAGCATTTTCCCTAGTGCAAGTTTGAAGTTAATGCAGTTTTCACTGTAAAATAGATTGGCAATAGTACCTCCCCATAAAATATATATGGAGTGTAGTTTGCAACTGAAAAGAAACTGTGTTCCCAACAAGCTAGTTGAAGGACGGCTTTCACACACACATATCTCTCAGAACAGATCATGTGGAGAGACGTTCGTTCATCTAGCACAATGCAAACGGGTTTCAGGGGAAACTATTTCCCTGGTTCTCAGTCTATTTCCTAGTGCTGGTTTGAATTTCCTGCAGTTTTCACTGTAAAACCGAGTTGGAGCTAGTACCTCCCCATATAATATGAATGGAGTGTAGTTTGTAACTGAAAAGATACTGTGTTCATAAAAAGCTGTGTGAAGGACAGCTTTCAAACACACTTATCTCTCAGAACGGCGCATGTGGAGACTATATCGTTCTTCAAGCACAAAGGGAAAGGCTTGCAGGAGAAAATTTTACTCTGGTTTCTCAGTCTGTTTCCTAGTGCTGGTTTGAATTTCCTGCAGTTTTCACTGTAAACCCGATTTGGAGCTAATACCTCCCCATATATATATATATGGAGTGGAGTCTGTAACTGAAAAGGATCTTTGTGTTCCAAAAAGCTAATTGAAGGACGGCTTTCACACACACTTATCTCTTAGAAATGAGCATGTTTTTAGACGTTCGTTCATCTAGCACAAAGGGAAAGGTATGCAGAAAAAAAGTTTTACTCCGGTTTCTCAGTCTTTTTCCTAGTGCCTATTGAAGATCCTGCAGTTTTCACTGAAAAATGGATTTGGAGCTGGTACTTCCCCATATATATATATGTGGTGTAGTTTGAAACTAAAAAGACACTTTCTGTTCCCAACAAGCTAGGTGATGGAAGGCTTTCACACAGAGTTATCCCTCAAATTAGCATGTGGCTAGACCTTCGTTCATCTAGCCCAAATGGAACGGTATGCAGAAGAATCTTTTACTCTGGATTCTCAGTCTGTTTTCTAGTGCCGGTTTGAAGTTCCTGCAGTTTTCACTGTAAAACCGAGTTGGAGATAGTACCACCCCATATATATGTACGGAGTGTAATTTGCAACTGAAAAGAAACTTTGTTTTCCCAACAAGCTAGGTGGAGGATGGCTTTCACACACCATTATCTCTAAGAACTGATCATGTGAAGAGACTTTCGTTCATCTAACACAAAGGGAACGGGTTGCATTATAAATTTTACTCTGGTTTCTCAGACTGTTTCCTAGTGCCGGTTTGAAATTCCTGCATTTTTCAGTGTAAAAGCGAGTTGGAGTTTGAACCTCCCCATATATAAGTTTGAAGTGTAATTTGCAACTAAAAAGAATCTCTGTGTTCCCAAGAAGCTAGGTGAAGGATCTCTTTCACACACACTTATCTCTCAGAACTGAGCATGTGGAGAGACCTTCGTACACTTAGAAAAATTGGAACGGTTTTCAGGAGGAATTTTTACTCTGCTTTCTCAGTCTGTTTCCTATTGCCAGTTTGAAGTTCCTGCATTTTTCACTGTAAAACCGTGTTGGAGATAGTACCTCACTTTATATGTGTATGGATTGTAGTTTTCTACTGAAAAGAAACATTGTGTTCCCAACAAGCTAGGTGAAGGACGGCTTTCACACACACTTATCTTTCAGAACTGAGCATGTGGAGAGACGTTCGTTCATCTAGAACAAATGGAACTGGTTGCAGGAGAAACTTTAACTCTGCTTTCTCAGTATGATTCCTAGTGCCGGTTGGAAGTTCCTGCAGTTTTCACTGTAAAACCGAGTTGGTGCTTGTACCTACCCATATATATGCTTGGAGTGCCGTTAGTAACTGAAAAGAATCTTTGTGTTCCCCACAAGCTAGGTGAAGGTCGGCTTTCACTCACACTTATCTCTCAGAACAGAACATTTGGAGAGACGTTCGTTCATCTAACACAAAGTGAACGGTTTGCAGGAGAAACTATTACTCTTGTTTCTCAGTCTGTTTCCTAGTGCTGGGTTGAAATTCCTGCAATTTTAACTGTAAAAATTTGTTGGAGTTATTACCTCCCCATATATATATATGGAGTGTATTTTCAACTGAAAAGAAACTTTGTTTTAAGAACAAGCTTGGTGAAGGACGGCTTTCAAACACACATATAGCTCACAAGTGAGCATGTGGAGAGACGATAATTCATCTTGCAAAAAGGGAACGGGTTGCAGTAGAAAATTTTACTCGAGTCTCTCACTCTGTTTCCTAGGGCCGATATTTAGTTCCTGCAGTTTTCAGTGTAAAATCGAATTGGTTTTAGAACTTACCTATATATATGTATGGATTGTAGTTTGCTCCTGAAAAGAAATTTTGTGTTCCCAATAAGCTAGGTGAAGGACGGCTTTCAAATACACTTAACTCTCAGAACACAGCATGTGGAGAGACGTTCGTTCATTTAGAACAAATGGAACGGGTTGCAAGAGTAACTAATACTTTTGTTTCTCAGTCTGTTTCCTACTGCCAATTTGAAGTTCCTGGAATTTTCTGTGTAAAACAGAGTTGGTGCTAGTAACTACCCATATATATGCATGGAGTGTAGTATGTAACTGAAAAGAATCTTTGTGTTCCCAACAAGCTAGGTGAAGGACAGCTTTCACACACAATTATCTCTCAGAGCAGAACATGTTGAGAGACGTTCATTCATCTTGCACTAAGGGAACGGGTTGCAGGAGAAAATATTACTCTGGTTTCTCATTCTGTTTCCTAGTGCCGGTTTGAAGTTCCTCCAATTTTCACTGTAAAATATATTTGCAACTAGTCCCTCCCTATATATATGTATGGAGTGTAGTTTGCAACTGAAAAGAATCTTTGTATTCCCAACGAGCTAGGTGAAGTTCGGCTTTCACACACATAATCTCTCAGAACAGAATATTTGGAGAGACGTTCGTTCATCTAGCACAGATGGAACGGGTTGCAGGACAAACTTTTACTCTGGTTTTTCAGTCTCTTTCCTAGTGCTGGTTTGAAGATCCAGCAATTATCACTGTAAAAATATTTGGAGCTAGTACCTACCCATATAAATGTATGGAGTGGAGTTTGCAAGTGTAAAGAAACATTGTGTTCCCAACAATCTAGTTGAAGGACGGGTTTCACACATACTTACCTCTCAGAACTGAGCATGTGGGGAGACGTTCATTCATTTAGCACAAAGGGAACGGTTTGCAGGAGAAACTTTTACTCTTGTTTCTCAGTCGTTTTCCTAGTGCCGTTTTGAATTTCCTGCAGTTTTCACTGTAAAACAGTTTTGCACCTAGTCCCTCCCCATATTATAATTATGGAGTGTAGTTGGCAAATGAAAAGAAACTTTGTTTTCCCAACAAGCTATGTGAAAGACGGCTTTCACACACACTTATCTCTCAGAACTGAGCATGTGGAGAGACGTTCGTTCATCTAGCACAAAGTGAACGTGTTGCTGGAGAAACATTTACTCTTGTTTTTCAGTAGGTTTCTTAGTGCCGGTTTGAATTTGTTGCAGTTTTCACTATAAAACGATTTGTAGCAAGTACATCCCCATATATATGAATGGAATTTAGTTTGCAACTGAAAAGAAACTCTGTGTTCCCAACAAGCAAGTTGAAGAATGTCTTTCATATACACATATCTCTCAGACCCTTGCATAAGGAAAGACGTTCGTTCATCTAGCACAAATGGAACGGTTTGCAGGAGAAATTATAATATTTTTTCTCAGTCTGTTTCATAGAGCCGGGTTGAAGTTACTAGAGCTTTCACTGTAAACCCGAGTTGGAGCTTGTACATCCCCATATATATATATGGATTGTAGTTTGCAACTTAAAAGAAACACTGTGTTCCCAACAGGATATGAAGCACGTCTTTCACACACACTTAACACTCAGAACTGTGCATGTGGAGTGATGATCGTTCATCTAGCACAAATGGAACGGGTTGCAGTTGAAACTATTACTCTGTTTTATCAGTCTGTTTCCTAGTTTCGCTATGAGTTTCCTGTAGTTTTCACTGTAAAACAGAGTTGGAGCTAGTACCTACCCATATATATGCATGGAGTGTAGTTTGTAACTGAAAAGAATCTTTCTGTTCCCAACAAGCTAGGGGAAGGACGGCATTCACACACACTTATCTCTCAGAACAGAACATGTGGAGAGACTTTCGTTCATCTAGCACAAATGGAACAGTTTGCAGGATAAACTTTTACTCTGGATTCTCAGTCTCTTTCCTAGTGCCGGTTTTAAGTTCCAGCAATTATCACTGTAAAACCGATTTGGAGCTAGTACTTCCCCATATATATTTATGGAGTGCAGTTGGCAACTGAAATGAAACTCTGAGTTCCCAAAAAGCTAGGTGAAGGACTGCTTTCAGACACAATTATCCCTCAGAAATGAGCATGTGGGTAGACGTTCGTTCATCTAGCACAAAGCGAACGGTATGGAGGAGAAACTTTTACTCTGGTTTCTCAGTCTGTTTCCCTGTGCCGGGTTGAATTCCTGCAGTTTACACTGAAAAACCGAATTGGAGCTAGTACATACCCATATATATTTATGGAGTGTAGTTTGCAACTAAAAAGACACTTTGTGTTCCCAACAAGCTAGGTGAAGGAAGGCTTTCACACACACATGTCTCTCAGAACTGAGCATGTGGACAGACGTTTGTTCATCTAACAAAAAGTGAACGGGTAGCAGGAGAAACTATTCTTCTGGTTTCTCAGTCTGTTTCCTAGTGCCGGGTTGAATTTCCTGCAGTTTCACTCTAAAACCGATTTGGAACTAGTACCACCCCATATATATTTATGGAGTGTAGTTTGCAACTGAAATGGAATTTTGTGTTCCCAACAAGCAGGGTGAAGCACGGCTTTCACACACAGTTATCTCTCAGAACTGAGCATGAGGTGAGACTTTCGTTCATCTAGCAAAAGAGGAACATGTTGCAGGAGAAACTTTTACTCTGGATTTTCAGTCTGTTTCCTAGTGCCTGTTTGAATTTCCTGCAGTTATCACTGTAAACCGAGTTGGAGCTAGTACATACCCATATATATTTATGGAGTCTAGTTTGCAACTGAAAAGAAACTCTGTCTTCCCAACTATCACTTTTAAGGACGGCTTTCATACACACTTATCTCTCAGAACGTACCATGTGGAAAGACGTTCTTTCATCTAGCACAAATGGAACGGTTTGCAGGAGAAACTATTACTCTTGTTTCTCATTCTGTTTCCTAGTGCCGGTATGATGTTCCTGCAATATTCACTGTAAAAGGGATTTGGAGCTATTTCCTCCCCATATATATGTATGGATTGTACTTTGCAACTGAAAAGAAACTTTGTGTTAAGAACAAGCTTGGTGAAAAACGGCTTTCACACACACAATTCTCTCTGAACTGAGCATGTGGAGAGACGTTCACTCATCTTGCACAAAGGGAACGTGTTGCAGGACAAACTTTTACTCTGGTTTCTCAGTATGTTTCCTAGTGACGAGTTGAAATTCCTGCAGTTTTCACAGTAAAACAGATTTGAAGCAAGACCGTCCCTATATAATATGTATGGAGTGTAGTTTGCAACTTAAAAGAAACTTTGTGTTCCCAACAAGATATGTGAAGGACGGCATTCACACACACTTTCTCTCAGAACAGAGCATGTGGAAATTTGTTCGTTCATCAAGCACAAATGGAACACGTTGCAGTAGAAACTTTTACTCTGGATTCTCAGTCTGTTTCCTAGATCCGTGTTGAATTTCCTGCAGTTTTCACTGTAAAACAGAGTTGCAGAATGTATCTCCCCATATATATTTATGGGGTGTAATTTGCAAGTGAAAAGAAACTTTGTGTTCCCAACAAGCAATTTGAAGGACGGCTTTCACACACACTTATCTCTCAGACCTGAGCATGTGGAGAGACATTCGTTCATGTAGCACAAATGGAACGGTTTGCAGGAGAAACTATTTCTGTGGTTTCTCTCTCTTTTTCTTAGTTCCAGTTTAAATTTCCTGCAATTTTCACTGTTAAACCGAGTTGGAGCTAGTCACTCCCCTTATAAAATGTATGGAGTGTAGTTTGCAACTGAAAAGAAACTCTGTGTTCCCAACAATCTAGGTGAATGATGGCTTTTACATACACTTATCCCTCAGAAATGAGCATGTGGATAGACTTTCGTTCATCTAGCACAAAGGGAACAGGTTGCAGAGGAAACTTTTACTCCGGTTTCTCAGCATTTTTCCTAGTGCAAGTTTGAAGTTAATGCAGTTTTCACTGTAAAATAGATTGGTGATAGTACCTCCCCATAAATTATATATGGAGTGTAGTTTGCATCTGAAAGAAACTTTGTGTTCCCAACAAGCTAGGTGAAGGACGGCTTTCACACACACATATCTCTCAGAAATGATCATGTGGAGAGACGTTCGTTCATCTAGCAGAATGCGAACGGTTTTCAGGGGAAACTATTTCCCTGGTTTCTCAGTCTATTTCCTAGTGCTGGTTGAAGTTCCTGCAGTTTTCACTGTAAAACCGAGTTGGAGCTAGTACCTCCCCATATAATATGAATGGAGTGTAGTTAGTAACTGAAAAGATACTGTGTTCATAAAAAGCTAGGTGAAGGACAGCTTTCAAACACACTTATCTCTCAGAACGGCGCATGTGGAGACAATATCTTTCTTCAAGCACAAAGGGAAAGGCTTGCATGAGAAAATTTTACTCTGGTTTCTCATTCTGTTTCCTAGTGCTGGTTTGAATTTCCTGCAGTTTTCACTGTAAACCCGATTTGGAGATAATACCTCTCCATATATATGTATGGAGTGGAATCTGCAACTGAAAAAAAACTTTGTGTTCCAAAAAGCTAATTGAAGGACGGCTTTCACACACACTTATCTCTTAGAAATGAGCATGTTTTTAGACGTTCGTTCATCTAGCACAAAGGGAAAGGTATGCAGAAAAATACTTTTACTCCGGTTTCTCAGTCTTTTTCCTAGTGCCTATTGAAGATCCTGCAGTTTTCACTAAAAATGGATTTGGAGCTGGTACTTCCCCATATATATATATGTGGTGTATTTTGCAACTAAAAAGACACTTTCTGTTCCCAACAAGCTAGGTGATGGAAGGCTTTCACACTCAGTTTTCCCTCAGAAATTAGCATGTGGATAGACCTTAATTCATCTAGCCCAAATGGAACGGTATGCAGAAGAATCTTTTACTCTGGTTTCTCAGTCTGTTTTCTAGTGCCGGTTTGAAGTTCCTGCAGTTTTCACTGTAAAACCGAGTTGGAGCTAGTACCACCCCATATATATGTACGGAGTGTAATTTGCAACTGAAAAGAAACCTTGTTTTCCCAACAAGCTAGGTGGAGGATGGCATTCACACACCATTATCTCTAAGAACTGATCATGTGAAGAGACTTTCGTTCATCTGACACAAAGGGAACGGGTTGCATTATAAAGTTTGACTATGGTTTCTCAGACTGTTTCCTAGTGCCGGTTTGAAATTCCTGCATTTTTCAGTGTAAAAGCGAGTTGGAGTTTGAACCACCCCATATATACGTTTGAAGTGTAATTTGCAACTAAAAAGAATCTCTGTGTTCCCAAGAAGCTAGGTGAAGGATCTCTTTCACACACACTTATCTCTCAGAACTGAGCATGTGGAGAGACCTTCGGACACGTAGGAGAAATGGAACGGGTTTCAGGAGGAATTTTTACTCTGCTTTCTCAGTCTGTTTCCTATTGCCAGTTTGAAGTTCCTGCATTTTTCACTGTAAAACCGTGTTGGAGAATGTACCTCAATTTATATGTGTATGGATTGTAGTTTGCTACTGAAAAGAATCATTGTGTTCCCAACAAGCTAGGTGAAGGACGGCTTTCACACACAATTATCTTTCATAACAGAGCATGTGGAGAGACGTTCGTTCATCTAGAGCAAATGGAAATGGTTGCAGGAGAAACTTTAACTCTGCTTTCTCAGTATGATTCCTAGTGCCGGTTGGAAGTTCCTGCAGTTTTCACTGTAAAACCGAGTTGGTGCTTGTACCTACCCATATATATGCTTGGAGTGCAGTTAGTAACTGAAAAGAATCTTTGTGTTCCCCACAAGCTAGGTGAAGGTCGGCTTTCACTCACACTTATCTCCCTGAACAGAACATTTGGAGAGACTTTCGTTCATCTAACACAAAGTGAACGGTTTGCAGGAGAAACTATTACTTTTGTTTCTCAGTCTGTTTCCTAGTGCTGGGTTGAAATTCCTGCAATTTTAACTGTAAAAAGTTGTTGGAGTTATTACCTCCCCATATATATATATGGAGTGTATTTTCAACTGAAAAGAAACTTTGTTTTAAGAACAAGCTTGTTGAAGGACGGCTTTCAAACACACATATAGCTCACAAGTGAGCATGTGGAGAGACTATAGTTCATCTTGCAAAAAGGGAACGGGTTGCAGTAGAAAATTTTACTCGGGTTTCTTACTCTGTTTCCTAGGGCCGATATTTAGTTCCTGCAGTTTTCAGTGTAAAATCGAATTGGTTTTAGAACTTACCTATATATATGTATGGATTGTAGTTTGCTCCTGAAAAGAAACTTTGTGTTCCCAATAAGCTAGGTGAAGGACGGCTTTCAAATACACTTACCTCTCAGAAAACAGCATGTGGAGAGACGCTCGTTCATTTAGAACAAATGAAACGGGTTGCAAGGGTAACTAATACTTTTGTTTCTCAGTCTGTTTCCTACTGCCTGTTTGAAGTTCCTGGAATTTTCTCTGTAAAAAAGATTTGGTGCTAGTAACTACCCATATATATGCATGGAGTGTAGTATGTAACTGAAAAGAATCTTTGTGTTCCCAACAAGCTAGGTGAAGGACGGCTTTCACACACAATTATCTCTCAGAGCAGAACAGGTTGAGAGACGTTCATTCATCTTGCACTAAGGGAACGGGTTGCAGGAGAAAATATTACTCTGGTTTCTCAGTCTGTTTCCTAGTGCCGGTTTGAAGTTCCTCCAATTTTCACTGTAAAATAGATTTGCAGCTAGTCCCTCCCTATATATATGTATGGAGTGTAGTTTGCAACTGAAAAGAATCTTTGTATTCCCAACGAGCTAGGTGAATTTCGGCTTTCACACACATAATCTCTCAGAACAGAATATGTGGAGAGACGTTCGTTCATCTAGCACAGATGGAACGGGTTGCAGGACAAACTTTTACTCTTGTTTTTCAGTCTCTTTCCTAGTGCTGGTTTGAAGATCCAGCAATTATCACTGTAAAAAGATTTGGAGATAGTACCTCCCCATATAAATGTATGGAGTGGATTTTGCAAGTGAAAAGGAACATTGTGTTCCCAACAATCTAGTTGAAGGACGGGTTTCACACATAATTACCTCTCAGAACTGAGCATGTGGGGAGACATTCATTCATTTAGCACAAAGGGAACGGTTTGCAGGAGAAACTTTTACTCTGGTTTCTCAGTCGTTTTCCTAGTGCCGTTTTGAATTTCCTGCAGTTTTCACTGTAAAACAGATTTGCACCTAGTCCCGCTCCATATTATAATTATGGAGTGTAGTTGGCAAATGAAAAGAAACTTTGTTTTCCCAACAAGCTATGTGAAAGACGGCTTTCACACACACTTATCTCTCAGAACTGAGCATGTGGAGAGACGTTCGTTCATCTAGCACAAAGTGAACGTGTTGCTGGAGAAATATTTACTCTTGTTTCACAGTCGGTTTCTCAGTGCCGGTTTGAAATTGTTGCAGTTTTAACTGTAAAACGATTTGTAGCATGTACATCCCCATATATATGAATGGAATGTAGTTTGCAACTGAAAAGAAACTCTGTGTTCCCAACAAGCAAGTTGAAGTATGTCTTTCATATACACATATCTCTCAGACCCTTGCATAAGGAAAGACGTTCGTTCATCTAGCACAAAGGGAACGGTTTGCAGGAGAAATTATAATATTTTTTCTCAGTCTGTTTCATAGAGCCGGGTTGAAGTTACTAGAGCTTTCACTGTAAACCCGAGTTGGAGCTTGTACATCCCCATATATATATATGGATTGTAGTTGGCATCTTAAAAGAAACACTGTGTTCCCAACCAGATATGAAGCACGTCTTTCACACACACTTAACTCTCAGAACTGTGCATGTGGAGTGACGATCGTTCATCTAGCACAAATGGAACGGGTTGCAGTAGAAACTTTTACTCTGTTTTATCAGTCTGTTTCCTAGTTTCTATATGAGTTTCCTGTAGTTTTCACTGTAAAACAGAGTTGGAGCTAGTACCTACCCATATATATGCATGGAGTGTAGTTTGTAACTGAAAAGAATCTTTCTGTTCCCAACAAGCTAGGGGAAGGACGGCATTCACACACACTTATCTCTCAGAACAGAACATGTGGAGAGACTTTCGTTCATCTAGCACAAATGGAACAGTTTGCCGGATAAACTTTTACTCTGGTTTCTCAGTCTCTTTCCTAGTGCCGGTTTTAAGTTCCAGCAATTATCACTGTAAAACCGATTTGGAGCTAGTACTTCCCCATATATATTTATGGAGTGCAGTTGGCAACTGAAACGAAACTCTGAGTTCCCAAAAAGCTAGGTGAAGGACTGCTTTCAGACACAATTATCCCTCAGAAATGAGCATGTGGGTAGACGTTCGTTCATCTAGCACAAAGGGAAAGATATGCAGGAGAAACTTTTACTCTGGTTTCTCAGTCTGTTTCCTTGTGCCGGGTTGAATTCCTGCAGTTTACACTGAAAAACCGAATTGGAGCTAGTACATACCCATATATATTTATGGAGTTTAGTTTGCAACTAAAAAGACACTTTGTGTTCCCAACAAGCTAGGTGAAGGAAGGCTTTCACACACACATATCTCTCAGAACTGAGCATGTGGAGAGACATTCGTTCATATAGCACAAAGGAAAGGGTTGCAGGAGAAAATTTTACTCCATTTTTTCAGTCGTATTCCTAGTGCCGTTTTGAAGTTCCTGCAGTTTTCGCTGTAAAAACCGAGTTGGAACTTGTACCTCCCCATATATATGTTTGGAGTGAAGTTTGCAACTGAAAAGAATGTTTGTACTCCCAACAAGCTAAGTGAAGGATGTCTTTCACACACAGTTATCTCTCAGAACTGAGCATGTGGACAGACGTTTGTTCATCTAACAAAAATTGAACAGCTAGCAGGAGAAACTATTCTTCTGGTTTCTGAGTCTGTTTCCTAGTGCCGGGTTGAATTTCCTGCAGTTTCACTCTAAAACCGATTTGGAACTAGTACCACCCCATATATATTTATGGATTGTAGTTTGAAACTGAAATGGAATTTTGTGTTCCCAACAAGCTAGGTGAAGCATGGCTTTCACACACAGTTATCTCTCAGAACTGAGCATGAGGTGAGACTTTCGTTCATCTAGCAAAAGGGGAACATGTTGCAGGAGAAACTTTTACTCTAGATTTTCAGTCTGTTTCCTAGTGCCTGTTTGAATTTCCTGCAGTTATCACTGTAAACCGAGTTGGAGCTAGTACATACCCATATATATTTATGGAGTCTAGTTTGCAACTGAAAAGAAACTCTGTCTTCCCAACTATCACTTTTAAGGACGGCTTTCATACACACTTATCTCTCAGAACGTACCATGTGGAAAGACTTTCTTTCATCTAGCACAAATGGAACGGTTTGCAGGAGAAACTGTTACTCTTGTTTCTCATTTGTTTCCTAGTGCCGGTATGAAGTTCCTGCAATTTTCACTGTAAAAGGGAGTTGGAGCTATTTCCTCCCCATATATATGTATGGATTGTATTTTGCAACTGAAAAGAAACTTTGTGTTAAGAACAAGCTTGGTGAAAAACGGCTTTCACACACACAATTCTCTCTGAACTGAGCATGTGGAGAGACTTTCATTCATCTTGCACAAAGGGAACGTGTTGCAGGACAAACTTTTACTCTGGTTTCTCAGTATGTTTCCTAGTGACGATTTGAAGTTCCTGCAGTTTTCACAGTAAAACAGATTTGAAGCAAGACTGTCCCCATATAATATGTATGGAGTGTAGTTTGCAACTTAAAAGAAACTTTGTGTTCCCAACAAGATATGTGAAGGACGGCTTTCACACACACTTTCTCTCAGAACTGAGCATGTGGAGAGACATTCATTCATGTAGCACAAAGGGAACGGGATGCAAGAGAAACTATTGGTATTGTTTCTCAGTCTTTTTCCTAGTGCCGGTTTGATTTTCTTGCAGTTTTCACTGTAAAAACGATTTTGAGCTATTACCTCCCCATATAAATGAATGGAATGTAGTTTGTGACTGAAAAGAATCTTTGTGTTCCCAACAAGCTAGGTGAAGTTCGGCTTTCACACACAATAATCTTTCAGAACTGAGCATGTGGAGATACGTTCATTCATGTAGCCCAAACTTCACGGGTTGCATGAGAAACTTTTACTCTGGTTTCTCAGTCTGTTTCCTAGTGTCGGGTTGAAGTTCCTGCAATTTTCACTGTAAAACCGTGTTGGAGCTAGTTACTCCCCTTATATATGTATGTAGTGTAATTTGCAACTGAAAAGAAACTTTGTTTTAACAACAAGCTAGGTGAAGGAAGGCTTTCACACTCTCTTACCTCTCAGAAATTAGCATTGTGGAGAGACGTTCGTACATCTAGCACAAAGGGAACGGATTGCAGGAGAAATTTTTACCCTGTTTTTACTCTATGTTTCCTAGTGCTGGTATGAAGTTCCTGCATTTTTCACTGTAAAGCCGATTTGGATCTAGTCACTCCCCTTAAAAAATTTATGGAGTGGAGTTTGCAACAGAAAAGAAACTTTGTGTTCCAAACCAACTAGGTGGAAGACGGCTTTCACACAAAATTTTCTCTCAGTAATGAACATGTGTAGAGACTTTCGTTCATCTAGCACAAATGAAGGGGTTGCAGAATAAGTTTTATCTTTGGATTCTCAGTCTGTTTCCTAGTGCCGGTTTGATGTTTCTGCAGTTTTCACTGTAAGATTGAGTTGGAGGTAGTACCTACCCATATATATATATGGAATGTAGTTTGCAACTGAAAAGAAATTCTGTGTTCCCAACAATCTAGGTGAATGACGGCTTTCACACACACTTATCTCTCAGAAATGAGCATGTGTCTAGACGTTCGTTCATCTAGCACAAATGGAACGGGATGCAGGAGAAACTTTTACTCTGGTTTCTCAGTCTGTTTCCTAGTGCCGGGTTGAATTTCCTGCAGTTTTCACTGTAAAACCGAGTTGGAGCTTGTACCTCCCCAAAAAATATGAATGTAGTGTAGTTTGTAACTGAAAAGAAACTCTGTGTTCATAAAAATCTAGGTGAAGGACGGCTTTCAAACACACTTATCTCTTTGAACAGATCATGTGGAGTGACTTTCGTTAATACAGCACAAAGTTAAAGGCTTGCAGGAGAAAATTTTGCTCTGGTTTCTCAGTTGGTTTCCTAGTACCTGTTTGAAGTTCCTGCATATTTCACTGTAAAACCGATTTGGAGCTAGTACATCCCCATATATATATATTGATTCTACATTGCAGCTGAAAAGAATCTTTGTTTTCCCAACAAGGAAGGTGAAGGATGGCTTTTACACACACTTATCTCTCAGAACTGAGGATGTGGAGAGATGTACATTCATCTAGCACAAGGGAAACGTTTTGCAGGAGAAATTTTTCTCTGGTTTCTCTGTCTGTTTCTTAGTTCCAGTATAAAGTTCCTGCAATTTTCACTGTAAAACCGTGTTGGAGCTAGTCACACCCCTTAAAAAATATATGGAGTTTAGTTTGCAACTGAAAAGAAACTTGTGTTCCAAACATGCTATTTGAAGGACGGCTTTCACCCAAAATATCTCTCAGAAATGGGCATGTGGAGGGACGTTCGTTCATCTAGCACAAAGGGAACGGGTTGCAGGGGAAACTTTTACTCTGGTTTCTCAGTCTTTTTCCTAGTGACGGTTTGAAGTTAATGAAGTTTTCACTGTAAAATAGATTTGGAGATAGTAAATCCCCATAATATATTTATGGAGTTTAGTTTGCAACTGAAAAGAAACATTATTTTCCCAACAAGCTAAGTGAAAGACGGCTTTCACACACACTTATCTCTCAGAACCGAGCCTGTGGAGAGACTTTCATTGATCTATCACAATGCGAACGGATTGCAGGTGAAAATTTTACCCTGGTTTCTCAGTCTGTTTCCTAGTGCCGGTTTGATGTTCCTGCATTTTTCACTGTAAAACCGAGTTGGATCTAGAACCTCTCATATGCTATGTATGGATTTTACTTTGTAACTAAAAATAAACTCTGTGTTCCCAAAAAGTTTAGTGAAAGGCGGCTTTCACACACAAATATCTCTCAGAACACAGCATATGGAAAGACATTCGTTCATCTAGCACAAAGGGAAAGGGTTGCAGTATATATTTTTTCTTTGGATTCTCAGTCTTTTTCCTAGCGCCGGTTTGAAGTTCCTGCAGTTTTCACTGTAAAATTGAGTTGGAGTTATTTCCTACCCATATATATGTACGGAATGTAGTTTGCAACTAAAAAGAAACTATGTGTTCCCAACAATCTAGGTGAATGACGGCTTTCACACACAATTATCTCTCAGAACTGATCATGTGGAGAGACTTTCTTTCATCTAGCACAAAGGGAAATGGTTGCATTAGAAACTAATTCTCTGGTTTCTCAGTCTGTTTCCTAGTGCTGGTTTAATGTTCCTGCATATTTCAATGTAAAACCGAGTTGGAGCTAGTACCTACACATATAATATGTATGGAGTGTAGTTTGTAACTGAAAAGAATCTCTGTCTTCCCAAAAAGCTAGGTGAAGTACGGCTTTCACACACATATATCTCTCAGAAGAGATCATGTGGAGAGATGTTCGTTCATCTATCACAATGTGAACGGGTTTCAGGGGAAACTTTTACCCTGGTTTCTCCATCTATTTCCTAGTGCCTGTTTGAAATTCCTGCAGTTTTCACGGTAAAACCGAGTTGGAGCTAGTACCTCCCCATATAATATGAATGGAGAGTAGTTAGTAACTGAAAAGAAACTCTGTGTTCATAAAAAGCTAGGTGAAAGACGGCTTACACACACACTTATCTCTCAGTACAGATCATGTGGAGTGACTTTCGTTCATAGAGCACAAAGTTAAAGGCCTGCAGGAAAAATTTTGTTCTGTTTTCTCAGTTGGTTTCCTTGTGCCAGTTTGAAATTACTGCAGATTTCACTGTAAAACCGATTAGGAGCAATATATCCCCATATATATATATATGGATCGTACATTGCAACTGAAAAAAATTTTGTTTTCCCCACAAGCTAGTTGAAGGACGGCTTTCACACACACTTATCTCTCAAAACTGAGCATGTGGAAATTTGTTCTTTCATCAAGCACAAATGGAACGCGTTGCAGTAGAATCTTTTACTCTGGATTCTCAGTCTGTTTCCTAGATCCGTGTTGAATTTCCTGCAGTTTTCACTGTAAAACAGAGTTGCAGAATGTATCTCCCCATATATATTTATGGGGTGTAGTTTGCAAGTGAAAAGAATCTTTGTGTTCCCAAGAAGGAAGTTGAAGGACGGCTTTCACACACACTTATCTCTCAGAACTGAGCATGTGGAGAGACGTTCATTCATCTAGCACAAAGGGAACGGTTTGCAGGAGAAACTATTTCTGTGGTTTCTCTCTCTTTTTCTTAGTTCCAGTTTAAAGTTCCTGCAATTTTCACTGTTAAACCGAGTTGCAGCTAGTCACTAAACTTATAAAATATATGGAGTGCAGTTTGCAACTGAAAAGAAACTCTGTGTTCCCAACAATCTAGGTGAATGACGGCTTTTACATACACTTATCACTCAGAAATGAGCATGTGGATAGACGTTCGTTCATCTAGCACAAAGGGAACAGGTTGCAGAGGAAACTTTTACTCCAGTTTCTCAGCATTTTCCCTAGTGCAAGTTTGAAGTTAATGCAGTTTTCACTGTAAAATAGATTGGCGATAGTACCTCCCCATAAAATATATATGGAGTGTAGTTTGCAACTGAAAAGAAACTGTGTTCCCAACAAGCTAGTTGAAGGACGCCTTTCACACACACATATCTCTCAGAACAGATCATGTGGAGAGACGTTCGTTCATCTAGCACAATGTGAACGGGTTTCAGGGGAAACTATTTCCCTGGTTTCTCAGCCTATTTCCTAGTGCTGGTTTGAATTTCCTGCAGTTTTCACTGTAAAACCGAGTTGGAGCTAGTACCTCCCCATATAATATGAATGGAGTGTAGTTAGTAACAGAAAAGATACTGTGTTCATAAAAAGCTAGGTGAAGGACAGCTTTCAAACACACTTATCTCTCAGAACGGCGCATGTGGAGACTATATCGTTCTTCAAGCACAAAGGGAAAGGCTTGCAGGAGAAAATTTTACTCTGGTTTCTCAGTCTGTTTACTAGTGCAGGTTTGAATTTCCTGCAGTTTTCACTGTAAACCCGATTTGGAGCTAATACCTCCCCATATATATATATGGAGTGGAGTCTGTAACTGAAAAGAATCTTTGTGTTCCAAAAAGCTAATTGAAGGACGGCTTTCACACACACTTATCTCTTAGAAATGAGCATGTTTTTAGACGTTCGTTCATCTAGCACAAAGGGAAAGGTATGCAGAAAAAAAGTTTTACACCGGTTTCTCAGTCTTTTTCCTAGTGCCTATTGAAGATCCTGCAGTTTTCACTGAAAAATGGATTTGGAGCTGGTACTTCCCCATATATATATATGTGGTGTAGTTTGCAACTAAAAAGACACTTTCTGTTCCCAACAAGCTAGGTGATGGAAGGCTTTCACACACAGTTATCCCTCAGAAATTAGCATGTGGATAGACCTTCGTTCATCTAGCCCAAATGGAACGGTATTCAGAAGAATCTTTTACTCTGGTTTCTCAGTCTGTTTTCTAGTGCCGGTTTGAAGTTCCTGCAGTTTTCACTGTAAAACCGAGTTGGAGCTAGTACCACCCCATATATATGTACGGAGTGTAATTTGCAACTGAAAAGAAACTTTGTTTTCAAAACAAGCTAGGTGGAGGATGGCTTCACACACCATTATCTCTAAGAACTGATCATGTGAAGAGACTTTCTTTCATCTAACACAAAGGGAACGGGTTGCATTATAAATTTTACTCTGGTTTCTCAGACTGTTTCCTAGTGCCGGTTTGAAATTCCTGCATTTTTCAGTGTAAAAGCGAGTTGGAGTTTGAACCTCCCCATATATAAGTTTGAAGTGTAATTTGCAACTAAAAAGAATCTCTGTGTTCCCAAGAAGCTAGGTGAAGGATCTCTTTCACACACACTTATCTCTCAGAACTGAGCATGTGGAGGGACCTTCGTACACTTAGAAAAATTGGAACGGTTTTCAGGAGGAATTTTTACTCTGCTTTCTCAGTATGTTTCCTATTGCCAGTTTGAAGTTCCTGCATTTTTCACTGTAAAACCGTGTTGGAGATAGTACCTCACTTTATATGTGTATGGATTGTAGTTTTCTACTGAAAAGAAACATTGTGTTCCCAACAAGCTAGGTGAAGGACGGCTTTCACACACACTTATCTTTCAGAACTGAGCATGTGGAGAGACGTTCGTTCATCTAGAACAAATGGAACTGGTTGCAGGAGAAACTTTAACTCTGCTTTCTCAGTATGATTCCTAGTGCCGGTTGGAAGTTCCTGCAGTTTTCACTGTAAAACCGAGTTGGTGCTTGTACCTACCCATATATATGCTTGGAGTGCAGTTAGTAACTGAAAAGAATCTTTGTGTTCCCCACAAGCTAGGTGAAGGACGGCTTTCACTCACACTTATCTCTCAGAACAGAACATTTGGAGAGACGTTCGTTCATCTAACACAAAGTGAACGGTTTGCAGGAGAAACTATTACTCTTGTATCTCAGTCTGTTTCCTAGTGCTGGGTTGAAATTCCTGCAATTTTAACTGTAAAAATTTGTTGGAGTTATTACCTCCCCATATATATATATATGGAGTGTATTTTCAACTGAAAAGAAACTTTGTTTTAAGAACAAGCTTGGTGAAGGACGGCTTTCAAACACATATATAGCTCACAAGTGAGCATGTGGAGAGACGATAATTCATCTTGCAAAAAGGGAACGGGTTGCTGTAGAAAATTTTACTCGGGTTTCTCACTCTGTTTCCTAGGGCCGATATTTAGTTCCTGCAGTTTTCAGTGTAAAATCGAATTGGTTTTAGAACTTACATATATATATATGTATGGATTGTAGTTTGCTACTGAAAAGAAACTTTGTGTTCCCAATAAGCTAGGTGAAGGACGGCTTTCAAATACACTTAACTCTCAGAACACAGCATGTGGAGAGACGTTCGTTCATTTAGAACAAATAGAACGGGTTGCAAGAGTAACTAATACTTTTGTTTCTCAGTCTGTTTCCTACTGCCAATATGAAGTTCCTGGAATTTTCTGTGTAAAACAGAGTTGGTGCTAGTAACTACCCATATATATGCATGGAGTGTAGTATGTAACTGAAAAGAATCTTTGTGTTCCCAACAAGCTAGGTGAAGGACAGCTTTCACACACAATTATCTCTCAGAGCAGAACATGTTGAGAGACGTTCATTCATCTTGCACTAAGGGAACGGGTTGCAGGAGAAAATATTACTCTGGTTTCTCATTGTGTTTCCTAGTGCCGGTTTGAAGTTCCTCCAATTTTCACTGTAAAATAGATTTGCAACTAGTCCCTCCGTATATATATGTATGGAGTGTAGTTTGCAACTGAAAAGAATCTTGGTATTCCCAACGAGCTAGGTGAATTTCGGCTTTCACACACATAATCTCTCAGAACAGAATATTTGGAGAGACGTTCGTTCATCTAGCACAGATGGAACGGGTTGCAGGACAAACTTTTACTCTGGTTTTTCAGTCTCTTTCCTAGTGCTGGTTTGAAGATCCAGCAATTATCACTGTAAAAATATTTGGAGCTAGTACCTCCCCATATAAATGTATGGAGTGGAGTTTGCAAGTGAAAAGGAACATTGTGTTCCCAACAATCTAGTTGAAGGACGGGTTTCACACATACTTACCTCTCAGAACTGAGCATGTGGGGAGACGTTCATTCATTTAGCACAAAGGGAACGGTTTGCAGGAGAAACTTTTACTCTTGTTTCTCAGTCGTTTTCCTAGTGCCGTTTTGAATTTCCTGCATTTTTCACTGTAAAACAGTTTTGCACCTAGTCCCTCCCCATATTATAATTATGGAGTGTAGTTGGCAAATGAAAAGAAACTTTGTTTTCCCAACAAGCTATGTGAAAGACGGCTTTCACACACACTTTTCTCTCAGAACTGAGCATGTGGAGAGACGTTCGTTCATCTAGCACAAAGTGAACGTGTTGCTGGAGAAACATTTACTCTTGTTTCTCAGTCGGTTTCTTAGTGCCGGTTTGAATTTGTTGCAGTTTTCACTGTAAAACGATTTGTAGCAAGTACATCCCCATATATATGAATGGAATTTAGTTTGCAACTGAAAAGAAACTCTGTGTTCCCAACAATCAGGTTGAAGAATGTCTTTCATATACACATATCTCTCAGACCCTTGCATAAGGAAAGACGTTCGTTCATCTAGCACAAAGGGAACGGTTTGCAGGAGAAATTATAATATTTTTTCTCAGTCTGTTTCATAGAGCCGGGTTGAACTTACTACAGTTTTCACTGTAAACCCGAGTTGGAGCTTGTACATCCCCATATATATATATGGATTGTAGTTGGCAACTTAAAAGAAACACTGTGTTCCCAACAAGATATGAAGCACGTCTTTCACACACACTTAACTCTCAGAACTGTGCATGTGGAGTGACGATCGTTCATCTAGCACAAATGGAACGGGTTGCAGTAGAAACTATTACTCTGTTTTATCAGTCTGTTTCCTAGTTTCGGTATGAGTTTCCTGTAGTTTTCACTGTAAAACAGAGTTGGAGGTAGTACCTACCCATATATATGCATGGAGTGTAGTTTGTAACTGAAAAGAATCTTTCTGTTCCCAACAAGCTAGGGGAAGGACGGCATTCACACACACTTATCTCTCAGAACAGAACATGTGGAGAGACTTTCGTTCATCTAGCACAAATGGAACAGTTTGCCGGATAAACTTTTACTCTGGTTTCTCTGTCTCTTTCCTAGTGCCGGTTTTAAGTTCCAGCAATTATCACTGTAAAACCGATTTGGAGCTAGTACTTCCCCATATATATTTATGGAGTGCAGTTGGCAACTGAAACAAAACTCTGAGTTCCCAAAAATCTAGGTGAAGGACTGCTTTCAGACACACTTATCCCTCAGAAATGAGCATGTGGGTAGACGTTCGTTCATCTGGCACAAAGGGAACGGTATGCAGGAGAAACTTTTACTCTGCTTTCTCAGTCTGTTTCCTTGTGCCGGGTTGAATTCCTGCAGTTTACACTGAAAAACCGAATTGGAGCTAGTACATACCCATATATATTTATGGAGTGTAGTTTGCAACTAAAAAGACACTTTGTGTTCCCAACAAGCTAGGTGAAGGAAGGCTTTCACACACACATATCTCTCAGAACTGAGCATGTGGAGAGACATTCGTTCATATAGCACAAAGGAAAGGGTTGCAGGAGTAAATTTTACTCCATTTTTTCAGTCGTATTCCTAGTGCCGTTTTGAAGTTCCTGCAGTTTTCGCTGTAAAAACCGAGTTGGAACTTGTACCTCCCCATATATATGTTTGGAGTGAAGTTTGCAACTGAAAAGAATGTTTGTACTCCCAACAAGCTAAGTGAAGGACGTCTTTCACACACAGTTATCTCTCAGAACTGAGCATGTGGACAGACATTTGTTCATCTAACAAAAATTGAACGGGTAGCAGGAGAAACTATTCTGGTTTCTCAGTCTGTTTCCTAGTGCCGGGTTGAATTTCCTGCAGTTTCACTCTAAAACCGATTTGGAACTAGTACCACCCCATATATATTTATGGAGTGTAGTTTGCAACTGAAATGGAATTTTGTGTTCCCAACAAGCTAGTTGAAGCACGGCTTTCACACACAGTTATCTCTCAGAACTGAGCATGAGGTGAGACTTTCGTTCATCTAGCAAAAGTGGAACATGTTGCAGGAGAAACTTTTACTCTGGATTTACAGTCTGTTTCCTAGTGCCTGTTTGAATTTCCTGCAGTTATCACTGTAAACCGAGTTGGAGCTAGTACATACCCATATATATTAATGGAGTCTAGTTTGCAACTGAAAAGAAACTCTGTCTTCCCAACTATCACTTTTAAGGACGGCTTTCATACACACTTATCTCTCAGAACTTACCATGTGGATAGACGTTCTTTCATCTAGCACAAATGGAACGGTTTGCAGGAGAAACTATTACTCTTGATTCTCATTCTGTTTCCTAGTGCCGGTATGAAGTTCCTGCAATTTTCACTGTAAAAGGGAGTTGGAGCTATTTCCTCCCCATATATATGTATGAACTGTAGTTTGCAACTGAAAAGAAACTTTGTGTTAGGAACAAGCTTGGTGAAAAATGGCTTTCACACACACAATTCTCTCTGAACTGAGCATGTGGGGAGAAGTTCATTCATCTTGCACAAAGGGAACGTGTTGCAGGACAAACTTTTACTCTGGTTTCTCAGTATGTTTCCTAGTGACGATTTGAAGTTCCTGCAGTTTTCACAGTAAAACAGATTTGAAGCAAGACCGTCCCCATATAATATGTATGGAGTGTAGTTTGCAACTTAAAATTAACTTTGTGTTCCCAACAAAGTATGTGAAGGACGGCTTTCACACACACTTTCTCTCAGAACTGAGCATGTGGAGAGACATTCATTCATGTAGCACAAAGGGAACGGGATGCATGAGAAATTATTGGTATTGTTTCTCAGTCTTTTTCCTAGTGCCGGTTTGATTTTCTTGCAGTTTTCACTGTAAAAACGATTTTGAGCTATTACCTCCCCATATAAATGAATGGAATGTAGTTTGTGACTGAAAAGAATCTTTGTGTTCCCAACAAGCTAGGTGAAGTTCGGCTTTCACACACAATAATCTTTCAGAACTGAGCATGTCTAGATACATTCATTCATGTAGCGCAAACTTCATGGGTTGCATGAGAAACTTTTACTCTGGTTTCTCAGTCTGTTTCCTAGTGTTGGGTTGAAGTTCCTGCAATTTTCACTGTAAAACCGAGTTGGAGCTAGTTACTCCCCTTATATGTGTATGTAGTGTAATTTGCAACTGAAAAGAAACTTTGTTTTAACAACAAGCTAGGTGAAGGAAGGCTTTCACACTCTCTTACCTCTCAGAAATTAGCATTGTGGAGAGACGTTCGTACATCTAGCACAAAGGGAATGGTTTGCAGGAGAAATTTTTACCCTGTTTTTACTCTATGTTTCCTAGTGCTGGTATGAAGTTCCTGCATTTTTCACTGTAAAGCCGATTTGAAGCTAGTCACTCCCCTTAAAAAATTTATGGAGTGGAGTTTGCAACAGAAAAGAAACTTTGTGTTCCAAACCAACTAGGTGGAAGACGGCTTTCACACAAAATTTTCTCTCAGTAATGAACATGTGTAGAGACTTTCGTTCATCTAGCACAAATGAATGGGTTGCAGGATAAGTTCTATCTTTGGATTCTCAGTCTGTTTCCTAGTGCCGGTTTGATGTTTCTGCAGTTTTCACTGTAAAATTGAGTTGGAGTTAGTACCTACCCATATATATATACGGAATGTAGTTTGCAACTGAAAAGAAATTCTGTGTTCACAACAATCTAGGTGAATGACGGCTTTCACACACACTTATCTCTCAGAAATGAGCATGTGTCTAGACGTTCGTTCATCTAGCACAAATGGAACGGGATGCAGGAGAAACTTTTACTCTGGTATCTCAGTCTGTTTCCTAGTGCCGGGTTGAATTTCCTGCAGTTTTCAGTGTAAAACCGAGTTGGAGCTTGTACCTCCCCAAAAAATATGAATGTAGTGTAGTTTGTAACTGAAAAGAAACTCTGTGTTCATAAAAATCTAGGTGAAAGACGGCTTTCAAACACACTTATCTCTTTGAACAGATCATGTGGAGTGACTTTCGTTAATACAGCACAAAATTAAAGACTTGCAGGGGAAAATTTTGCTATGGTTTCTCAGTTGGTTTCCTAGTACCTGTTTGAAGTTCCTGCAGATTTCACTGTAAAACCGATTTGGAGCTAGTACATCCCCTTATATATATATTGATTCTACTTTTCAACTGAAAAGAATCTTTGTTTTCCCAACAAGGAAGGTGAAGAATGGCTTTTACACACACTTATCTCTCAGAACTGAGGATGTGGAGAGATGTACATTCATCTAGCACAAGGGAAACCTTTTGCAAGAGAAACTTTTTCTCTGGTTTCTCTGTCTGTTTCTTAGTTCCAGTATAAAGTTCCTGCAATTTTCACTGTAAAACCATATTGGAGCTAGTCACACCCCTTAAAAAATATATGGAGTGTAGTTTGCAACTGAAAAGAAACTTGTGTTCCCAACATGCTAGTTGAAGGACAGCTTTCACACAAAATATCTCTCAGAAATGGGCATGTGGAGGGAAGTTCGTTCATCTAGCACAAAGGGAACGGGTTGCAGGAGAAACTTTTACTCTGGTTTCTCAGTCTGTTTACTAGTGCCGGTATGAAGATAATGCAGTTTTCACTGTAAAATAGATTTGGAGATAGTAAATCCCCATAATATATTTATGGAGTTTAGTTTGCAACTGAAAAGAAACATTATTTTCCCAACAAGCTAAGTGAAAGACGGCTTTCACACACACTTATCTCTCAGAACCGAGCCTGTGGAGAGACATTCATTGATCTATCACAATGCGAACGGATTGCAGGTGAAAATTTTACCCTGGTTTCTCAGTCTGTTTCCTAGTGCCGGTTTGATGTTCCTGCATTTTTCACTGTAAAACCGAGTTGGATCTAGAACCTCTCATATGCTATGTATGGATTTTACTTTGTAACTGAAAATAAACTCTGTGTTCCCAAAAAGTTTAGTGAAAGGCGGCTTTCACACACACATATCTCTCAGAACACAGCATATGGAAAGACATTCGTTCATCTAGCACAAAGGGAAAGGGTTGCAGTATATATTTTTTCTTTGGATTCTCAGTCTTTTTCCTAGCGCCGGTTTGAAGTTCCTGCAGTTTTCACTGTAAAATTGAGTTGGAGTTATTTCCTACCCATATATATGTACGGAATGTAGTTTGCAACTAAAAAGAAACTATGTGTTCCCAACAATCTAGGTGAATGACGGCTTTCACACACAATTATCTCTCAGAACTGATCATGTGGAGAGACTTTCTTTCATCTAGCACAAAGGGAAATGGTTGCATTAGAAACTAATTCTCTGGTTTCTCAGTCTGTTTCCTAGTGCTGGTTTAATGTTCCTGCATATTTCAATGTAAAACCGAGTTGGAGCTAGTACCTACACATATAATATGTATGGAGTGTAGTTTGTAACTGAAAAGAATCTCTGTCTTCCCAAAAAGCTAGGTGAAGTACGGCTTTCACACACATATATCTCTCAGAAGAGATCATGTGGAGAGATGTTCGTTCATCTATCACAATGTGAACGGGTTTCAGGGGAAACTTTTACCCTGGTTTCTCCATCTATTTCCTAGTGCCTGTTTGAAATTCCTGCAGTTTTCACGGTAAAACCGAGTTGGAGCTAGTACCTCCCCATATAATATGAATGGAGAGTAGTTAGTAACTGAAAAGAAACTCTGTGTTCATAAAAAGCTAGGTGAAAGACGGCTTACACACACACTTATCTCTCAGTACAGATCATGTGGAGTGACTTTCGTTCATAGAGCACAAAGTTAAAGGCCTGCAGGAAAAATTTTGTTCTGTTTTCTCAGTTGGTTTCCTTGTGCCAGTTTGAAATTACTGCAGATTTCACTGTAAAACCGATTAGGAGCAATATATCCCCATATATATATATATGGATCGTACATTGCAACTGAAAAAAATTTTGTTTTCCCCACAAGCTAGTTGAAAGACGGCTTTCACACACACTTATCTCTCAAAACTGAGCATGTGGAAATTTGTTCTTTCATCAAGCACAAATGGAATGCGTTGCAGTAGAATCTTTTACTCTGGATTCTCAGTCTGTTTCCTAGATCCGTGTTGAATTTCCTGCAGTTTTCACTGTAAAACAGAGTTGCAGAATGTATCTCCCCATATATATTTATGGGGTGTAGTTTGCAAGTGAAAAGAATCTTTGTGTTCCCAAGAAGGAAGTTGAAGGACGGCTTTCACACACACTTATCTCTCAGAACTGAGCATGTGGAGAGACGTTCATTCATCTAGCACAAAGGGAACGGTTTGCAGGAGAAACTATTTCTGTGGTTTCTCTCTCTTTTTCTTAGTTCCAGTTTAAAGTTCCTGCAATTTTCACTGTTAAACCGAGTTGGAGCTAGTCACTAAACTTATAAAATATATGGAGTGCAGTTTGCAACTGAAAAGAAACTCTGTGTTCCCAACAATCTAGGTGAATGACGGCTTTTACATACACTTATCACTCAGAAATGAGCATGTGGATAGACGTTCGTTCATCTAGCACAAAGGGAACAGGTTGCAGAGGAAACTTTTACTCCAGTTTCTCAGCATTTTCCCTAGTGCAAGTTTGAAGTTAATGCAGTTTTCACTGTAAAATAGATTGGCGATAGTACCTCCCCATAAAATATATATGGAGTGTAGTTTGCAACTGAAAAGAAACTGTGTTCCCAACAAGCTAGTTGAAGGACGCCTTTCACACACACATATCTCTCAGAACAGATCATGTGGAGAGACGTTCGTTCATCTAGCACAATGTGAACGGGTTTCAGGGGAAACTATTTCCCTGGTTTCTCAGTCTATTTCCTAGTGCTGGTTTGAATTTCCTGCAGTTTTCACTGTAAAACCGAGTTGGAGCTAGTACCTCCCCATATAATATGAATGGAGTGTAGTTAGTAACAGAAAAGATACTGTGTTCATAAAAAGCTAGGTGAAGGACAGCTTTCAAACACACTTATCTCTCAGAACGGCGCATATGGAGACTATATCGTTCTTCAAGCACAAAGGGAAAGGCTTGCAGGAGAAAATTTTACTCTGGTTTCTCAGTCTGTTTACTAGTGCTGGTTTGAATTTCCTGCAGTTTTCACTGTAAACCCGATTTGGAGCTAATACCTCCCCATATATATATATGGAGTGGAGTCTGTAACTGAAAAGAATCTTTGTGTTCCAAAAAGCTAATTGAAGGACGGCTTTCACACACACTTATCTCTTAGAAATGAGCATGTTTTTAGACGTTCGTTCATCTAGCACAAAGGGAAAGGTATGCAGAAAAAAAGTTTTACACCGGTTTCTCAGTCCTTTTCCTAGTGCCTATTGAAGATCCTGCAGTTTTCACTGAAAAATGGATTTGGAGCTGGTACTTCCCCATATATATATATGTGGTGTAGTTTGCAACTAAAAAGACACTTTCTGTTCCCAACAAGCTAGGTGATGGAAGGCTTTCACACACAGTTATCCCTCAGAAATTAGCATGTGGATAGACCTTCGTTCATCTAGCCCAAATGGAACGGTATGCAGAAGAATCTTTTACTCTGGTTTCTCAGTCTGTTTTCTAGTGCCGGTTTGAAGTTCCTGCAGTTTTCACTGTAAAACCGAGTTGGAGCTAGTACCACCCCATATATATGTATGGAGTGTAATTTGCAACTGAAAAGAAACTTTGTTTTCAAAACAAGCTAGGTGGAGGATGGCTTCACACACCATTATCTCTAAGAACTGATCATGTGAAGAGACTTTCGTTCATCTAACACAAAGGGAACGGGTTGCATTATAAATTTTACTCTGGTTTCTCAGACTGTTTCCTAGTGCTGGTTTGAAATTCCTGCATTTTTCAGTGTAAAAGCGAGTTGGAGTTTGAACCTCCCCATATATAAGTTTGAAGTGTAATTTGCAACTAAAAAGAATCTCTGTGTTCCCAAGAAGCTAGGTGAAGGATCTCTTTCACACAACTTATCTCTCAGAACTGAGCATGTGGAGGGACCTTCGTACACTTAGAAAAATTGGAACGGGTTTCAGGAGGAATTTTTACTCTGCTTTCTCAGTATGTTTCCTATTGCCAGTTTGAAGTTCCTGCATTTTTCACTGTAAAACCGTGTTGGAGATAGTACCTCACTTTATATGTGTATGGATTGTAGTTTTCTACTGAAAAGAACATTGTGTTCCCAACAAGCTAGGTGAAGGACGGCTTTCACACACACTTATCTTTCAGAACTGAGCATGTGGAGAGACGTTCGTTCATCTAGAACAAATGGAACTGGTTGCAGGAGAAACTTTAACTCTGCTTTCTCAGTATGATTCCTAGTGCCGGTTGGAAGTTCCTGCAGTTTTCACTGTAAAACCGAGTTGGTGCTTGTACCTACCCATATATATGCTTGGAGTGCAGTTAGTAACTGAAAAGAATCTTTGTGTTCCCCACAAGCTAGGTGAAGGACGGCTTTCACTCACACTTATCTCTCAGAACAGAACATTTGGAGAGACGTTCGTTCATCTAACACAAAGTGAACGGTTTGCAGGAGAAACTATTACTCTTGTATCTCAGTCTGTTTCCTAGTGCTGGGTTGAAATTCCTGCAATTTTAACTGTAAAAATTTGTTGGAGTTATTACCTCCCCATATATATATATGGAGTGTATTTTCAACTGAAAAGAAACTTTGTTTTAAGAACAAGCTTGGTGAAGGACGGCTTTCAAACACATATATAGCTCACAAGTGAGCATGTGGAGAGACGATAATTCATCTTGCAAAAAGGGAACGGGTTGCTGTAGAAAATTTTACTCGGGTTTCTCACTCTGTTTCCTAGGGCCGATATTTAGTTCCTGCAGTTTTCAGTGTAAAATCGAATTGGTTTTAGAACTTACATATATATATATGTATGGATTGTAGTTTGCTACTGAAAAGAAACTTTGTGTTCCCAATAAGCTAGGTGAAGGACGGCTTTCAAATACACTTAACTCTCAGAACACAGCATGTGGAGAGACGTTCGTTCATTTAGAACAAATGGAACGGGTTGCAAGAGTAACTAATACTTTTGTTTCTCAGTCTGTTTCCTACTGCCAATTTGAAGTTCCTGGAATTTTCTGTGTAAAACAGAGTTGGTGCTAGTAACTACCCATATATATGCATGGAGTGTAGTATGTAACTGAAAAGAATCTTTGTGTTCCCAACAAGCTAGGTGAAGGACAGCTTTCACACACAATTATCTCTCAGAGCAGAACATGTTGAGAGACGTTCATTCATCTTGCACTAAGGGAACGGGTTGCAGGAGAAAATATTACTCTGGTTTCTCATTGTGTTTCCTAGTGCCGGTTTGAAGTTCCTCCAATTTTAACTGTAAAATAGATTTGCAACTAGTCCCTCCGTATATATATGTATGGAGTGTAGTTTGCAACTGAAAAGAATCTTTGTATTCCCAACGAGCTAGGTGAATTTCGGCTTTCACACACATAATCTCTCAGAACAGAATATTTGGAGAGACGTTCGTTCATCTAGCACAGATGGAACGGGTTGCAGGACAAACTTTTACTCTGGTTTTTCAGTCTCTTTCCTAGTGCTGGTTTGAAGATCCAGCAATTATCATTGTAAAAATATTTGGAGCTAGTACCTCCCCATATAAATGTATGGAGTGGAGTTTGCAAGTGAAAAGGAACATTGTGTTCCCAACAATCTAGTTGAAGGACGGGTTTCACACATACTTACCTCTCAGAACTGAGCATGTGGGGAGACGTTCATTCATTTAGCACAAAGGGAACGGTTTGCAGGAGAAACTATTACTCTTGTTTCTCAGTCGTTTTCCTAGTGCCGTTTTGAATTTCCTGCATTTTTCACTGTAAAACAGTTTTGCACCTAGTCCCTCCCCATATTATAATTATGGAGTGTAGTTGGCAAATGAAAAGAAACTTTGTTTTCCCAACAAGCTATGTGAAAGACGGCTTTCACACACACTTTTCTCTCAGAACTGAGCGTGTGGAGAGACGTTCGTTCATCTAGCACAAAGTGAACGTGTTGCTGGAGAAATATTTACTCTTGTTTCTCAGTCGGTTTCTTAGTGCCGGTTTGAATTTGTTGCAGTTTTCACTGTAAAACGATTTGTAGCAAGTACATCCCCATATATATGAATGGAATTTAGTTTGCAACTGAAAAGAAACTCTGTGTTCCCAACAATCAGGTTGAAGAATGTCTTTCATATACACATATCTCTCAGACCCTTGCATAAGGAAAGACGTTCGTTCATCTAGCACAAAGGGAACGGTTTGCAGGAGAAATTATAATATTTTTTCTCAGTCTGTTTCATAGAGCCGGGTTGAACTTACTACAGTTTTCACTGTAAACCCGAGTTGGAGCTTGTACATCCCCATATATATATATGGATTGTAGTTGGCAACTTAAAAGAAACACTGTGTTCCCAACAAGATATGAAGCACGTCTTTCACACACACTTAACTCTCAGAACTGTGCATGTGGAGTGACGTTCGTTCATCTAGCACAAAGGGAACGGTATGCAGGAGAAACTTTTACTCTGCTTTCTCAGTCTGTTTCCTTGTGCCGTGTTGAATTCCTGCAGTTTACACTGAAAAACCGAATTGGAGCTAGTACATACCCATATATATTTATGGAGTGTAGTTTGCAACTAAAAAGACACTTTGTGTTCCCAACAAGCTAGGTGAAGGAAGGCTTTCACACACACATATCTCTCAGAACTGAGCATGTGGAGAGACATTCGTTCATATAGCACAAAGGAAAGGGTTGCAGGAGTAAATTTTACTCCATTTTTTCAGTCGTATTCCTAGTGCCGTGTTTGAAGTTCCTGCAGTTTTCGCTGTAAAAACCGAGTTGGAACTTGTACCTCCCCATATATATGTTTGGAGTGAAGTTTGCAACTGAAAAGAATGTTTGTACTCCCAACAAGCTAAGTGAAGGGCGTCTTTCACACACAGTTATCTCTCAGAACTGAGCATGTGGACAGACGTTTGTTCATCTAACAAAAAGTGAACGGGTAGCAGGAGAAACTATTCTGGTTTCTCAGTCTGTTTCCTAGTGCCGGGTTGAATTTCCTGCAGTTTCACTCTAAAACCGATTTGGAACTAGTACCACCCCATATATATTTATGGAGTGTAGTTTGCAACTGAAATGGAATTTTGTGTTCCCAACAAGCTAGTTGAAGCACGGCTTTCACACACAGTTATCTCTCAGAACTGAGCATGAGGTGAGACTTTCGTTCATCTAGCAAAAGAGGAACATGTTGCAGGAGAAACTTTTACTCTGGATTTACAGTCTGTTTCCTAGTGCCTGTTTGAATTTCCTGCAGTTATCACTGTAAACCGAGTTGGAGCTAGTACATACCCATATATATTAATGGAGTCTAGTTTGCAACTGAAAAGAAACTCTGTCTTCCCAACTATCACTTTTAAGGACGGCTTTCATACACACTTATCTCTCAGAACTTACCATGTGGAAAGACGTTCTTTCATCTAGCACAAATGGAACGGTTTGCAGGAGAAACTATTACTCTTGATTCTCATTCTGTTTCCTAGTGCCGGTATGAAGTTCCTGCAATTTTCACTGTAAAAGGGAGTTGGAGCTATTTCCTCCCCATATATATGTATGAACTGTAGTTTGCAACTGAAAAGAAACTTTGTGTTAAGAACAAGCTTGGTGAAAAATGGCTTTCACACACACAATTCTCTCTGAACTGAGCATGTGGGGAGAAGTTCATTCATCTTGCACAAAGGGAACGTGTTGCAGGACAAACTTTTACTCTGGTTTCTCAGTATGTTTCCTAGTGACGATTTGAAGTTCCTGCAGTTTTCACAGTAAAACAGATTTGAAGCAAGACCGTCCCCATATAATATGTATGGAGTGTAGTTTGCAACTTAAAATTAACTTTGTGTTCCCAACAAAGTATGTGAAGGACGGCTTTCACACACACTTTCTCTCAGAACTGAGCATGTGGAGAGACATTCATTCATGTAGCACAAAGGGAACGGGATGCATGAGAAATTATTGGTATTGTTTCTCAGTCTTTTTCCTAGTGCCGGTTTGATTTTCTTGCAGTTTTCACTGTAAAAACGATTTTGAGCTATTACCTCCCCATATAAATGAATGGAATGTAGTTTGTGACTGAAAAGAATCTTTGTGTTCTCAACAAGCTAGGTGAAGTTCAGCTTTCACACACAATAATCTTTCAGAACTGAGCATGTGGAGATACATTCATTCATGTAGCGCAAACTTCACGGGTTGCATGAGAAACTTTTACTCTGGTTTCTCAGTCTGTTTCCTAGTGTTGGGTTGAAGTTCCTGCAATTTTCACTGTAAAACCGAGTTGGAGCTAGTTACTCCCCTTATATGTGTATGTAGTGTAATTTGCAACTGAAAAGAAACTTTGTTTTAACAACAAGCTAGGTGAAGGAAGGCTTTCACACTCTCTTACCTCTCAGAAATTAGCATTGTGGAGAGACGTTCGTACATCTAGCACAAAGGGAATGGTTTGCAGGAGAAATTTTTACCCTGTTTTACCTCTATGTTTCCTAGTGCTGGTATGAAGTTCCTGCATTTTTCACTGTAAAGCCGATTTGAAGCTAGTCACTCCCCTTAAAAAATTTATGGAGTGGAGTTTGCAACAGAAAAGAAACTTTGTGTTCCAAACCAACTAGGTGGAAGACGGCTTTCACACAAAATTTTCTCTCAGTAATGAACATGTGTAGAGACTTTCGTTCATCTAGCACAAATGAATGGGTTGCAGGATAAGTTCTATCTTTGGATTCTCAGTCTGTTTCCTAGTGCCGGTTTGATGTTTCTGCAGTTTTCACTGTAAAATTGAGTTGGAGTTAGTACCTACCCATATATATATACGGAATGTAGTTTGCAACTGAAAAGAAATTCTGTGTTCACAACAATCTAGGTGAATGACGGCTTTCACACACACTTATCTCTCAGAAATGAGCATGTGTCTAGACGTTCGTTCATCTAGCACAAATGGAACGGGATGCAGGAGAAACTTTTACTCTGGTATCTCAGTCTGTTTCCTAGTGCCGGGTTGAATTTCCTGCAGTTTTCACTGTAAAACCGAGTTGGAGCTTGTACCTCCCCAAAAAATATGAATGTAGTGTAGTTTGTAACTGAAAAGAAACTCTGTGTTCATAAAAATCTAGGTGAAGGACGGCTTTCAAACACACTTATCTCTTTGAACAGATCATGTGGAGTGACTTTCGTTAATACAGCACAAAATTAAAGACTTGCAGGGGAAAATTTTGCTATGGTTTCTCAGTTGGTTTCCTAGTACCTGTTTGAAGTTCCTGCAGATTTCACTGTAAAACCGATTTGGAGCTAGTACATCCCCTTATATATATATTGATTCTACATTTCAACTGAAAATAATCTTTGTTTTCCCAACAAGGAAGGTGAAGAATGGCTTTTACACACACTTATCTCTCAGAACTGAGGATGTGGAGAGATGTACATTCATCTAGCACAAGGGAAAACTTTTGCAAGAGAAACTTTTTCTCTGGTTTCTCTGTCTGTTTCTTAGTTCCAGTATAAAGTTCCTGCAATTTTCACTGTAAAACCGTATTGGAGCTAGTCACACCCCTTAAAAAATATATGGAGTGTAGTTTGCAACTGAAAAGAAACTTGTGTTCCCAACATGCTAGTTGAAGGACAGCTTTCACACAAAATATCTCTCAGAAATGGGCATGTGGAGGGAAGTTCGTTCATCTAGCACAAAGGGAACGGGTTGCAGGAGAAACTTTTACTCTGGTTTCTCAGTCTGTTTCCTAGTGCCGGTATGAAGTTAATGCAGTTTTCACTGTAAAATAGATTTGGAGATAGTAAATCCCCATAAAATATTTATGGAGTTTAGTTTGCAACTGAAAAGAAACTTTGTTTTCCCAACAAGCTAAGTGAAAGACGGCTTTCACACACACTTATCTCTCAGAACCGAGCATGTGGAGAGATTTTCATTGATCTATCACAATGCGAACGGATTGCGGGTGAAAATTTTACCCTGGTTTCTCAGTCTGTTTCCTAGTGCCGGTATGATGTTCCTGCATTTTTCACTGTAAAACCGAGTTGGATCTACTACCTCCCATACACTATGTATGGAATGTACTTTGTAACTGAAAATAAACTCTGTGTTCCCAAAAATTTAATGAAAGGCGGCTTTCACACACACATATCTCTCAGAACACAGCATATGGAGAGACATCCGTTCATCTAGCACAAAGGGAACGGGTTGCAGGATAAATTTTTTCTTTGGATTCTCAGTCTGTTTCCTAGTTCCGGTTTGAAGTTCCTGCAGTTTTCACTGTAAAATTGAGTTGGAGTTAGTTTCTACCCATATATGTGTACGGATTGTAGTTTGCAACTAAAAAGAAACTATGTTTTCCCAACAATCTAGGTGAATGACGGCTTTCACACACACTTATCTCTCAGAACTGATCATGTGGAGAGACTTTCTTTCATCTAGCACAAAGGGAACTGGTTGCATTAGAAACTAATTCTCTTGTTTCTCAGTCTTTTCCCTAGTGCCGGTTTGAAATTCCTGCAGATTTCACTGTAAAACAGAGTTGGAGCTAGTACCTACACATATATGTATGGAGTGTAATTTGTAACTGAAAAGAAACTCTGTCTTCCCAAAAAGCTTGGTGAAGAACGGCTTTCACACACATATATCACTCAGAAGAGATCATGTGGAGAGACGTTCGTTCATCTAGCACAATGTGAACGGGTTTCAGGGGAAACTTTTACCCTGTTTTCTCCATCTATTTCCTAGTGCCGGTTTGAAATTCCTGCAGTTTTCACTGTAAAACAGAGTTGGAGCTAGTACCTCCCCATATAATATGAATATAGAGTAGTTAGTAACTGAAAAGAAACTCTGTGTTCATAAAAAGCTAGATTAAAGACGGCTTTCACACACACTTATCTCCCAGTACAGATCATGTGGAGTGACTTTCGTTCATAGAGCACAAAATTAAAGGCCTGCAGGGAAAATTTTGCTCTGGTATCTCAGTTGGTTTCCTTGTGCCGGTTTGAATTTCCTGCAGATTTCACTGTAAAACCGATTAGGAGCAATATTTCCCCATATATATATATATGGATCGTACATTGCAACTGAAATTAATTTTTTTCCCATCAAGGTAGTTCTAGGACGGCTTTCACACACACTTATCTCTCAGAACTGAGCATGTGGAAAGTTGTTCGTTCATCAAGCACAAATGGAACGCATTGCAGTAGAAACTTTTACTCTGGATTCTCAGTCTGTTTCCTAGATCCGTGTTGAATTTCCTGCAGTTTTCACTGTAAAACAGATTTGTAGAATGTATCTCCCCATATATATTTATGGAGTGTTGTTTTCAAGTGAAAAGAAACTTTGTGTTCCCAACAAGCAAGTTGAAGGACGGCTTTCACACACACTTATCTCTCAGAACTGAGCATTGGAGAGACGTTGGTTCATCTAGCACAATTGGAACGGTTTGCAGGAAAAACTATTTCTGTGGTTTCTCTCTCTTTTTCTTAGTTCCAGTTTAAAGTTCCTGCAATTTTCACTGTTAAACCGAGTTGGAGCTAGTCACTCCCCTTATAAAAAGTATGGATTGTTGTTTGCAACTGAAAAGAAACTCTGTGTTCCCAACAATCTAGGTGAATGACGGCTTTTACACACACTTATCCCTCAGAAATGAGCATGTGGATAGACTTTCGTTCATCTAGCACAAAGGGAACAGTTTGCAGGGAAACTTTTACTCTGGTTTCTCAGCATTTTTCCTAGTGCAAGTTTGAACTTAATGCAGTTTTCACTGTAAAATAGATTGGCGATAATACCTCCCCATAAATTATATATGGAGTTTAGTTTGCAACTGAAAAGTAACTTTGTGTTCCCAAAAAACTAGGTGAAGGACGGCTTTCAAACACACATATCTCTCAGAACAGATCATGTGGAGAGACGTTCGTTCCTCTAGCACAATGCGAACGGGTTTCAGGAGAAACTTTTTCCCTGGATTCTCAGTCTATTTCCTAGTGCTGGTTTGAAGTTCCTGCAGTTTTCACTGTAACACCGAGTTGGAGTTAGTACCTCCCCATATAATATGAATGGAGTGTAGTTAGTAACTGAAAAGATACTGTGTTCATAAAAAGCTAGGTGAAGGACAGCTTTCAAACACACTTATCACTCAGAACGGCGCATGTGGAGACTATATCGTTTTTCAAGCACAAAGGGAAAGGCTTGCAGGAGAAAATTTTACTCTGGTTTCTCAGTCTGTTTCCTAGTGCTGGTTTGAATTTCCTGCAGTTTTCACTGTAAACCCGAGTGGTAGCTAGTACCTACCCATTTATATGTATGGGCTAGTGTCTGCAACTGAAAAGAAACTTTGTGTTCCCAATAAGCTAATTGAAGCACGGCTTTCACACACACTTATCTCTTAGAAATGAGTATGTTGGGAGACGTTCCTTCATCTAGAACAAAGGGAAATGTATGCAGAAAAAAACTTTTACTCCGGTTTCTCAGTCTTTAACCTAGTGCCTATTGAAGTTCCTGCAATTTTCACTGTAAAACCGAGTTGGAGCTAGTACCACCCAATATATATGTATGGAGTGTATTTTGCAACTGAAAAAAACTTTGTTTTCCTAACAAGCTAGGTGGAGGATGGCTTTCACACATCATTATCTCTAAGAACTGATCATGTGATGAGACTTTCGTTCATCTAACACAAAGTGAACGGGTTGCATTATAAAATTTTACTCTGGTTTCTCAGAATGTTTCCTAGTGCCAGTTTGAAATTCCTGCATTTTTCAGTGTAAAACCGAGTTGGAGGTTGAAACTTCCCATATATATGTTTGAAGTGTAATTTGCAACTAAAAAGAATCTCTGTGTTCCCAACAAGCTAGGTGAAGTATCTCTTTCACAAACACTTATCTCTCAGAACTGAGCATGTGGAGAGAAATTCGTTGATGTAGCACAAAGTTCACGGGTTGCATGAGAAACTATTACTCTGGTTTCTCAGTCTGTTTCCTATTGCCGGGTTGAAGTTCCTGCAATTTTCACTGTGAAACCGAGTTGGAGCTAGTTCCTCCCCTTATATATGTATGTATTGTAATTTGCAACCTAAAAGAATCTTTGTTTTAACAACAAGCTATGTGAAGGGAAGTTTTCACACACTCTTACTTCTCAGAAATTAGCATTGTGGAGAGACGTTCGTTCATCTAGCACAAAGGGAACAGATTAAAGGAGAAACTTTACTCTGTTTTTTTCTGTATGTTTCCTAGTACTGGTATGAAGTTCCTGCATTTTTCACTGTAAAGCCGATTTGGAGCTAGTCACTCACCTTATAAAATGTATGGAGTGTAGTTTGCAACAGAAAAGAAACTTTGTGTTCCCAACCAGCTAGGTGAAGGACGGCTTTCACACAAAATTTTCTCTCGGTAATTAGCATGTGGAGAGACTTTCATTCATCTAGCACAAATGAACGGGTTGTAGGATAAACTTTTTCTTTGGATTCTCAGTCTGTTTCCTAGTGCCGGTTTGATGTTCCTGCAGTTTTCACTGTAAAATTGAGTTGGAGGTAGTACATACCCATATATATATACGGAATGTAGTTTGCAACTGAAAAGAAAGTCTGTGTTCCCAACAATCTACGTGAATGGCGGCTTTCACACACACATATCTCTCAGAAATGAGCATGTGTCTATACTTTCGTTCATCTAGCACAAAGGGAACGGGTTGCAGAAGAAACTTTTACTCTGGTTTCTCAGTCTGTTTCCTAGTGCCGGGTTGAATTTCCTGCAGTTTCCACTGTAAAACCGAGTTGGAGCTAGTACCTCCCCATATAATATGAATGGAGTGTAGTTAGTATCTGAAAAGATATTATGTGTTCATAAAAAGCTAGGTGAAGGACGGCTTTCACACACACTTCTCTCTCCAAACAGATCATGTGGATTGACTTCGTTCTTACAGCACAAAATAAAGGCTTTAAGGAGAAAATTTTGCTCTGGTTTCTCAGTTGGTTTCCTAGTGCCGGTTTGAAGTTCCTGCAGATTTCACTGTAAAACCGGTTTGGAGCTAGTACATCCCCATGTATATATATGGATCGTACAGTGCAACTGAAAAGAATCTTTGTTTTCCCAACAAGCTAGGTGAAGTACGGCATTCACTCACAATTATCTCTCAGAACTGTGCATCTGGAGAGTAGTACTTTCATCAAGCACAAAGGGAACGCGTTGCAGGAGAAACTATTTCTCTGGTTTCTCAGTCTTTTTCCTAGATCCGGGTTGAATTTCCTGCAGTTTTCACATTAAAACAGATTTGCAGCAAATATCTCCCCATATGTATGTATGGAGTGCATTTTGCCAGTGAAAAGAAACTTTGTGTTCCCAACAAACAAGGTGAAGGACGGCATTCACACACACTTATCTCTCAGAACTGAGCATGTGGAGAGACGTTCGTTCATCTAGCACAAAGGAAACGTTTTGGATGTTAAACTTTTTCTCTGGTTTCTTTGTCTGTTTCTTAGTTCCAGTTTAAAGTTCCTGCAATTTTCACTGTAAAACCGAGTTGGAGCTCGTCACTCCCCTTAAAAAATGAATGGAGTGTAGTTTGCAACTGAAAAGAAACTTGTGTTCCCAACATGCTAGTTGAAGGACGGCTTTCACACAATATATCTCTCAGAAATGTGCATGTGGAGGGACGTTCGTTCATCTAGCACAATGGGAACGGGTTGCAGGGTAAACTTTTACTCTGGTTTCTCAGTCTTTTTCCTAGTGCCTGTTTGAAGTTAATGCAGTTTTCACTGTAAAAAAGATTTGGAGATAATACCTCCCCATAAAATATTTATGGAGTTTAGTTTGCAACTGAAAGGAAACTTTGTGTTCCCAACATGGTAGGTGAAGGACGGCTTTCACACACACATATATCTCAGAACAGATCATATGGAGAGACTTTCGTTCATCTAGCACAATGCGAACGTTTTGCAGGTGAAAATTTTACCCTGGTTTCTCATTCTGTTTCCTAGTGCCCGTTTGAAGTTCCTGCAGTTTTCACTGTAAAATTGAGTTGGAGGTAGTTCCTACCCATATATATGTACGGAATGTAGTTGGCAACTGAAAAGAAACTATGTGTTCCCAAAAATCTATGTGAATGACGGCTTTCACACACACTTATCTCTCAGAACTGATCATGTGGAGAGACTGTCTTTCATCTAGCACAAAGGGAACGTTTTGCATTAGAGACTTTTACTCTGGTTTCTCAGTCTGTTTCTTAGTGCCGGTTTAAAGTTCCTGCATATTTCAATGTAAAACCGAGTTGGAGCTAGTACCTCCCCATATAATATGTATGGAATATAGTTTGTAACTGTAAGGAAACTCTGTCTTCCCAAAAAGCTAGGTGAAGGACTGCTTTCACACAGATATATTTCTCAGAACTGATCATGTGGAGAGACTTTCGTTCATCTAGCACAATGCGAACTTGTTTCAATGGAAACTTTTTCCCTGGTTTCTCTGTCTATTTCCTAGTGCCAGTTTGAAATTCCTGCAGTTTTCACTGTAAAACCGAGTTGGATCTAGTTCCTCCCCATATAATATGAATGGAGAGTAGTTAGTAACTGAAATGAAACTCAGTGTTCATAAAAAGCTAGGTGAAAGATGTCATTCACACACACTTATTTCACAGTACAGATCATGTGGTGTGACTTTCGTTCATACAGCACAAAGATAAAGGCCTGCAGGAGAAAATTTTGCTGTGGTTTCTCAGTTGGTTTCCTACTGCCGGTTTGAATTTCCTGCAGATATCAATGTAATACCATTTTGGAACTAGTACATCCCCATATATATGTTTGTAGTGTAGTTTGCAACTGAAAGAAACTCTGTGTTCCCAACAATTTAGGTGAATGAAGGCTTTTACACACACTTATCCCTCAGAAATGAGCATGTGGATAGACGTTCATTCATCTAGCACAAAGGGTAGGATATGCAGAAAAAACTTTTACTCTGGTTTCTCAGTCTGTTTCCTTGTGCCGGTTTGAAGTTCCTGCAGTTTTCATTGAAAAACAGAATTGGAGCTATTACTTCCCCATATAAATTTACGGAGTGTAATTTGCAACTAAAAAGACACTTTCTGTTCCCAACAAGCAAGGTGAAGGACGGCTTTCACACATACATATCTCTCAGAAATAAGCATGTGGACAGTCGTTCGTTTATCTAGCACAAATGGAACGGGTTGCAGGAGAAACTTTTACTCTGGTTTCTCAGTCTTTTTCCTAGTGCCGGTTTGAAGTTCCTGGAATTTTCACTTTAAAACAGAGTTGGAGCTAGTACCTAACCATATATACATATGGAGTGTATTTTGCCACTGAAAAGAAACTTTGTGTTCCCAACAAGATAAGTGATTACGGCTTTCACACACACGTATCTCTCTGAGCTGAGCATTTGGAGAGACGTTCGTTCATCTAGAACAAATAACTGGTTGCAGGAGAAACTTTTACTCTGGTTTCTCTGTGTTTTTCCTAGTGCCGGTTTGATGTTCCTGCAGTTTTCACTGTAAAACCGAGTTGGAGCAAGTACCTCCCCATATATATTAATGGAGTGGAGTTTGCAACTGAAAAGAAACTTTGTTTTCTTAACAAGCTAGGTGAAGGACGGCATTCACTCACAATTATCATTCAGAACTGATCATGTGGAGGGACGTTCGTTCATCTATAACAAAGAACTGGTTGCAGGAGAAAGTTTTACTCTGGTCTCTCTGTGATTTTCCTAGTGCCGGTTTGCAATTCCTGCAGTTTTCTCTGTAAAAAAGATTTGGAGCTTGTACCTCCCCATATATATGTATGGATTGGGGTTTGCAACGGAAAAGGAACTATGTGTTCCCTACAATCTAGGTGAAGAACGGCTTTCACAGACACTTTTCTCTCAGAAATGAGCATGTGGAAAGACGATCCTTCATCCAGCACAAAAAGAACGGGTTGCAGGAGCAACTTTAACTCTGGTTTCTTAGTCTATTTCCTAGTGCCGGTTTGAAGTTCCTGCAGTTTTCACTGTAAAAACGATTTGGAGCTTGTACCACCCCCTATATATGTATGGAGTGGAGTTTGCAGCTGAGAAGAAACTTTGTTTTCCCAACAAGCTATTGGAAGGACGACTTTCACACACAAATATGTCTCAGAACTGGGCATGTGGTGAGACGTTCGTTCATCTAGCACTAAGGAAACGGTTTGCAGAAGAAATTATTACTCTGGATTCTCAGTCTGTTTCCTATTGCCGATTTGAAATTCCTGCAGTTTTCACTGTAAAAACGGGTTGGAGCTAGTAACCCCCACATAAATATGTATGGAGTGGAGTTTGCAACTGAGAAGAATCTTTGTTTACCCTTCAAGCTAGTGGAAGGACGGCTTTCACACACAAATATCTCTCAGAAATGAGCATGTGGAGAGACGTTCCTTCATCTAGCACTAAGGAAACGGTTTGCAGAAGAAACTTTTACTCGGGATTCTCAGTCTGTTTCCTAGTGCCGGTTTGAAATACCTTCAGTTTTCACTGTAAAAACGGGTTGGAGCTAGTAACTCCCACATAAATATGTATGGAGTGGTGTTGGCAACTGAAAAGAAACTTTGTGTTCTCCACAAGGTAGGTGAATGACGGCTTACACACACACTTACCTCTCAGAACTGAGCATATGTAGAGACGTTCCTTCTTCTGGCACAAAGAGAAACGGTTGCAGGGGAAAATTATACTCTGGTTTCTCAGTCTGTTTCCTAGTACCGGTTTGAATTTCCTGCAGTTTTCACTGTAAAACCGAGTTGGAGCTAGTAAGTACCCTTATATATGTATGGAGTGGAATTTGCTACTGAAAAGATACTAGGTTTTCCCAACAAGTTAGTAGAAGGAAGGCTTTCACACACAAAAATCTCTCAGAACTGAGCATGGGGAGAGACGTTCGTTCATCTAGCACCAAGGGGAACGGGTTGCAGGAGAAACATTTACTCTGGTTTCTCAATCGGTTTCCTAGTGCCGGTTTGAAATTCCTGCATTTTTCACTGTAAAAACGAGTTGGATCTAGTAAATCCCCATATTTATGTATGGAGTGGAATTTGCAAATGAAAAGAAACTTTGTGTTCCCAACAAGCTAGCTGAATTACGGCTTTCACACACAATTATCTCTCAGTACTGAGCATGTGGAGAGACATTAGTTCATCTACCACAATGGGAACGGGTTGTAGGAGAAACAATTTCTGTGGTTTCTCAGTCTGTTTCCTAGTACTGGTTTGAAGTTCCTGCAGTTTTCACTGTAATACCGAGTTGGAGCTTGTACCTACCCTTATATATGTATGGAGTGGAGTTTGCTACTGAAAAGATACTAGGTTTTCCCAACAAGCTAGGTGAAGTACGGCTTTCACACACACTTATCTCTAAGAACTGAGCATTTGGAGAGACGTTCATTCATCTAGAACAAATAACTGGTTGCAGGAGAAACATTTACTCTGGTTTCTCTGTGTTTTTCCTAGTGCCTGTTTGAAGTTCCTGCAGTTTTCACTGTAAAACAGAGTTGGAGCTAGTACATCCCCATATATATTAATGAAGTGGAGTTTGCAACGGAAAAGGAACTTTGTGTTCCCAACAATCTAGGTGAAGAACGGCTTTCACACACAATTATCTCTCAGAACTCAGCATGTGGAGAGACGTTCGTTCATCTAGCACAACGGGAACGGGTTGCAGGGGAAACTTTTACTCTGGTTTCTCAGTCTGTTTCCTAGTGCCTTTTTGAAGTTCCTGCAGATTTCACTGTAAAAACGAGTTGGAGCTAGAACCTCCCCATATATATGTTTGCAGTGGAGTTTGCAACTGAAAAGAAACTTTGTGTTCCCAACAAGCTAGTTGTAGGACGGCTTTCACTCACACTTATCCTTCAGAAATGAGCATGTGGAGAGTCGTTCGTTCATCTAGCACAAAAGGAACGGGTTGCAGGAGAAACTTTTACTCTGGTTTCTCAGGCTGTTTCATAGTGCCGGTTTGAATTTCCTGCAGTTTTCACTGTAAAACCGAGTTGGAGCTTGTACCTCCCCATGTATATGTATGGAGTGGAGTTTGCAACTGAGAAGAATCTTTGTTTTCCAAAAAAGCAAATGGAAGGACGGCTTTCACACACAAAAATCTCTCAGAACTGAGCATGGGGAGAGACGTTCGTTCATCTAGAACCAAGGGGAACGGGTTACAGGAGAAACTTTTACTGTGGTTTCTCAGTCGGTTTCCTAGTGCCGGTTTGAAATTCCTGCATTTTTCACTGTTAAACCGAGTTGGATCTAGTAAATCCCCATATTTATGTATGGAGTGGAATTTGCAACTGAAAGAAACTTTGTGTTCCCAACAAGCTAGCTGAATTACGATTTTCACACACACTTATCTCTCAGAAATTAGCATGTGGAGAGACTTTCGTTCTTCTAGCTCAAAGGGAACGGGTTGCAAGAGAAACTTTTACTCTGATTTCTTAGGTTGTTTCCCAGTGCCGGTTTAAAGTTCCTGCAGTTTTCACTGTAAAACCGATTTGGAGCTAGTAACTCCCCATATATATGTATGGAGTGAAGTTTGCAAGTGAATAGAATCTTTGTTTCCCAACAAGCTAGGTGAAGGACGGCATTCACACACAATTATCTCTCAGAACTGAGCATGTGGAGAGACTATCGTTCATCTACCACAATGGGTACGGATTGTAGGGGAAACTATTACTCTGGTTTCTCAGTCTGTTTCCTAATGCCGGTTTGAAGTTCCTGCAGTTTTCACTGTAAAACCGAGTTGGAGCTAGTACGTACCCGTATAAAAAAATTTAGTGTATTTTTCAACTGAAAAGTAACTTTGAGTTCCCAATAACCTAAGTGAATGACGGCATTCACACACACTTATCTCTCAGAACTGAGCATGTGGAGAGACGTTCGTTCATCTAGCACAAAGGGAACGATTTGCCGGAGAAACTTTTACTCTGGTTTCTCAGTCTGTTTCCTAGTGCCGGTTTGAATTTCCTGCAGTTTTCACTGTAAAACAGAGTTGGAGCTAGTACCTCCCCATAGATAGGTATGGAGTGGAATTTGCAACTGAAAAGAATCTATGTGTTCCCAACAAGCTATTTGAAGGACGGCTTTCACACACTTATCTCTCAGAACTGCGCATGTGGAGAGACATTCGTTCATCTACCACAATGGGAACGGGTTGTAGGTGAAAATATTACTATGTTTTCTCAGTGTGTTTCCTAGTGCCGGTTTGAATTTCCTGCTGTTTTCACTGTAAAAACGGGTTTGAGCTAGTAACTCTCACATAAATACGTATGGAGTGGTGTTGGCAACTGAAAAGAAACTTTGTGTTCTCCACAAGGTAGGTGAAGGACGGCTTACACACACACTTACCTCTCAGAACTGAGCATATGTAGAGACGTTCCTTCTTCTGGCACAAAGAGAAATGGTTGCAGGGGAAACTTATACTCTGGTTTCTCAGTCTGTTTCCTAGTACCGGTTTGAAGTTCCTGCAGTTTTCACTGTAAAACCGAGTTGGAGCTAGTACGTACCCTTATATATGTATGGAGTGGATTTTGCTACTGAAAAGATACTAGGTTTTCCCAACAAGTTAGTTGAAGGACGGCTTTCACACACAAAAATCTCTCACAACTGAGCATGGGGAGAGACGTTCGTTCATCTAGCACCGAGGGGAACGGGTTGCAGGAGAAACTTTTACTCTGGTTTCTCAATCGGTTTCCTAGTGCCGGTTTGAAATTCCTGCATTTTTCACTGTAAAACCGAATTGGATCTAGTAAATCCCCATATTTATGTATGGAGTGGAATTTGCAACTGAAAAGAAACTTTGTGTTCCCAACAAGCTAGCTGAATTACGGCTTTCACACACAATTATCTCTCAGAACTGAGCATGTGGAGAGACATTCGTTCATCTACCACAATGGGAACGGGTTGTAGGAGAAACTATTACTCTGGTTTCTCAGTCTGTTTCCTAGTACTGATTTGAAGTTCCTGCAGTTTTCACTGTAATACCGAGTTGGAGCTAGTACCTCCCCATATATATTAATGGAGTGGAGTTTGCAACTGAAAAGAAACTTTGTGTTCTTAACAAGCTATGTGAAGGACGGCTTTCACTCACAATTATCATTCAGAACTGAGCATGTGGAGAGACGTTCCTTCATCTACAACAAAGAAATGGTTGCAGGAGAAAGTTTTACTCTGGTTTCTCTGTGTTTTTCCTAGTGCCGGTTTGCAGTTCCTGCAGTTTTCTCTGTAAAAAAGATTTGGAGCTTGTACCTCCCTATATATATATATGGTGTGTAGTTTGCAACGGAAAAGGAACTTTGTGTTCCCAACAATCTAGTTGAAGAACGGCTTTCACACACACTTATCTCTCAGAACTGAGCATGTGGAGAGACGTTCGTTCATCTAGCACAACGGGAACAGGTTGCAGGAGAAACTTTTACTCTGGTTTCTCAGTCTGTTTCCTAGTGCCTGTTTGAAGTTCCGGCAGATTTCACTGTAAAAACGTGTTGGAGCTAGAACATCCCCATATATATGTTTGCAGTGGAGTTTGAAACTTAAAAGAAACTTTGTGTTCCCAACAAGCTAGTTGAACTATGGCTTTCACACACACTTATTTCTCAGAACTTAGCATGTGGAAAGACGTTCGTTTATCTAGTACAAAAAGAACGGGTTGCAGGAGAAACTTTTACTCAGGTTTCTCAGTCTATTTCCTAGTCCTGGTTTGAAGTTCCTGCAGTTTTCACTGTAAAAACGATTTGGTTCTTATAAATCACCCTATGTATGTAAGGATTGGAGTTTGCAATGGAGAAGAAATTTTGTTTTCCCAACAAGCTAGTGGAAGGACAACTTTCACACAAAAATATCTCTCAGAACTGAGCATGTGGAGAGACGTTCGTTCATCTAGCACAAAGGGAACGGGTTGCAGGAGAAATTTTTACTCTGTTTTCTCAGTCTATTTCCTAGTGCCGATTAGAAGTTCCGGCAGTTTTCACTGTAAAACCGATTTGGTGCTAGTACCTCCCCATATATATGTATGGAGTGAAGTTTGCAAGTGAATAGAATCTTGGTTTTCCCAAAAAGCTAGGTGAAGGACGGCTTTCACACACACTTATCTCTCAGAAATGAGCATGTGTAGAGAATTTCGTTCATCTAGCAAAATGGGAAAGGGTTGCAGTAGAAAATTTTACTCTGGTTTCTCAGTGTGTTTCCTTGTGCCGGATTGAAGTTACTGAGGTTTTCACTGTAAAATCGAGTTGGAGCTTTTAAATCCCCATATTTATTTATGGAATGGAATTTGCAACTAAAAAGAAACTTTGTATCCCAACAAGCTAGGTGAAGGAAGGCTTTCACACGCACTTATCTCTCAGACCTGAGCAAGTGGAGAGACGTTCGTTCATCTAACACAATGGGAACGGTTTGCAGGAGAATCTGTTACTCTGGTTTCTCAGTCTGTTTCCTAGTACCGGTTTGAGTTTCCCGCATTTTTCACTGTAAAAACATGTTGGAGCTATTACCTGCCTCCTATATATCTTTGAGTGGTGTTTCATCTGAAAAGAAACTTTGTTTTCCCAACAAGCTAGGTGAAGGAAGGCTTTCACTCACACTTATCCTTCAGAACTGAGCATGTGGAGAGTCGTTCGTTCATCTAGCACAAAACGAACGGTTTGCAGGAGAAACTTTTACTCTGGTTTCTCAGGCTGTTTCATAGTGCCGGTTTGAATTTCCTGCAGTTTTCACTGTAAAACCGAGTTGGAGCTTGTACCTCCCCATGTATATGTATGGAGTGGAGTTTGCAACTGAGAACAATCTTTGTTTTCCAAAAAAGCAAGTGGAAGGACGGCTTTCACACACAAAAATCTCTCAGAAATGAGCATGGGGAGAGACGTTCGTTCATCTTGAACCAAGGGGAACGGGTTACAGGAGAAACTTTTACTCTGGTTTCTCAGTCGGTTTCCTAGTGCCGGTTTGAAATTCCTGCATTTTTCACTGTTAAACCGTGTTCTATCTAGTAAATCCCCATATTTATGTATGGAGTGGAATTTGCAACTGAAAGAAACTTTGTGTTCCCACAAGCAAGCTGAATTACGGTTTTCACACACACTTATCGCTCAGAACTGAGCATGAGGAGAGAATTTCGTTCATCTAGCGCAAAGGAAAGTGTTGCCGGAGAAACTTTTACTCTGCTTTCTCAGTCTGTTTCCTAGTGCCGGTTTGAAGTTCCTGCAGTTTTCACTGTAAAACATAGTTGGAGCTAGTACCTCCCCTTACATATGTATGGAGTGGAGTTTGCACCTGAAAAGAAAATTTGTGTTCCCAACAAGCTAGGGGAAAGAAGGCTTACACACACACATATCTCTCAGAACTGAGCATGTGGAGAGACGTTCGTTCATCTAGCACAAAAGGAACGGTTGCAGGACAAACTTTTACTCTGAATTCTCAGTCTTTTTCCTAGTGCCGGTTTGAAGTTCCTGCAGTTTTCACTGTAAAACCGTGTTGGAGCTACTACCTCCGTATATATATGTGTGGAGTGGAGTTTGCTATGAAAAAAAACTTTGTGTTCCCAACAAGCAGGTTGAAATACGGCTTACACACACACTTATCTCTCAGAACTGAGCATGTGGAGAGACGTTCGTTCATCTAGCACAAAGGGAACAGGTTGCAGGAGAAACTTTTACTCTGTTTTCTCAGTCTGTTTCCTAGTGCCGATTTGAACTTCCTGCAGTTTTCACTGTAAAACCAAGTTGGAGACAGTACCTCCCCATATATATGTATGGAGTGGAGTTTGCAACAGAAAAGAAGCTTTGTTTTCCAACAAGCTAGGTGAAGGACGGCTTTCACACACACATTTCTCTCAGAACTGAGCATGTGGAGAGACATTCGTTCATCTAGCACAAAAGGAACGATTTGCAGGAGAAACTTTTACTCAGGTTTCTCAGTCTGTTTCCTAGTGCCGGTTTGAAGTTCATGCAGTTTTCAATGTAAAACCGTGTTGGAGCTTGTACCTCCGATATATATGTGTGGAATGGAGTTTGAATCTGAAAAGAATCTTTGTGTTCCCAACAAGCTAGGTGAAGGACGGCTTACACACACACTTATCTCTCAGAACTGAGCATGTTTAGAGACTTTCATTCATCTAGCACAAAGGGAACGGGTTACAGGAGAAATTTTTACTCTGGTTTCACAGTCTTTTTCCTAGTGCCGGTTTGATGTTCCTCCAGTTTTCACTATAAAACAGAGTTGGAGCTAGTACCTCCCCATATATATGTATGCAGTGGTGTTTGCAAGTGAAATGAAATTATGTGTTCCCAATAGGGTAGGTTTAGGGCTGATTTCACACACACTTATCTCTCAGAAATGAGCATGTGGAGAGAAGTTCGTTCATCTAGCACAAATCGAACGATTTGCAGTAGAAAAATTTACTCTGGTTTCTCAGTCTGTTTCCTAGTGCCGGTTTGAAGTTCCTGCATTTTTAACAGTAAAACCGAGTTGGAGCAAGTACCTCCCCTTATATATGTATGGAGTGGAGATTGCAAATGAAAAAAATTTGTGTTCCCAACAATCTAGTTGAAAGACGGCTTACACACACACTTATCTCTCAGATCTGAACATGTGGAGAGACGTTCGTTGATCTAGCACAAAGGGAAAGGGTTGCAGGTGAAACTTCATTCTGGTTTCTAAGTCTGTTTCCTAGTGCCGGTTTGAAGTTCCTGCAGTTTTCACTGTAAAACCGATTTGGAGCTAGTACCTCCCCTTACATATTTATGGAGTGGTGATTGCAACTGAAAGGAAAATTTGTGTTCCCAACAAGCTAGGTGAAAAAAGGCTTACACACACAATTTTCTCTCAGAACGGAGCATGTGGAGTGACGTTCGTTCATCTAGCACAATGGAAAGTGTTGCAGGAGAAGCTTTTACTCATTTCTCAGTCTGTTTCTCTTGACGGTTTGAAATTCCTGCAGTTTTCACTGTAAAACCGACATGGAGCTAGTACCTCCCCGTATATATGTAGGGATTGGAGTTTGAAACTGAAAAGAACTTTGTGTTTACAACAAGCTAGTTGAAGGAGGGCTTTCTAACACACTTATCTCTCAGAACTTAGCATGTGGAGAGACGTTCGTTCATCTGGAACAAAGGAAAATGTTCGCAGGAGAAACATTTACAATGGTTTCTCAGTTTGTTTCCTAGGGTCAGTTTGAAGTTCCTGCATTTTTCACTGTAAAACCGTGTTGGAGCTTGTACCTTACCATATATATGTATGGAGTGTAGTTTGCAACTGAAAAGGAACTTTGTGTTCCAAACAAGCTAATTGAAGTACGGCTTACACACAAAACTATCTCTCAGAACTGAGCATGTTGAGAGACGTTCGTTCATCTAGCACAAAGGGAACGGGTTGCAGGAGAAATTTTTACTCTGTTATCTCAGTCTGTTTCCTAGTGACGGTTTGAAGTTCCTGCAGTTTTCACTGTAAAACCGAGTTGGAGCAAGTACCTCCCCTTATATATGTATGGAGTCGAGTTTGCAAATGAAAAGAAAATTTGTGTTCCTCACAAGCTAGTTGAAAGACGGCTAACACACACACTTTTCTCTCAGAACTGAGCATGTTGAGAGACGTTCGTTCATCTAGCACAAACGGAAAGGGTTGTAGGAGAAACTTTTACTCTGGTTTCTCAGTCTCTTTCCTAGTGCCGGTTTGAAGTTCCTGCAGTTTTCACTGTAAAACCGACTTGGAGCAAGTACCTCCCCTTATATATGTATGAAGTGTAGTTTGAAACTGAAAAGAAAATTATTTTCCCAACAAGCTAGGTGAAAGACGGCTTATACACACACTTATCTCTCACTACTGAGCATGTGGAGAGACGTTCATTCATCTGGAAGAAAGGAAAAGTTTTGCAGGAGAAAATTTACAATGGTTTCTCAGTTTGTTTCCTAGGGTCGGTAAGAAGTTCCTGCAGTTTTCACTGTAAATCCGAGTCTGTGCAACTACCTCCCCTTATATATTTATAGATTGGAGTTTGCAACTGAAAAGAAAATTTGTGTTCCCAACAAGCTTGATGAAAGGCGGCTTACCCACACACATATCTCTCAGAACTGAGCATGTGGAGAGACGTTCGTTCATCTAGCAAAAAGGTAAAGGGTTGCAGGAGAAACTTTTACTGTGGTTTCTCAGTCTGTTTCCTAGTGCCGGTTTGACGTTCCTGCAGTTTTCACTGTAAAACCGATTTGGAGCTTGTACCTACCCATATTTAAGTATGCAGTGGAGTTTGCAACTGAAAAGAAATTTTGTGTTCCCAACAAGCTAAGTGAAGAACGGCATTCAAACACACATTTCTCTCAGACCTGAGCTGTGGAGAGAAGTTCGTTCATCTAGCAAAAAGTGAACGGTTTGCAGGAGAAACCCTTACTCTGGTATCTCAGTATTTTTCCTAGAGCCGTTTTGTTGTTCCTGCAATTTTCATTGTAAAACCGAGTTGGAGCATGTACCTCCCGTTATATATGTATGGTGTGGAGTTTGCAACTGAAAAGAAAGTTTGTGTTTACAACAAGCTAGGTGAAGGACGGCTTTCTAACACACTTATCTCTCAGAACTGAGCATGTGGAGAGACGTTCGTTCATCTGGAACAAAGAAAAATGTTTGCAGGAGAAACATTTACTCTGGTTTCTCAGTCTGTTTCCTAGTGCCGGTTAGAATTTCCTGCAGTTTATACTGTAAAATCGAGTTGGAGCTAATACCTTCCCATATATATGTATGCATTGGAGTTTGCAACTGAAAAGAAATTATGTGTTCCCAACAGGCTACGTTTAGGGTGGATTTCACACACACTTATCTCTCAGAACTGAGCATGTGGTGATAAGTTCGTTCATCTAGCACAAATGGAATGGTTTGCAGTAGAAAATATTACTTTGGGTTCTCAGTCTGATTCTTAGTGCCGGTTAGAAGTTCCTGCAATTTTCACTGTAAAACCGATTTGGAGCAAGAACCTCACCATATATATTTAAGGACTGGAGTTTGCAAATTAAAAGAAAATTTCTGTTCCCAACAAGCTACGTGAAATACGGCTTACACACACAATTATCTCTCAGAACTGAGCATGTGGAGAGATGTTCGTTCATCTAGCACAAAGGGAAAGGTTTGCAGGAGAAACTTTTACTATGGTTTCTCAGTCTCTTTCCTAGTGCCTTTTTGAAGTTCCTGCAGTTTTCACTGTAAAACCGAGTTGGGACTAGTACCTCCCCTTATATATGTATGGAGTGGAGTTTGCAACTGAAAAGAAAATTTGGGTTCCCAACAAGCAAGGTGAAATACGGCTTACACACACAATTATCTCTCAGAACTGAGCATGTGGAGAGATGTTCGTTCATCTAGCACAAAGGGAAAGGGTTGCAGGAGAAACTTTTACTCTGGTTTCTCAGTCTCTTTCCTAGTGCCTTTTTGAAGTTCCTGTAGTTTTCACTGTAAAACCGATTTGGGACTAGTACCTCCCCTTATATATGTATGGAGTGGAGTTTGCAACTGAAAAGAGAATTTGGGTTCCCAACAAGCAAGGTGAAAGACGGCTTACACACACAATTATCTCTCAGAAATGAGCATGTGGATTGACGTTCGTTCATCTAGCACAAAAGGATCGGGTTGCAGGGGAAACTTTTACTCTGGTTTCTCAGTCTGTTTCCTAGTGCCGGTTTGAAGTTCCTGCATTTTTCACTGTAAAACCGAGTTGGAGCAAGTACCTCCCCTTATATATTTATGGAGTGGAGATTGAAAATGAAAAGAAATTTTTGTTCCCAACAATCTAGGTGAAAGACGGCTTACACACAGACTTATCTCTCAGAACTGAACATGTGGAGAGACGTTCGTTCATCTAGCACAAAGGGAAAGGGTTGCAGGAGAAACTTTATTCTGGTTTCTCAGTCTGTTTCCTAGTGCCGGTTTGAAGTTCCTGCAGTTTTCACTGTAAAACCGAGTTGGAGCTAGTTCCCCCCCTTACATATTTATGGAGTGGTGATTGCAACTGAAAAAAAATTTGTGTTCCCAACAAGCTAGGTGAAAAAAGGCTTACGCACACACTTATCTCTCAGAACTGAGCATGTGGAGTGACTTTCGTTCATCTAGCACAAAGGGAAAGGGTTGCAGGTGAAACTATATTCTGGTTTCTCAGTCTGTTTCCTAGTGCCTTTTTGAAGTTCCTTCTGTTTTCACTGTAAAACCGTGTTGGAGCTACACCTCAGCATATATATGTGTGGTGTGGAGATAGCACCTGAAAAGAAAATTTGTGTTCCCAACAAGTTAGGTGAAAGACGGCTTACACACACACTTATCTCTCAGAAATGAACATGTGGAGAGACGTTCGTTCATCTAGCACAAACGGATAGGGTTGCAGGAGAAACTTTTACTCTGGTTTCTCAGTCTGTTTCCTAGTGCCGGTTTGAATTTCCTGCAGTTTTCACTGTAAAACCGTGTTGGAGCTTGTACCTCACCATATATATTTATGGAATGAAGTTTGCAACTGAAAATGAACTTTGCGTTCCCAACAAGCTAATTGATGGACAGCTTACACACACACATATCTCTCAGAACTGAGAAAGTGGAGAGAAGTTCGTTCATCTAGCACAAAGGGAACGGGTTGCAGGAGAAACATTTACTCTGGTTTCTGAGTCTGTTTCCTAGTGCTGGTTTGAAGTTCCTGCAGTTTTCACTGTAAAAGCGATTTGGAGCTATTACCTCCCCTTATATATGTATGGAGTGCAGTTTGTAACTAAAAAGAAAATTTGTGTTCCCAACAAGCTAGGTGAAGGGCGGCTTTCAAACACAATTATCTCTCAGATCTGAGCATGTGGAGAGACGTTCGTTCATCTAGCACAAAGGGAACGGGTTGCAGGAGAAACTTTTACTCTGGATTCTCACTCTGTTTCCATGTGCCGGATTGAAGTTCCTGCAGTTTTCACTGTAAAACCGATTTGGAGCTAGTACCTCCATATATATGTATAGAGTGGAGTTTGCAACTGAAAAGAATCTTTGTGTTCCTAACAAGCTAGAAGAAGGGCGGCTTTCAAACACAATTATCTCTCAGAACTGAGCATGTGGAGAGACGTTCGTTCATCTAGCACAAAGGGAACGGGTTGCAGGTGAAACTTTTACTCTGGTTTCTCAGTCTGTTTCCATGTGCCGGATTGAAGTTCCTGCAGTTTTCACTGTAAAACCAATTTGGAGCTAGTACCTCCATATATATGTACAGAGTGGAATTTGCAACTGAAAAGAAACTTTGTGTTCCTAACAAGCTTGGTGAATTGGGGCTTTCACTCTCACTTCTCCCTCAGAACTGAACATGTGGAGAGACTTTCGTTCATCTAGCAAAAATGGATCAGTTTGCAGGAGAAACTTTTACTCTGCTTTCTCAACCTGTTTCCTAGTGCCGGTTTGAATTTCTTGCAGTTTTCACTGTAAAACCGATATGGAGCTAGTACCTCCCCGTATATATTTAGGGATTGGAGTTTGCAACTGAAAAGAATCTTTGTGTTTACAACAAGCTAATTGAAGAACGGCTTTCTAACACACTAATCTCTCAGAACTTAGCATGTGGATAGACGTTCGTTCATCTGGAACAAAGGAAAATTTTTGCAGGAGAAACATTTACAATGGTTTCTCAGTTTGTTTCCTAGGGTCAGTTTGAAGTTCCTGCAGTTTTCACTGTAAAAAAGTGTTGGAGCTTTTACCTTACCATATATATGTATGGAGTGTACATTGCAACTGAAAAGGAACTTTGTTTTCCCAACAAGCTAATTGAAGTAAGGCTTACACACAAAATTATCTCTCAGAACTGAGCATGTTGAGAGACGTTCGTTCATCTAGCACAAAGGGAACGGGTTGCAGGAGAAACATATACTCTGTTTTCTCAGTCTGTTTCCTAGTGCTGGTTTGAAGTTCCTGAAGTTATCACTGTAAAAGCGATTTGGAGATTGTAACTCCCCTTACATATGCATGGAGTGGAGTTTGCAACTGAAAAGAAAATTTGTGTTCCCCAAAAGCTAGGTGAATTGCGGCTTAAACACACAATTATCTCTCAGAACTGAGCATGTGGAGAGACGTTCGTTCATGTAGCAAAAATGGAACGGGTTGCAGGAGAAATTTTTACCCTGGTGTCTCAGTCTGTTGCCTAGTGCCGGTTTGAAGTTCCTGCAGTTTTCACTGTAAAACCGAGTTGGAGCAAGTACCTCCCCTTATATGTGTATGGAGTCGTGTTTGCAAGTGAAAAGAAAATTTGTGTTCATAACAAGCTAGGTGAAAAACGGCTTACACACACACTTTTCTCTCAGAACTGAGCATGTGGAGAGACGTTCGTTCATCTAGCACAAACGGAAAGGGTTGCAGGAGAAACTTTTACTCTGGTTTCTCAGTCTGTTTCCTAGTGCCGGTTTGAAGTTCCTGCAGTTTTCACTGTAAAACCGAGTTGGAGCAAGTACCTCCCCTTATATATTTATGAAGTGTTGTTTGCAACTTAAAAGAAAATTATTTTCCCAACAAGCTAGGTGAAAGACGGCTTACACACACACTTATCTCTCACTACCTAGCATGTGGAGGGACGTTCATTCATCTGGAAGAAAGGAAAAGTTTTGCAGGGGAAAATTTACAATGCTTTCTCAGTTTGTTTCCTAGGGTCGGTAGGAAGTTCGTGCAGTTTTCACTGTAAAACCAATTTGGAACTAGTACCTTCCCATATATATGTTTGGAGTGGAGTTTGCAACTGAAAAGAAACTTTGTGTTCCCATCAGGCATAGGTGAAGGGCGGCTTTCAAACACACTTTCCTCTCAGAACTGAGCATGTGGAGAGACGTTCGTTCATCTAGCACAAACGGAAATTGTTGCAGGAGAAACTTTTACTCTGGTTTCTTAGACTTTTTCCTAGTGCCGGTTTGAATTTCCTGCAGTTTTCACTGTAAAACAGAGTTGGAGCTAGTACCTCTCCATATATATGTATGGAGTGGAGTTTGCAAATATAAAGAACCTTTGTGTTCCCAACAAGCTAGGTGAAGGACGGCTTACACACACACTTATCGCTGAGAACTGAGCATGAGGAGAGAATTTCGTTCATCTAGCACAAAGGAAATTGTTGCCGGAGAAACTTTTACTCTGCTTTCTCAGTCTGTTTCCTAGTGCCGGTTTGAAGTTCCTGCAGTTTTCACTGTAAAACATAGTTGGAGCTAGTACCTCCCCTTACATATGTATGGAGTGGAGTTTGCACCTGAAAAGAAAATTTGTGTTCCCAACAAGCTAGGGGAAAGAAGGCTTACACACACATATGTCTCAGAACTGAGCATGTGGAGAGACGTTCGTTCATCTAGCACAAAATGAACGGGTTGCAGGACAAACTTTTACTCTGAATTCTCAGTCTTTTTCCTAGTTCCGGTTTGAAGTTCCTGCAGTTTTCACTGTAAAACCGTGTTGGAGCTACTACCTCCGTATATATATGTGTGGAGTGGAGTTTGCTACTGAAAAAAAACTTTGTGTTCCCAACAAGCAGAGTGGAATACGGCTTACACACACACTTATCTCTCAGAACTGAGCATGTGGAGAGACGTTCGTTCATCTAGCACAAAGGGAACGGGCTACAGGAGAAATTTTTACTCTGGTTTCTCAGTCTGTTTCCTAGTGCCGGTTTGAAGTTTATGCAGTTTTCAATGTAAAACCGTGTTGGAACTTGTACCTCCGCATATATATGTGTGGAATGGAGTTTGAATCTGGAAAGAATCTTTGTGTTCCCAACAAGCTAGTTGAAGGACGGCTTACACACACACTTATCTCTCAGAACTGAGCATGTTTAGAGACTTTCGTTCATCTAGCACAAAGGGAACGGGTTACAGGAGAAATTTTTACTCTGTTTTCTCAGTCTGTTTCCTTGTGCCCGTTTGATGTTCCTCCAGTTTTCACTATAAAACAGAGTTGGAGCTAGTACCTCCCCATATATATGTATGCAGTGGTGTTTGCAAGTGAAAAGAAATTATGTGTTCCCAATAGGGTAGGTTTAGGGCTGATTTCACACACACTTATCTCTCAGAAATGAGCATGTGGAGAGAAGTTCGTTCATCTAGCACAAATGGAACGGTTTGCAGTAGAAAATTTTACTCTGGTTTCTCAGTCTGTTTCCTAGTGCCGGTTTGAAGTTCCTGCATTTTTAACTGTAAAACCGAGTTGGAGCAAGTACCTCCCCTTATATATGTATGGAGTGGAGATTGCAAATGAAAAAAATTTGTGTTCCCAACAATCTAGTTGAAAGACGGCTTACACACACACTTATCTCTCAGAACTGAGCATGTGGAGAGACGTTCGTTCATCTAGCACAAAGGGAAAGGGTTGCAGGTGAAACTTCATTCTGGTTTCTCAGTCTGTTTCCTAGTGCAGGTTTGAAGTTCCTGCAGTTTTCACTGTAAAACCGAGTTGGAGCTAGTACCTCCCCTTACATATTTATGGAGTGGTGATTGCAACTGAAAGGAAAATTTGTGTTCCCAACAAGCTAGGTGAAAAAAGGCTTACACACAAACTTATCTCTCAGAACGGAGCATGTGGAGTGACGTTCGTTCATCTAGCACAATGGAAAGTGTTGCAGGAGAAACTTTTACTCATTTCTCAGTCTGTTTCCCTTGACGGTTTGAAATTCCTGCAGTTTTCACTGTAAAACCGACATGGAGCTAGTACCTCCCCGTATATATGTAGGGATTGGTGTTTGCAACTGAAAAGAATGTTTGTGTTTACAACAAGCTAGGTGAAGGACGGCTTTCTAACACACTTATCTCTCAGAACTTAGCATGTGGAGAGACGTTCGTTCATCTGGAACAAAGAAAATGTTTGCAGGAGAAACATTTACAAAGGTTTCTCAGTTTGTTTCCTAGGGTCAGTTTGAAGTTCATGCATTTTTCACTGTAAAACCGTGTTGGAGCTTGTACCTTACCATATATATGTATGGAGTGTAGTTTGCAACTGAAAAGGAACTTTGTGTTCCCAACAAGCTAATTGAAGTACGGCTTACACACAAAACTATCTCTCAGAACTGAGCATGTTGAGAGACGTTCATTCATCTAGCACAAAGGAACGGGTTGCAGGAGAAACATATACTCTGGTTTCTCAGTCTGTTTCCTAGTGCTGGTTTGAAGTTCCTGAAGTTATCACTATAAAAGCGATTTGGAGCTTGTATCTCCCCTTACATATGTATGGAGTGGAGTTTGCAACTGAAAAGAAAATTTGTGTTCCCCAAAAGCTAGGTGAATTGCGGCTTACACACACAATTATCTGTCAGAACTGAGCATGTGGACAGATGTTCGTTCATGTAGCACAAAGGGAACGGGTAGCAGGAGAAATTTTTACTCTGTTATCTCAGTCTGTTTCCTAGTGACGGTTTGAAGTTCCTGCAGTTTTCACTGTAAAACCGAGTTGGAGCATGTACCTCCCCTTATATATGTATGGAGTCGAGTTTGCAACTGAAAAGAAAATTTGTGTTCCTAACAAGCTAGTTGAAAGACGGCTAACACACACACATTTCTCTCAGAACTGAGCATGTGGAGAGACGTTCGTTCATCTAGCACAAACGGAAAGGGTTGAAGGAGAAACTTTTACTCTGGTTTCTCAGTCTGTTTCCTAGTGCCGGTTGGAAGTTCCTGCAGTTTTCACTGTAAAACCGATTTGGAGCAAGGACCTCCCCTTATATATGTATGAAGTGTAGTTTGAAACTGAAAAGAAAATTATTTTCCCAACAAGCTAGGTGAAAGACGGCTTACACACACACTTATCTCTCACTACTGAGCATGTGGAGAGACGTTCATTCATCTGGAAGAAAGGAAAAATTTTGCAGGAGAAAATTTACAATGGTTTCTCAGTTTGTTTCCTAGGGTCGGTAAGAAGTTCCTGCAGTTTTCACTGTAAATCCGAGTCTGTGCAACTACCTCCCCTTATATATGTATAGATTGGAGTTTGCAACTGAAAAGAAAATTTGTGTTCCCAACAAGCTTGATGAAAGGCGGCTTACCCACACACATATCTCTCAGAACTGAGCATGTGGAGAGACGTTCGTTCATCTAGCAAAAAGGTAAAGGGTTGCAGGAGAAACTTTTACTGTGGTTTCTCAGTCTGTTTCCTAGTGCCGGTTTGACGTTCCTGCAGTTTTCACTGTAAAACCGATTTGGAGCTTGTACCTACCCATATTTATGTATGCAGTGGAGTTTGCAACTGAAAAGAAATTTTGTGTTCCCAACAAGCTAAGTGAAGAACGGCATTCAAACACACATTTCTCTCAGACCTGAGCTGTGGAGAGACGTTCGTTCATCTAGCAAAAAGCAACGGTTTGCAGGAGAAACCCTTACTCTGGTATCTCAGTATTTTTCCTAGAGCCGTTTTGTAGTTCCTGCAGTTTTCATTGTAAAACCGAGTTGGAGCATGTACCTCCCGTTATATATGTATGGTGTGGAGTTTGCAACTGAAAAGAAAGTTTGTGTTTACAACAAGCTAGGTGAAGGACGGCTTTCTAACACACTTATCTCTCAGAACTGAGCATGTGGAGAGACGTTCGTTCATCTGGAACAAAGAAAAATGTTTGCAGGAGAAACCTTTACTCTGGTTTCTCAGTCTGTTTCCTAGTGCCGGTTAGAATTTCCTGCAGTTTATACTGTAAAATCGAGTTGGAGCTAATACCTTCCCATATATATGTATGCATTGGAATTTGCAACTGGAAAGAAATTATGTGTTCCCAACAGGCTAAGTTTAGGGTGGATTTCACACACACTTATCTCTCAGAACTGAGCATGTGGTGATAAGTTCGTTCATCTAGCACAAATGGAATGGTTTGCAGTAGAAAATATTACTTTGGGTTCTCAGTCTGATTCTTAGTGCCGGTTAGAAGTTCCTGCAATTTTCACTGTAAAACCGATTTGGAGCAAGTACCTCCCCATATATATTTAAGGACTGGAGTTTGCAAATTAAAAGAAAATTTCTGTTCCCAACAAGCTACGTGAAATACGGCTTACACACACAATTATCTCTCAGAACTGAGCATGTGGAGAGATGTTCGTTCATCTAGCACAAAGGGAAAGGGTTGCAGGAGAAACTATTCTCTGGTTTCTCAGTCTCTTTCCTAGTGCCTTTTTGAAGTTCCTGCAGTTTTCACTGTAAAACCGAGTTGGGACTAGTACCTCCCCTTATATATGTATGGAGTGGAGTTTGCAACTGAAAAGAAAATTTGGGTTCCCAACAAGCAAGGTGAAAGAAGTCTTACACACACAATTATCTCTCAGAACTGAGCATGTGGAGTGACGTTCGTTCATCTAGCACAAAATGATCGGGTTGCAGGAGAAACTTTTACTCTGGTTTCTCAGTCTGTTTCCTAGTGCCGGTTTGATGTTCCTCCAGTTTTCACTATAAAACAGAGTTGGAGCTAGTACCTCCCCATATATATGTATGCAGTGGTGTTTGCTAGTGAAAAGAAATTATGTGTTCCCAATAGGGTAGGTTTAGGGCTGATTTCACACAAACTTATCTCTCAGAACGGAGCATGTGGAGTGACGTTCGTTCATCTAGCACAATGGAAAGTGTTGCAGGAGAAACTTTTACTCATTTCTCAGTCTGTTTCCCTTGACGGTTTGAAGTTCCTGCAGTTTTCACTGTAAAACCGAGTTGGAGCATGTACCTCCCCTTATATATGTATGGAGTCGAGTTTGCAACTGAAAAGAAAATTATTTTCCCAACAAGCTAGGTGAAAGACGGCTTACACACACACTTATCTCTCACTACTGAGCATGTGGAGAGACGTTCATTCATCTGGAAGAAAGGAAAAGTTTTGCAGGAGAAAATTTACAATGGTTTCTCAGTTTGTTTCCTAGGGTCGGTAAGAAGTTCCTGCAGTTTTCACTGTAAATCCGAGTCTGTGCAACTACCTCCCCTTATATATGTATAGATTGGAGTTTGCAACTGAAAAGAAAATTTGTGTTCCCAACAAGCTTGATGAAAGGCGGCTTACCCACACACATATCTCTCAGAACTGAGCATGTGGAGAGACGTTCGTTCATCTAGCAAAAAGGTAAAGGGTTGCAGGAGAAACTTTTACTGTGGTTTCTCAGTCTGTTTCCTAGTGCCGGTTTGACGTTCCTGCAGTTTTCACTGTAAAACCGATTTGGAGCTTGTACCTACCCATATTTATGTATGCAGTGGAGTTTGCAACTGAAAAGAAATTTTGTGTTCCCAACAAGCTAAGTGAAGAACGGCATTCAAACACACATTTCTCTCAGACCTGAGCTGTGGAGAGACGTTCGTTCATCTAGCAAAAAGCAACGGTTTGCAGGAGAAACCCTTACTCTGGTATCTCAGTATTTTTCCTAGAGCCGTTTTGTAGTTCCTGCAGTTTTCATTGTAAAACCGAGTTGGAGCATGTACCTCCCGTTATATATGTATGGTGTGGAGTTTGCAACTGAAAAGAAAGTTTGTGTTTACAACAAGCTAGGTGAAGGACGGCTTTCTAACACACTTATCTCTCAGAACTGAGCATGTGGAGAGACGTTCGTTCATCTGGAACAAAGAAAAATGTTTGCAGGAGAAACCTTTACTCTGGTTTCTCAGTCTGTTTCCTAGTGCCGGTTAGAATTTCCTGCAGTTTATACTGTAAAATCGAGTTGGAGCTAATACCTTCCCATATATATGTATGCATTGGAATTTGCAACTGGAAAGAAATTATGTGTTCCCAACAGGCTAAGTTTAGGGTGGATTTCACACACACTTATCTCTCAGAACTGAGCATGTGGTGATAAGTTCGTTCATCTAGCACAAATGGAATGGTTTGCAGTAGAAAATATTACTTTGGGTTCTCAGTCTGATTCTTAGTGCCGGTTAGAAGTTCCTGCAATTTTCACTGTAAAACCGATTTGGAGCAAGTACCTCCCCATATATATTTAAGGACTGGAGTTTGCAAATTAAAAGAAAATTTCTGTTCCCAACAAGCTACGTGAAATACGGCTTACACACACAATTATCTCTCAGAACTGAGCATGTGGAGAGATGTTCGTTCATCTAGCACAAAGGGAAAGGGTTGCAGGAGAAACTTTTCTCTGGTTTCTCAGTCTCTTTCCTAGTGCCTTTTTGAAGTTCCTGCAGTTTTCACTGTAAAACCGAGTTGGGACTAGTACCTCCCCTTATATATGTATGGAGTGGAGTTTGCAACTGAAAAGAAAACTTGGGTTCCCAACAAGCAAGGTGAAAGAAGTCTTACACACACAATTATCTCTCAGAACTGAGCATGTGGAGTGACGTTCGTTCATCTAGCACAAAAGGATCGGGTTGCAGGAGAAACTTTTACTCTGGTATCTCAGTCTGTTTCCTAGTGCCGGTTTGAAGTTCCTGCAGTTTTCACTGTAAAACCGAGTTGGAGCATGTACCTCCCTTATATATGTATGGAGTGGAGATTGAAAATGAAAAGAAATTTGTGTTCCCAACAATCTAGGTGAAAGACGGCTTACACACACACTTATCTCTCAGAACAGAACATGTGGAGAGACGTTCGTTCATCTAGCACAAAGGGAAAGGTTTGCAGGAGAAACTTTATTCTGGTTTCTCAGTCTGTTTCCTAGTGCCGGTTTGAAGTTCCTGCAGTTTTCACTGTAAAACCGAGTTGGAGCTAGTTCCTCCCCTTACATATTTTTGGAGTGGTGATTGCAACTGAAAGGAAAATTTGTGTTCCCAACAAGCTAGGTGAAAAAAGGCTTACACACAAACTTATCTCTCAGAACGGAGCATGTGGAGTGACGTTCGTTCATCTAGCACAATGGAAAGTGTTGCAGGAGAAACTTTTACTCATTTCTCAGTCTGTTTCCCTTGACGGTTTGAAATTCCTGCAGTTTTCACTGTAAAACCGACATGGAGCTAGTACCTCCCCGTATATATGTAGGGATTGGTGTTTGCAACTGAAAAGAATGTTTGTGTTTACAACAAGCTAGGTGAAGGACGGCTTTCTAACACACTTATCTCTCAGAACTTAGCATGTGGAGAGACGTTCGTTCATCTGGAACAAAGAAAATGTTTGCAGGAGAAACATTTACAATGGTTTCTCAGTTTGTTTCCTAGGGTCAGTTTGAAGTTCATGCATTTTTCACTGTAAAACCGTGTTGGAGCTTGTACCTTACCATATATATGTATGGAGTGTAGTTTGCAACTGAAAAGGAACTTTGTGTTCCCAACAAGCTAATTGAAGTACGGCTTACACACAAAATTATCTCTCAGAACTGAACATGTTGAGAGACGTTCATTCATCTAGCACAAAGGAACGGGTTGCAGGAGAAACATATACTCTGGTTTCTCAGTCTGTTTCCTAGTGCTGGTTTGAAGTTCCTGAAGTTATCACTGTAAAAGCGATTTGGAGCTTGTAACTCCCCTTACATATGTATGGAGTGGAGTTTGCAACTGAAAAGAAAATTTGTGTTCCCCAAAAGCTAGGTGAATTGCGGCTTACACACACAATTATCTGTCAGAACTGAGCATGTGGACAGATGTTCGTTCATGTAGCACAAAGGGAACGGGTAGCAGGAGAAATTTTTACTCTGTTATCTCAGTCTGTTTCCTAGTGACGGTTTGAAGTTCCTGCAGTTTTCACTGTAAAACCGAGTTGGAGCATGTACCTCCCCTTATATATGTATGGAGTCGAGTTTGCAACTGAAAAGAAAATTTGTGTTCCTAACAAGCTAGTTGAAAGACGGCTAACACACACACTTTTCTCTCAGAACTGAGCATGTGGAGAGACGTTCGTTCATCTAGCACAACCGGAAAGGGTTGAAGGAGAAACTTTTACTCTGGTTTCTCAGTCTGTTTCCTAGTGCCGGTTTGAAGTTCCTGCAGTTTTCACTGTAAAACCGAGTTGGAGCAAGGACCTCCCCTTATATATGTATGAAGTGTAGTTTGAAACTGAAAAGAAAATTATTTTCCCAACAAGCTAGGTGAAAGACGGCTTACACACACACTTATCTCTCACTACTGAGCATGTGGAGAGACGTTCATTCATCTGGAAGAAAGGAAAAGTTTTGCAGGAGAAAATTTACAATGGTTTCTCAATTTGTTTCCTAGGGTCGGTAAGAAGTTCCTGCAGTTTTCACTGTAAATCCGAGTCTGTGCAACTACCTCCCCTTATATATGTATAGATTGGAGTTTGCAACTGAAAAGAAAATTTGTGTTCCCAACAAGCTTGATGAAAGGCGGCTTACCCACACACATATCTCTCAGAACTGAGCATGTGGAGAGACGTTCGTTCATCTAGCAAAAAGGTAAAGGGTTGCAGGAGAAACTTTTACTGTGGTTTCTCAGTCTGTTTCCTAGTGCCGGTTTGACGTTCCTGCAGTTTTCACTGTAAAACCGATTTGGAGCTTGTACCTACCCATATTTATGTATGCAGTGGAGTTTGCAACTGAAAAGAAATTTTGTGTTCCCAACAAGCTAAGTGAAGAACGGCATTCAAACACACATTTCTCTCAGACCTGAGCTGTGGAGAGACGTTCGTTCATCTAGCAAAAAGCAACGGTTTGCAGGAGAAACCCTTACTCTGGTATCTCAGTATTTTTCCTAGAGCCGTTTTGTAGTTCCTGCAGTTTTCATTGTAAAACCGAGTTGGAGCATGTACCTCCCGTTATATATGTATGGTGTGGAGTTTGCAACTGAAAAGAAAGTTTGTGTTTACAACAAGCTAGGTGAAGGACGGCTTTCTAACACACTTATCTCTCAGAACTGAGCATGTGGAGAGACGTTCGTTCATCTGGAACAAAGAAAAATGTTTGCAGGAGAAACCTTTACTCTGGTTTCTCAGTCTGTTTCCTAGTGCCGGTTAGAATTTCCTGCAGTTTATACTGTAAAATCGAGTTGGAGCTAATACCTTCCCATATATATGTATGCATTGGAATTTGCAACTGGAAAGAAATTATGTGTTCCCAACAGGCTAAGTTTAGGGTGGATTTCACACACACTTATCTCTCAGAACTGAGCATGTGGTGATAAGTTCGTTCATCTAGCACAAATGGAATGGTTTGCAGTAGAAAATATTACTTTGGGTTCTCAGTCTGATTCTTAGTGCCGGTTAGAAGTTCCTGCAATTTTCACTGTAAAACCGATTTGGAGCAAGTACCTCCCCATATATATTTAAGGACTGGAGTTTGCAAATTAAAAGAAAATTTCTGTTCCCAACAAGCTACGTGAAATATGGCTTACACACACAATTATCTCTCAGAACTGAGCATGTGGAGAGATGTTCGTTCATCTAGCACAAAGGGAAAGGGTTGCAGGAGAAACTTTTCTCTGGTTTCTCAGTCTCTTTCCTAGTGCCTTTTTGAAGTTCCTGCAGTTTTCACTGTAAAACCGAGTTGGGACTAGTACCTCCCCTTATATATGTATGGAGTGGAGTTTGCAACTGAAAAGAAAATTTGGGTTCCCAACAAGCAAGGTGAAAGAAGTCTTACACACACAATTATCTCTCAGAACTGAGCATGTGGAGTGACGTTCGTTCATCTAGCACAAAAGGATCGGGTTGCAGGAGAAACTTTTACTCTGGTTTCTCAGTCTGTTTCCTAGTGCCGGTTTGAAGTTCCTGCAGTTTTCACTGTAAAACCGAGTTGGAGCATGTACCTCCCTTATATATGTATGGAGTGGAGATTGAAAATGAAAAGAAATTTGTGTTCCCAACAATCTAGGTGAAAGACGGCTTACACACACACTTATCTCTCAGAACAGAACATGTGGAGAGACGTTCGTTCATCTAGCACAAAGGGAAAGGGTTGCAGGAGAAACTTTATTCTGGTTTCTCAGTCTGTTTCCTAGTGCCGGTTTGAAGTTCCTGCAGTTTTCACTGTAAAACCGAGTTGGAGCTAGTACCTCCCCGTATATATGTAGGGATTGGTGTTTGCAACTGAAAAGAATGTTTGTGTTTACAACAAGCTAGGTGAAGGACGGCTTTCTAACACACTTATCTCTCAGAACTTAGCATGTGGAGAGACGTTCGTTCATCTGGAACAAAGAAAATGTTTGCAGGAGAAACATTTACAATGGTTTCTCAGTTTGTTTCCTAGGGTCAGTTTGAAGTTCATGCATTTTTCACTGTAAAACCGTGTTGGAGCTTGTACCTTACCATATATATGTATGGAGTGTAGTTTGCAACTGAAAAGGAACTTTGTGTTCCCAACAAGCTAATTGAAGTACGGCTTACACACAAAATTATCTCTCAGAACTTAGCATGTGGAGAGACGTTCGTTCATCTGGAACAAAGACAATGTTTGCAGGAGAAACATATACTCTGGTTTCTCAGTCTGTTTCCTAGAGCTGGTTTGAAGTTCCTGAATTTATCACTGTAAAAGCGATTTGGAGCTTGTAACTCCCCTTACATATGTATGGAGTGGAGTTTGCAACTGAAAAGAAAATTTGTGTTCCCCAAAAGCTAGGTGAATTGCGGCTTACACACACAATTATCTGTCAGAACTGAGCATGTGGACAGATGTTCGTTCATGTAGCACAAAGGGAACGGGTAGCAGGAGAAATTTTTACTCTGTTATCTCAGTCTGTTTCCTAGTGACGGTTTGAAGTTCCTGCAGTTTTCACTGTAAAACCGAGTTGGAGCATGTACCTCCCCTTATATATGTATGGAGTCGAGTTTGCAACTGAAAAGAAAATTTGTGTTCCTAACAAGCTAGTTGAAAGACGGCTAACACACACACTTTTCTCTCAGAACTGAGCATGTGGAGAGACGTTCGTTCATCTAGCACAACCGGAAAGGGTTGAAGGAGAAACTTTTACTCTGGTTTCTCAGTCTGTTTCCTAGTGCCGGTTTGAAGTTCCTGCAGTTTTCACTGTAAAACCGAGTTGGAGCAAGGACCTCCCCTTATATATGTATGAAGTGTAGTTTGAAACTGAAAAGAAAATTATTTTCCCAACAAGCTAGGTGAAAGACGGCTTACACACACACTTATCTCTCACTACTGAGCATGTGGAGAGACGTTCATTCATCTGGAAGAAAGGAAAAGTTTTGCAGGAGAAAATTTACAATGGTTTCTCAATTTGTTTCCTAGGGTCGGTAAGAAGTTCCTGCAGTTTTCACTGTAAATCCGAGTCTGTGCAACTACCTCCCCTTATATATGTATAGATTGGAGTTTGCAACTGAAAAGAAAATTTGTGTTCCCAACAAGCTTGATGAAAGGCGGCTTACCCACACACATATCTCTCAGAACTGAGCATGTGGAGAGACGTTCGTTCATCTAGCAAAAAGGTAAAGGGTTGCAGGAGAAACTTTTACTGTGGTTTCTCAGTCTGTTTCCTAGTGCCGGTTTGACGTTCCTGCAGTTTTCACTGTAAAACCGATTTGGAGCTTGTACCTACCCATATTTATGTATGCAGTGGAGTTTGCAACTGAAAAGAAATTTTGTGTTCCCAACAAGCTAAGTGAAGAACGGCATTCAAACACACATTTCTCTCAGACCTGAGCTGTGGAGAGACGTTCGTTCATCTAGCAAAAAGCAACGGTTTGCAGGAGAAACCCTTACTCTGGTATCTCAGTATTTTTCCTAGAGCCGTTTTGTAGTTCCTGCAGTTTTCATTGTAAAACCGAGTTGGAGCATGTACCTCCCGTTATATATGTATGGTGTGGAGTTTGCAACTGAAAAGAAAGTTTGTGTTTACAACAAGCTAGGTGAAGGACGGCTTTCTAACACACTTATCTCTCAGAACTGAGCATGTGGAGAGACGTTCGTTCATCTGGAACAAAGAAAAATGTTTGCAGGAGAAACCTTTACTCTGGTTTCTCAGTCTGTTTCCTAGTGCCGGTTAGAATTTCCTGCAGTTTATACTGTAAAATCGAGTTGGAGCTAATACCTTCCCATATATATGTATGCATTGGAATTTGCAACTGGAAAGAAATTATGTGTTCCCAACAGGCTAAGTTTAGGGTGGATTTCACACACACTTATCTCTCAGAACTGAGCATGTGGTGATAAGTTCGTTCATCTAGCACAAATGGAATGGTTTGCAGTAGAAAATATTACTTTGGGTTCTCAGTCTGATTCTTAGTGCCGGTTAGAAGTTCCTGCAATTTTCACTGTAATACCGATTTGGAGCAAGTACCTCCCCATATATATTTAAGGACTGGAGTTTGCAAATTAAAAGAAAATTTCTGTTCCCAACAAGCTACGTGAAATACGGCTTACACACACAATTATCTCTCAGAACTGAGCATGTGGAGAGATGTTCGTTCATCTAGCACAAAGGGAAAGGGTTGCAGGAGAAACTTTTCTCTGGTTTCTCAGTCTCTTTCCTAGTGCCTTTTTGAAGTTCCTGCAGTTTTCACTGTAAAACCGAGTTGGGACTAGTACCTCCCCTTATATATGTATGGAGTGGAGTTTGCAACTGAAAAGAAAACTTGGGTTCCCAACAAGCAAGGTGAAAGAAGTCTTACACACACAATTATCTCTCAGAACTGAGCATGTGGAGTGACGTTCGTTCATCTAGCACAAAAGGATCGGGTTGCAGGAGAAACTTTTACTCTGGTTTCTCAGTCTGTTTCCTAGTGCCGGTTTGAAGTTCCTGCAGTTTTCACTGTAAAACCGAGTTGGAGCATGTACCTCCCTTATATATGTATGGAGTGGAGAATGAAAATGAAAAGAAATTTGTGTTCCCAACAATCTAGGTGAAAGACGGCTTACACACACACTTATCTCTCAGAACAGAACATGTGGATAGACGTTCGTTCATCTAGCACAAAGGGAAATGGTTGCAGGAGAAACTTTATTCTGGTTTCTCAGTCTGTTTCCTAGTGCCGGTTTGAAGTTCCTGCAGTTTTCACTGTAAAACCGAGTTGGAGCTAGTTCCTCCCCTTACATATTTATGGAGTGGTGATTGCAACTGAAAGGAAAATTTGTGTTCCCAACAAGCTAGGTGAAAAAAGGCTTACACACAAACTTATCTCTCAGAACGGAGCATGTGGAGTGACGTTCGTTCATCTAGCACAATGGAAAGTGTTGCAGGAGAAACTTTTACTCATTTCTCAGTCTGTTTCCCTTGACGGTTTGAAATTCCTGCAGTTTTCACTGTAAAACCGACATGGAGCTAGTACCTCCCCGTATATTTGTAGGGATTGGAGTTTGAAACTGAAAAGAATCTTTGTGTTTACAACAAGCTAGTTGAAGGACGGCTTTCTAACACACTTATCTCTCAGAACTTAGCATGTGGAGAGACGTTCGTTCATCTGGAACAAAGAAAATGTTTGCAGGAGAAACATTTACAATGGTTTCTCAGTTTGTTTCCTAGGGTCAGTTTGAAGTTCATGCATTTTTCACTGTAAAACCGTGTTGGAGCTTGTACCTTACCATATATATGTATGGAGTGTAGTTTGCAACTGAAAAAGAACTTTGTGTTCCCAACAAGCTAATTGAAGTACGGCTTACACACAAAATTATCTCTCAGAACTGAGCATGTTGAGAGACGTTCATTCATCTAGCACAAAGGAACGGGTTGCAGGAGAAACATATACTCTGGTTTCTCAGTCTGTTTCCTAGTGCTGGTTTGAAGTTCCTGAAGTTATCACTGTAAAAGCGATTTGGAGTTTGTAACTCCCCTTACATATGTATGGAGTGGAGTTTGCAACTGAAAAGAAAATTTGTGTTCCCCAAAAGCTAGGTGAATTGCGGCTTACACACACAATTATCTGTCAGAACTGAGCATGTGGACAGATGTTCGTTCATGTAGCACAAAGGGAACGGGTAGCAGGAGAAATTTTTACTCTGTTATCTCAGTCTGTTTCCTAGTGACGGTTTGAAGTTCCTGCAGTTTTCACTGTAAAACCGAGTTGGAGCATGTACCTCCCCTTATATATGTATGGAGTCGAGTTTGCAACTGAAAAGAAAATTATTTTCCCAACAAGCTAGGTGAAAGACGGCTTACACACACACTTATCTCTCACTACTGAGCATGTGGAGAGACGTTCATTCATCTGGAAGAAAGGAAAAGTTTTGCAGGAGAAAATTTACAATGGTTTCTCAGTTTGTTTCCTAGGGTCGGTAAGAAGTTCCTGCAGTTTTCACTGTAAATCCGAGTCTGTGCAACTACCTCCCCTTATATATGTATAGATTGGAGTTTGCAACTGAAAAGAAAATTTGTGTTCCCAACAAGCTTGATGAAAGGCGGCTTACCCACACACATATCTCTCAGAACTGAGCATGTGGAGAGACGTTCGTTCATCTAGCAAAAAGGTAAAGGGTTGCAGGAGAAACTTTTACTGTGGTTTCTCAGTCTGTTTCCTAGTGCCGGTTTGACGTTCCTGCAGTTTTCACTGTAAAACCGATTTGGAGCTTGTACCTACCCATATTTATGTATGCAGTGGAGTTTGCAACTGAAAAGAAATTTTGTGTTCCCAACAAGCTAAGTGAAGAACGGCATTCAAACACACATTTCTCTCAGACCTGAGCTGTGGAGAGACGTTCGTTCATCTAGCAAAAAGCAACGGTTTGCAGGAGAAACCCTTACTCTGGTATCTCAGTATTTTTCCTAGAGCCGTTTTGTAGTTCCTGCAGTTTTCATTGTAAAACCGAGTTGGAGCATGTACCTCCCGTTATATATGTATGGTGTGGAGTTTGCAACTGAAAAGAAAGTTTGTGTTTACAACAAGCTAGGTGAAGGACGGCTTTCTAACACACTTATCTCTCAGAACTGAGCATGTGGAGAGACGTTCGTTCATCTGGAACAAAGAAAAATGTTTGCAGGAGAAACCTTTACTCTGGTTTCTCAGTCTGTTTCCTAGTGCCGGTTAGAATTTCCTGCAGTTTATACTGTAAAATCGAGTTGGAGCTAATACCTTCCCATATATATGTATGCATTGGAATTTGCAACTGGAAAGAAATTATGTGTTCCCAACAGGCTAAGTTTAGGGTGGATTTCACACACACTTATCTCTCAGAACTGAGCATGTGGTGATAAGTTCGTTCATCTAGCACAAATGGAATGGTTTGCAGTAGAAAATATTACTTTGGGTTCTCAGTCTGATTCTTAGTGCCGGTTAGAAGTTCCTGCAATTTTCACTGTAAAACCGATTTGGAGCAAGTACCTCCCCATATATATTTAAGGACTGGAGTTTGCAAATTAAAAGAAAATTTCTGTTCCCAACAAGCTACGTGAAATACGGCTTACACACACAATTATCTCTCAGAACTGAGCATGTGGAGAGATGTTCGTTCATCTAGCACAAAGGGAAAGGGTTGCAGGAGAAACTTTTCTCTGGTTTCTCAGTCTCTTTCCTAGTGCCTTTTTGAAGTTCCTGCAGTTTTCACTGTAAAACCGAGTTGGGACTAGTACCTCCCCTTATATATGTATGGAGTGGAGTTTGCAACTGAAAAGAAAATTTGGGTTCCCAACAAGCAAGGTGAAAGAAGTCTTACACACACAATTATCTCTCAGAACTGAGCATGTGGAGTGACGTTCGTTCATCTAGCACAAAAGGATCGGGTTGCAGGAGAAACTTTTACTCTGGTTTCTCAGTCTGTTTCCTAGTGCCGGTTTGAAGTTCCTGCAGTTTTCACTGTAAAACCGAGTTGGAGCATGTACCTCCCTTATATATGTATGGAGTGGAGAATGAAAATGAAAAGAAATTTGTGTTCCCAACAATCTAGGTGAAAGACGGCTTACACACACACTTATCTCTCAGAACAGAACATGTGGAGAGACGTTCGTTCATCTAGCACAAAGGGAAAGGTTTGCAGGAGAAACTTTATTCTGGTTTCTCAGTCTGTTTCCTAGTGCCGGTTTGAAGTTCCTGCAGTTTTCACTGTAAAACCGAGTTGGAGCTAGTTCCTCCCCTTACATATTTTTGGAGTGGTGATTGCAACTGAAAGGAAAATTTGTGTTCCCAACAAGCTAGGTGAAAAAAGGCTTACACACAAACTTATCTCTCAGAACGGAGCATGTGGAGTGACGTTCGTTCATCTAGCACAATGGAAAGTGTTGCAGGAGAAACTTTTACTCATTTCTCAGTCTGTTTCCCTTGACGGTTTGAAATTCCTGCAGTTTTCACTGTAAAACCGACATGGAGCTAGTACCTCCCCGTATATATGTAGGGATTGGTGTTTGCAACTGAAAAGAATGTTTGTGTTTACAACAAGCTAGGTGAAGGACGGCTTTCTAACACACTTATCTCTCAGAACTTAGCATGTGGAGAGACGTTCGTTCATCTGGAACAAAGAAAATGTTTGCAGGAGAAACATTTACAATGGTTTCTCAGTTTGTTTCCTAGGGTCAGTTTGAAGTTCATGCATTTTTCACTGTAAAACCGTGTTGGAGCTTGTACCTTACCATATATATGTATGGAGTGTAGTTTGCAACTGAAAAGGAACTTTGTGTTCCCAACAAGCTAATTGAAGTACGGCTTACACACAAAATTATCTCTCAGAACTGAACATGTTGAGAGACGTTCATTCATCTAGCACAAAGGAACGGGTTGCAGGAGAAACATATACTCTGGTTTCTCAGTCTGTTTCCTAGTGCTGGTTTGAAGTTCCTGAAGTTATCACTGTAAAAGCGATTTGGAGCTTGTAACTCCCCTTACATATGTATGGAGTGGAGTTTGCAACTGAAAAGAAAATTTGTGTTCCCCAAAAGCTAGGTGAATTGCGGCTTACACACACAATTATCTGTCAGAACTGAGCATGTGGACAGATGTTCGTTCATGTAGCACAAAGGGAACGGGTAGCAGGAGAAATTTTTACTCTGTTATCTCAGTCTGTTTCCTAGTGACGGTTTGAAGTTCCTGCAGTTTTCACTGTAAAACCGAGTTGGAGCATGTACCTCCCCTTATATATGTATGGAGTCGAGTTTGCAACTGAAAAGAAAATTTGTGTTCCTAACAAGCTAGTTGAAAGACGGCTAACACACACACTTTTCTCTCAGAACTGAGCATGTGGAGAGACGTTCGTTCATCTAGCACAAACGGAAAGGGTTGAAGGAGAAACTTTTACTCTGGTTTCTCAGTCTGTTTCCTAGTGCCGGTTTGAAGTTCCTGCAGTTTTCACTGTAAAACCGAGTTGGAGCAAGGACCTCCCCTTATATATGTATGAAGTGTAGTTTGAAACTGAAAAGAAAATTATTTTCCCAACAAGCTAGGTGAAAGACGGCTTACACACACACTTATCTCTCACTACTGAGCATGTGGAGAGACGTTCATTCATCTGGAAGAAAGGAAAAGTTTTGCAGGAGAAAATTTACAATGGTTTCTCAGTTTGTTTCCTAGGGTCGGTAAGAAGTTCCTGCAGTTTTCACTGTAAATCCGAGTCTGTGCAACTACCTCCCCTTATATATGTATAGATTGGAGTTTGCAACTGAAAAGAAAATTTGTGTTCCCAACAAGCTTGATGAAAGGCGGCTTACCCACACACATATCTCTCAGAACTGAGCATGTGGAGAGACGTTCGTTCATCTAGCAAAAAGGTAAAGGGTTGCAGGAGAAACTTTTACTGTGGTTTCTCAGTCTGTTTCCTAGTGCCGGTTTGACGTTCCTGCAGTTTTCACTGTAAAACCGATTTGGAGCTTGTACCTACCCATATTTATGTATGCAGTGGAGTTTGCAACTGAAAAGAAATTTTGTGTTCCCAACAAGCTAAGTGAAGAACGGCATTCAAACACACATTTCTCTCAGACCTGAGCTGTGGAGAGACGTTCGTTCATCTAGCAAAAAGCAACGGTTTGCAGGAGAAACCCTTACTCTGGTATCTCAGTATTTTTCCTAGAGCCGTTTTGTAGTTCCTGCAGTTTTCATTGTAAAACCGAGTTGGAGCATGTACCTCCCGTTATATATGTATGGTGTGGAGTTTGCAACTGAAAAGAAAGTTTGTGTTTACAACAAGCTAGGTGAAGGACGGCTTTCTAACATACTTATCTCTCAGAACTGAGCATGTGGAGAGACGTTCGTTCATCTGGAACAAAGAAAAATGTTTGCAGGAGAAACCTTTACTCTGGTTTCTCAGTCTGTTTCCTAGTGCCGGTTAGAATTTCCTGCAGTTTATACTGTAAAACCGAGTTGGAGCTAATACCTTCCCATATAAATGTATGCATTGGAATTTGCAACTGGAAAGAAATTATGTGTTCCCAACAGGCTAAGTTTAGGGTGGATTTCACACACACTTATCTCTCAGAACTGAGCATGTGGTGATAAGTTCGTTCATCTAGCACAAATGGAATGGTTTGCAGTAGAAAATATTACTTTGGGTTCTCAGTCTGATTCTTAGTGCCGGTTAGAAGTTCCTGCAATTTTCACTGTAAAACCGATTTGGAGCAAGTACCTCCCCATATATATTTAAGGACTGGAGTTTGCAAATTAAAAGAAAATTTCTGTTCCCAACAAGCTACGTGAAATACGGCTTACACACACAATTATCTCTCAGAACTGAGCATGTGGAGAGATGTTCGTTCATCTAGCACAAAGGGAAAGGGTTGCAGGAGAAACTTTTCTCTGGTTTCTCAGTCTCTTTCCTAGTGCCTTTTTGAAGTTCCTGCAGTTTTCACTGTAAAACCGAGTTGGGACTAGTACCTCCCCTTATATATGTATGGAGTGGAGTTTGCAACTGAAAAGAAAATTTGGGTTCCCAACAAGCAAGGTGAAAGAAGTCTTACACACACAGTTATCTCTCAGAACTGAGCATGTGGAGTGACGTTCGTTCATCTAGCACAAAAGGATCGAGTTGCAGGAGAAACTTTTACTCTGGTTTCTCAGTCTGTTTCCTAGTGCCGGTTTGAAGTTCCTGCAGTTTTCACTGTAAAACCGAGTTGGAGCATGTACCTCCCTTATATATGTATGGAGTGGAGATTGAAAATGAAAAGAAATTTGTGTTCCCAACAATCTAGGTGAAAGACGGCTTACACACACACTTATCTCTCAGAACAGAACATGTGGAGAGACGTTCGTTCATCTAGCACAAAGGGAAAGGGTTGCAGGAGAAACTTTATTCTGGTTTCTCAGTCTGTTTCCTAGTGCCGGTTTGAAGTTCCTGCAGTTTTCACTGTAAAACCGAGTTGGAGCTAGTTCCTCCCCTTACATATTTATGGGGTGGTGATTGCAACTGAAAGGAAAATTTGTGTTCCCAACAAGCTAGGTGAAAAAAGGCTTACACACAAACTTATCTCTCAGAACGGAGCATGTGGAGTGACGTTCGTTCATCTAGCACAATGGAAAGTGTTGCAGGAGAAACTTTTACTCATTTCTCAGTCTGTTTCCCTTGACGGTTTGAAATTCCTGCAGTTTTCACTGTAAAACCGACATGGAGCTAGTACCTCCCCGTATATATGTAGGGATTGGTGTTTGCAACTGAAAAGAATGTTTGTGTTTACAACAAGCTAGGTGAAGGACGGCTTTCTAACACACTTATCTCTCAGAACTTAGCATGTGGAGAGACGTTCGTTCATCTGGAACAAAGAAAATGTTTGCAGGAGAAACATTTACAATGGTTTCTCAGTTTGTTTCCTAGGGTCAGTTTGAAGTTCATGCATTTTTCACTGTAAAACCGTGTTGGAGCTTGTACCTTACCATATATATGTATGGAGTGTAGTTTGCAACTGAAAAGGAACTTTGTGTTCCCAACAAGCTAATTGAAGTACGGCTTACACACAAAATTATCTCTCAGAACTGAACATGTTGAGAGACGTTCATTCATCTAGCACAAAGGAACGGGTTGCAGGAGAAACATATACTCTGGTTTCTCAGTCTGTTTCCTAGAGCTGGTTTGAAGTTCCTGAAGTTATCACTGTAAAAGCGATTTGGAGCTTGTAACTCCCCTTACATATGTATGGAGTGGAGTTTGCAACTGAAAAGAAAATTTGTGTTCCCCAAAAGCTAGGTGAATTGCGGCTTACACACACAATTATCTGTCAGAACTGAGCATGTGGACAGATGTTCGTTCATGTAGCACAAAGGGAACGGGTAGCAGGAGAAATTTTTACTCTGTTATCTCAGTCTGTTTCCTAGTGACGGTTTGAAGTTCCTGCAGTTTTCACTGTAAAACCGAGTTGGAGCATGTACCTCCCCTTATATATGTATGGAGTCGAGTTTGCAACTGAAAAGAAAATTTGTGTTCCTAACAAGCTAGTTGAAAGACGGCTAACACACACACTTTTCTCTCAGAACTGAGCATGTGGAGAGACGTTCGTTCATCTAGCACAAACGGAAAGGGTTGAAGGAGAAACTTTTACTCTGGTTTCTCAGTCTGTTTCCTAGTGCCGGTTTGAAGTTCCTGCAGTTTTCACTGTAAAACCGAGTTGGAGCAAGGACCTCCCCTTATATATGTATGAAGTGTAGTTTGAAACTGAAAAGAAAATTATTTTCCCAACAAGCTAGGTGAAAGACGGCTTACACACACACTTATCTCTCACTACTGAGCATGTGGAGAGACGTTCATTCGTCTGGAAGAAAGGAAAAGTTTTGCAGGAGAAAATTTACAATGGTTTCTCAATTTGTTTCCTAGGGTCGGTAAGAAGTTCCTGCAGTTTTCACTGTAAATCCGAGTCTGTGCAACTACCTCCCCTTATATATGTATAGATTGGAGTTTGCAACTGAAAAGAAAATTTGTGTTCCCAACAAGCTTGATGAAAGGCGGCTTACCCACACACATATCTCTCAGAACTGAGCATGTGGAGAGACGTTCGTTCATCTAGCAAAAAGGTAAAGGGTTGCAGGAGAAACTTTTACTGTGGTTTCTCAGTCTGTTTCCTAGTGCCGGTTTGACGTTCCTGCAGTTTTCACTGTAAAACCGATTTGGAGCTTGTACCTACCCATATTTATGTATGCAGTGGAGTTTGCAACTGAAAAGAAATTTTGTGTTCCCAACAAGCTAAGTGAAGAACGGCATTCAAACACACATTTCTCTCAGACCTGAGCTGTGGAGAGACGTTCGTTCATCTAGCAAAAAGCAACGGTTTGCAGGAGAAACCCTTACTCTGGTATCTCAGTATTTTTCCTAGAGCCGTTTTGTAGTTCCTGCAGTTTTCATTGTAAAACCGAGTTGGAGCATGTACCTCCCGTTATATATGTATGGTGTGGAGTTTGCAACTGAAAAGAAAGTTTGTGTTTACAACAAGCTAGGTGAAGGACGGCTTTCTAACACACTTATCTCTCAGAACTGAGCATGTGGAGAGACGTTCGTTCATCTGGAACAAAGAAAAATGTTTGCAGGAGAAACCTTTACTCTGGTTTCTCAGTCTGTTTCCTAGTGCCGGTTAGAATTTCCTGCAGTTTATACTGTAAAATCGAGTTGGAGCTAATACCTTCCCATATATATGTATGCATTGGAATTTGCAACTGGAAAGAAATTATGTGTTCCCAACAGGCTAAGTTTAGGGTGGATTTCACACACACTTATCTCTCAGAACTGAGCATGTGGTGATAAGTTCGTTCATCTAGCACAAATGGAATGGTTTGCAGTAGAAAATATTACTTTGGGTTCTCAGTCTGATTCTTAGTGCCGGTTAGAAGTTCCTGCAATTTTCACTGTAAAACCGATTTGGAGCAAGTACCTCCCCATATATATTTAAGGACTGGAGTTTGCAAATTAAAAGAAAATTTCTGTTCCCAACAAGCTACGTGAAATACAGCTTACACACACAATTATCTCTCAGAACTGAGCATGTGGAGAGATGTTCGTTCATCTAGCACAAAGGGAAAGGGTTGCAGGAGAAACTTTTCTCTGGTTTCTCAGTCTCTTTCCTAGTGCCTTTTTGAAGTTCCTGCAGTTTTCACTGTAAAACCGAGTTGGGACTAGTACCTCCCCTTATATATGTATGGAGTGGAGTTTGCAACTGAAAAGAAAATTTGGGTTCCCAACAAGCAAGGTGAAAGAAGTCTTACACACACAATTATCTCTCAGAACTGAGCATGTGGAGTGACGTTCGTTCATCTAGCACAAAAGGATCGGGTTGCAGGAGAAACTTTTACTCTGGTTTCTCAGTCTGTTTCCTAGTGCCGGTTTGAAGTTCCTGCAGTTTTCACTGTAAAACCGAGTTGGAGCATGTACCTCCCTTATATATGTATG